>NC_042633.1:41758064-42131385 GCF_901001135.1 Rhinatrema bivittatum
TAAGGGAGAGAGAGACACATCAGCATTCCATCATCACCTCAGGAAGGGGAAAGACATCATTGGCATAAATCCCCATGCTGAGGTGACAGAAAGCCCTGTGCTAACAAAAAACACGCAACTCGGTCAGTACACACAGACAGGATGACCGGGTCACAAAGCAGCAGCACTAACCCTCCCTCCCCAGGCAAGGTCGTCTGCGAGCAGACAGGAACTTTGCACCCTTCGGAAAGCTCTTTCACTGGGAAGGGAGGAGTGGGACGCCAGCTCGCAGCTCTCCACTTTTACCCGTTTAAGATAAAAAAATACAAGTCACGTTTAGCTGTTTTACCATTCACGCAATCTATCGCTGCAGAGCCGCGAGGGAATCGGAGGCACGGGAGGCGCTGGTCCTTTCCAGATGATAGGGGGAAAATTACACAAAAGGACATCGGATCTGATCACCCCGGGGCCGTCCCCCACGCACAGAGCGCAGCCTGAGCTTCCTGGTCCGCTTCGATGCTTCACCAGTACAGAGGCCGACGTCGCACAGCGCAAAGGGTCTCGCAGAGCAGCCGGACGCACTCTGCACCTCATCCCGTTAGAGGCGCACGGCGGAAGAAAGCGGGCTATAGGGCCGTCAGAACCAACACAGCTTCGGGCTTTTAGGATTCGAAGGAAAAAAACACACGCAGGGAGCCATTTCATTTCCGGGGGGGGGGGGGGGGACGTCCCTGGCGACATCGCTACGTCCCGCCGCAGAGAGAAAGGGGCGGCGTTACCGTTCGCTTCCGTGCCCGCCTTCGGGATAAATTATCCAAGATTTCCAGAGAAAGGTCCGGGGCAAGCACCAGCAAAAAAAGCGAAAGCAAGACCCACAAGCCAGGGCGAGGCGGGCTGCCTGTCGCCGACGACGTCATCAGTGCGCAAGACGGCCGCCCCCGTGTCACAGCCGCAGCACAGAATCGGAGTCGCAGCCGTCTTTAGGGTGCAGGCACGGCCATCGGTTCTGGTCTGTTGTGGGAGGGGGGCAGTAGCAGCCGTGCCCGGAGAAGGCCCCGGCTCGTTATCTCATTACATAATCACACAGTCCCAGAGAAGCCGCAGGGGAGGGGGACAGAGGGCGGCTGAAATTAGGACACAGGGATGGGGCGATGAGCCTGGCACGGACGGAGGAGGAGGAGAAGTGGGAGGCAGCAGAAAGAAGGAATCCCCCTCCCCCCCCCCATTCACCCTTCTCTCCAGCTCCAGTGCATGGGGTTAATAATAACTCTGTGCATGTCAAGACCTCAGTTCTCACGCGGGATCAGGCCTCCTCAGACACACGGAGGCGGGTGCACGCCTGCAAGAAACGCCACACAGGCACACGGATATTATTCATGCTGCAAAAAGAGAGACTGCCAGAGGAGACCCGGGCAAAATGCAGAAACTTGCAGCCAGGCAGGATAATGTGACGGATGGGATACATTTATTAAAAAGAAAAAAAAAACAGAACTGGAAGGTTTGCACAGCACCTGATGGGCCCCTGACGCAACACTGCTGTCACCTGTTCCTTGCACAACGCCTTCCATCCAGCACAGAGCTCCAGCACCGCCGCGGCCGGCGAGTTAAAGATTTATCAGAAGAGGAGGAGTGGGACCCAAACATTGGAGAGCTGTGGGGATAAACAGCCCTCACACCCACCGCACCGCCCACACCCACCCCTCCACCACTCCCGGTAGCACCCGGAAGGGGCAGCGGAGAGAAGAGAGCACTCAGTTCCCGGGTGAGAGGACCCCCCGGAGCACGCCCGCCGCTCTCTTGCTGCTGGAAGGAAGCCATGCTGACCGCCTCCTCCTCCTGGCGCTGCCGGCCTCGCCCTGCCCGCTGCCCGCGCCGCGGGCAGGGCGCAGCAGGAGGAGGTGGACGTGCTGATCTACGGGGTGCTGCAGTTCAGCCAGGCGCTGCGGGAGAACCTCGAGGGCACGGCGGGCAAGATCCGGAGAGCGCTGCGCCGCCTGCAGGGCAGCAACCAGAGCCTGAGGGCCCTGGCCGGGGAGGCGCTGGGGGCCAGGCAGGCGGGGCGGCAGCTGAAGGCCGTCGTCAGCAGGCTGCAGGTGGGTGGCCGCCGGTCGGGCGTTTCCTTCAACGCGGAAGAGAGGAGAGAGAGAGAGGCGTCCCAGCAGAATAGGCTGCCCCTCCCAAAAAAAAAAAAAAAAAACCCCCAAACCAAAACAAAACACAAATAAATTGAAAAAAAAACCGCAGCTGTGCAAACCTTCCCAGACCCCATTCCAAGGGCAAAGGCTGTCCCTGAGGCTGATCCGGGCACCAGGGGAGAAAAAGGGTACAGACTGCCCCCCAGAGAGGCAGAAATCCATGGGGGTGAGGTCTGGTTCCCCTGGGGGGGGGGGGGGGGGGGGTCCACAGTTCCCCTTCCCTGGTAACATCTCCCCCGGGAGGGTCCGAGCATCTCCCCGCTCCGATTCTCGGGAAGGAGGCACCGGAGGGTCTGGCTGTCCCTTTGAGATGCTCGTGCCGTCCCTTCCCGGGCAGTGCTTTACAGAGAGAGAGAGAGAGGGTCCCGACCTGGGATTTGCTTTTTTTTTTGGGGGGGGGGGGGGGGAAATTTAACCCTCTGGGAGTTTCCTCTCAGCCCCTCCTGAGCCCGTTTCCCTTTGTTTTTGGATTGCGAATCAAAGTTTTGTATTTTTCCATAGCAAAAAAAAAAAAGCAACCGTCGCAGAATCTCAGGACCTCCTCCTGGGTGAACTGGGATTTGTGTTCTCTCTTCCTTTGGCAATCACTAAGAAAATAAAAAGCTCACATCTGCTGGCGGAAGCCGAGCAGGATCCTCGTCCCCAGCGAGGAATAAATCTGGATTATCTCTTCCTTGGCCTGGGCAGGGAGTGAAAGGTCGTGAGGAGCCTCAGACCAGGACAGGGGTCTGGAAATTCATGTTTCACTTTTCTCTGTGGTTTTTGTTTTTTTTCTATTTTAATACATAATCAGTCCGAGGAGACAGCGATGCGGCTGACATCTCTGGGCATCCACAGAGCGCTCCGGGGCGTGCTGGAAGGGCAGAGGAGCCTGCAGGAGCACGTGGGGAGGCTGGAGAGCCGGGTCGGCGGCCTGAGGTGGCGGCCAGCGGGGCAGGATCCCGACTGCCTGTCCGCCCTCAGAGTAAGAGCGCTCCCCCCCACCCCCCGGCAGCGTTAACTCCAGTCAGGTTAAGCCATTTCACCTCGGTGCAGGGAACTGATCAGTGCTGCCGGCTGTCTCACCTTGCAGGCCCGGGCGGAGCGGCAGGGCGTCACTCTCCGATACCTGAGGGCCACGGTCCGGCGGCAGCAGAGGCAGATGGAGCGGCAGAGAGCGCACCTGGCGCAGGTGAAGCAACAGGTGAGAGAGAGAGCGAGCCCCTGGCAGGAGGAGCGCACGCGAGCAGCCCAGGCCTGGCCATAAGGGCGCAGGAGCCTCCGGATACCGTACGGGGAGGCAGGGAATGGGGGGGGGACACGGGACTCCCAGAATCCCGAACGCCCGCCAACCGATCGCTTTGCTATTCCAACCGCGCCTCAAAAAAGCCAGGGGGAGAAACAGTTTTCTGGCCGAAATGTCTCTGCCATCAGGTGCTCCGTGCGTGGTCTTGTACCAAGCGGAGGTGGAGCTTCGATTGAGCTGAAACTCCGTTGCGCACACAGAGCGATCGGTAGGAGGAGAGGAACGGGAACCCTTGGTGGGAGCGGTGGGATTGGAATCCAGATCTGCAGATCTCACAGCCCAGGCCTTCCCACACCCGTCCCGGTGACTTTCCCAGCCGGCCAGGAGAGCCACGGTGAATAATCCAGACAGGCAGACACCCATTCCCATAACGGAGACTCTGTGTGCAAAATCTGAACTCCCACACATTCACTGGGAATATCCCAGAAACCTGAGTCAGCGGGAGAGATGCGGGGAAAGCCCTGCTCTGTCCCTATTTCACGCAGGCGAGCGTCCCGTCCCGCCCCCACCACCACCACACAGGCTGTTTTGTGCTCGATCTCTGCGATGCCGTTCTTCCTTCTCTGCTTTCAGATGGAGAGCCAGCAGATGTGAGGCGACGCGAGGATAACTCACGCTCACACCCAGCTACCAGCTCCCCCCACCACCCCACCACGCCACACGCTGCCTAAAACAAGCTGCAGAGGGCCGAGACGGCGAGCAATGAGCGTCGAGAGCATCAGAAGAGGGCCAGTGACTCTCCCCCACCCAGAGGGGCGCTGCCATGACCTCCAGGACCCACCCACGCGCACCTCCCTGCTATATATATTTCTCCAATGCCACACGGAAGAGCGTGGGCAGTGCTGGGCCCCGCGCACGGAGGACAAAAGCAGAGACACGGGGGGGAACTTTTGCACACTGTACGTGGGAAGGACGTGCACGGGTCTGGGAATGCGCCGGAGATGGGGGCAGAGAGTTAAATAAAAGCGTAAATTAACGTCTGCCGGGACGTGCGTGGCTGAGAGAGAGGGAGCTTTAACTCCTATACAGAACCGCAGTGCATCGCAGCTCTGTCCTCTCGCTGACAGGAAGGAGTCCGTGTCGTCCCCCCCCCCCAACACATCTCGCTCCCCGCCCCTGGCTACTGCACTGATGAGCGACAGCCCTGGAAAAGTGGAACAAGATCAAAGTGGCAAGCTATCCCCCCCCCCCCCCCATCTGTCCACCCCCAAGGGAGGGGACCAAGGAGACGACTAGAAAAATCAGAGACAATAAATCCCCTGCTCGCGGCGCTGAAGGAGTCGCCGGGCCGGGGGGGGGGGGGTTTTAGGGACCTGGCAGGAGCAGGATCCCGTCCCTGGGCCTCACCTGTAGCTGATGCAGGGGACGTAGACCTCCCGGGCGGGGAACTCCAGGATCTCCTTGGTGGGCCGGACTCGGGGGTCGGGGTAGGGTTTCACGTGCAGGAGCTGCGGGGACAGGCAGTAGTAGGGGGCTCTCGGGCGCCGGCGAGATATCGATTTTCAGCTGCGCTGCAAGAGAAAAAAAAAAAGACAGCAGGGAGGGGGTCAGCCGGGAGACGGCGCAACATGCGGGGGGCAACCAGGGGTCCCTCCCCGGCCCTCACCTGTGACCGGCCGCAGCCGCCGCAGGACGGAGGAAGGTCGCCGCATGTCTGCCAGGAACTTGTACAGGTCCTCGTCGCTCAGGCGATCCCCTTCCTGCAGAAAGGGCCAGAGAAGAGAGATAGAGAGAGAGAGAGGCTGCTGCAGGGGCCACGACAGCGGAGAGGGGAATGGGAGAGCGAGAGAGAGAGAGAGAGAGAGAGAGGGCTGGGAGAGGGGAATGGGGAGAGTGAGAGACACGGGGGGGGGTGACAGCATCAATGCGGTCCCAGGTGGGAGAAGCCTCTCCTCCTCCGGTACCTGCTTGAAGAAGTTGGTGACTGTGAGCGTGGCCGGCCGGAAGTGGTGAAGCTGCAGGCCTCGTCGCCCAGGCTCATGCGATCCAGCGTCTTCCTCTTCCGCTCGTTCCACGTCCCCTTCCGTTCTGCAAGCGAAAGCCGGGCGTCAAGAGCCGCATGCAACGCGTGGTACCTGTTTGCCCTGAAATGCCGAGACCTCCCTCGGGAATTTATTAACGCACGGCCTGGGCCAGGAAATGCAGGGGTCTCTCTCTCTCCCCCCCCCTTTGGCTGCCAGGACGCATGGAGAGCATTTTCCCGATTTTCAGTCCCTCGTGATAGGAGCAGGAGGCACCCACCTCACCCCCCCCCCCCAAGCAAGCGCCAACCCCATCGCACCGTGCAGACCCACCAGGGCGCCCGGATCCAAAATCCGGTACCAGACACGTTTACTGGGAAGAGGCTCGGGTGCAGGGGGCGACGTCCCTGAACCACGGCTGCGGGTGAGAAAGGCTCTGCCGCCGGGGGGGGGACCGAGCCCCGCTTCCTGCGCCAGGCTGTCCCCGTCCCCCCCCCCCCACCCTGCTGTTACCGCTCTCCGAGTCCGAGTCGCCCCTCTCCAGGCTGCCGGCGCTGCTGACGATGTTCATGAGGTGGATGGCGGTCCAGGCGAAGGGCATCCGGTACCTCCCCAGCCGGGCACAGAACTGCTCCGCCTGCCCCCGCAGCTTCTCCAGCTTCTCTCTGTTCTGAGGAGGAAGAGGAGGGAGGGAGGGCGGCTCACACTCACACTCAGCAGTGCATAAACCCGGACACCCCCCAGCCCTGAAACATAAAAATCCTCACCAGGGGGGGGGAGGTGGAGGGCGCCACACGCTGACACCAGCTGGAGGAGGAGGGTGGGGTCACTAATGGAGAGGGAAAGGGGCCATTGCTTCACTTACTTTGCAAGCATCGGACTCCTTCAGCACCAGGTAGGGCTCACAGCACTCGCCGATGTCCCCCTGCTGCAGCACCTTCTCCAGCTGAGAGAGAGAGAAAGAGAGGAGAGAGGGAAGAGCGGGACCCCAGACTCGCTCCGGGGTGTTTCCAGGGCTGGGACCACCACCCCCCCCCCACACACACACACACGGGGCAGCGCCTTTCCACTGAAAGCGACGGTGGGCCCTACCTTAATCACCAGGAAGATCTCGGGCGAGGGGTAGCTGATGGAGAAGACGGCCGACCTGGCCAGCGTGGAGATGGCTGGGTGCGCGCCGTGGCCCTGCAGCATCCCTTTCACCGGCTCCGAGTTCAGGTCGAAGTAGAAATTCTCCGAAACCTGCAGGAAAAGGGGGAGAGAGAGACGCGTCACTGGCAGCTCGGGCCGAGGCGATAGAGAGAGGATTTTTACAGAACCTGCACCCCGAGCCTCCCAGGAACTTCGCCTTTTTCTTCTCTCGCATGTCGTACAGCGCCAGGATGCCGAAGATGGGCTCGATTTCTATCTCAAACCTGGGAAGGAGAAGAAAAAGGAGAGGCCACTAAAAAATAGTATAAACAGGCAGAGCCCCTAAAACTCTGCAAACAGAAGAAGAATCCAGCATTGCTGCTGGAGGGTGAAGGGATAGGAGAGGGAGGTTAGGGAAAGATTGGGGTAGTTTCTAGCTGTTTCATACGTTTGTCTGCTCGTAGATGTGCTAGAACACGATTGCTGGATTAAATAACCTCAGTGCTGTGCGCTTTTAAAAATGACTTTAACAAAGACATTAAAAAAAAAAACCACACAAAAACAAGAACAGCCTGGATCCTAAGTGAAAGAGCACTAGGGATAGTGCTACGGCCACCAGATACCCGGAGGGGCCTGCAGGCCACGGCACGGTCGCGCCTGCAACGACAGGCAGAAGCACTAATCGAGGCGACTTACTTCAGAGACAGGCACTTCCACCAGGATCCTCTGTCCAAATGTTTCTTTGGTGATTTCGGGCACGGAGCAGCGCTCCACTGCCTCATCCTGCAACACAGAGATGGAGGTGATCGTGTGAGAGAGTGCGCGAGAGAGTGCGCGAGAGAGTGCGCGAGGCCTTGCCCCGGGGGGGGGGGGGAGAGCGCCTCACCTCGTCGGGAGCCGGGAAGAGGGACATGATCTCCCGTGCCGGTTCTCCTTCCTCATCTCCCTGTTCCTGTAGTCCGGTTCTCCTCCATGGCCGCGGCCGCTCCAGCCAAGGCGGGGAGCAGGGAATCCGGTCGTGGAGTTCTTCATGTCGAAGATTGCTGGAGGCCCAGCTCCCCCGGGGCGTGTCGTCCAGGTGACACCGAGCGTCGCTTCACCTCGTTCCTGCCGGGAAAGGGCGCCCGGCATTAGCAGGGGACTGCCCTACTACTGAGCCCCGTAGCCCCGGCCACCCCATACTTCCCTCCCCCAGTCTCACCGAGTCGTCCTGGGCTCCCCCCTCTCCTCCGCGCTTCGTCCAGCTCGTACGGCCTGCCGCGCCAGCCCCTTCTGACGGTCTCGCTGTTTCTCCGCCGTGTGCGGGCCGTACATGGGGCTCAGACCCTGGTACCTGGGGGAGGGAAGCTGCAGAGTCAGCGGTACGAGGGGGTGGGGCACGCGCATCTCGCGCCCACCCCCCCATCCCGTCCCCTTGCCACCTACTTCCTCCGAATGGTGACCCAGTCATCGGTGTAGACCTGCAGAGCGTCTCTCACCCGAGCGTCCCAGTTTCCTACGGGAGAAAGCCACAGGCAGCGATCACGAGAAAGCGCGTGCGGGGGGGGGGGGGGGTGGGGGGTGGGGGGGAATGAACGCGGGGGACGTGCGTTTGCGCGAGAAGCACGGCTGGCGTTTTTTTTTTCTGATTTCCCCACACGAGAAACTCCTGAGCCAGCAGAGATTAAAAAAAAAGAGAGAGATACTCAGACGACGAGCGATAACCGCTCAGCTCGGGCGCAACGCCAAGAGGCGCCCTACCCTTCCTCGGGGATGTCCCGGCTCCAGGGTTCGGCTCTCCCGTGGGCTCGTGTTCACCTCGATGTCATCGGCGGGGAACTCCATCACCTCCCGGAGATGGCCCGGCTCGGCGCGGCGGGTTGAGCGTCCAGGTAATCTTCGAAGGTCCACGGGCTCCACCACCTCAGTAGAGCGGGACCTGCGGGCAGCAGCGCGCGGGGTGAGGACCTACACTCAGCCCCCACCATCTCCCCCTTCCTTAGGTAATCCTAAGGGACCCGCAGGCAGCAGCGAGATGGGCATTCGGGACTATGGAGCGCTCAGGGCAGCTCCCGAGGCAGGGTGCCCGGGCAAACAGAAGACAGAACTGCCCCAGGGGGATGGGGGGAAGGATTTCAGCACCGTCAGTCCCTGCTAGTTAACTGGCAAAGGATGAGGCATCCCCCCTTCTTCCCCCCCTACCCCCCCCCCCCCCAAGACAAAACCCAGCGGCAAGGAGTAAATTAGAGCGTTTAAGTCGACTTTGTTCTCTTTCCTTCAAAGTTATCCCCTGGGAGCAGCGGTGGGGGCGAGCGCGTCCCCGGCGACATCACGTACACAGGGAAACGCGCCACGATGCTGTGACGTCACGGGGGAGAGCGTGTCCCAGGTCACGGGAGGGTAAAACCCACACAGAATAAGGGGTGCGGTCCTCTTCAGCTCACCCAGCACCCCCCCCCCCCCCCCAGACACAGCCCGTCAGGCAGGGCAGCTGTAAGGAGAAAGGCATCCAGACACCCCGCACACAGGTTGCAACAGCCCGAAACCCCGCCGCCCTCGCAAACCAGCAACTGGCACCCAAACAGCAATTAGCTCATGTTTCTTTGTCTTCTGTCGCTGCAGCCGATCCAGCTGTGCCGGCAGCTGGAAGGAGCACCCAGGCCTCAGAGGGTGGTTCCTCCCCGCGCACACACACACACACACACACCCCCCCCCCCCAAACCTCCATCAGATCCTGCTCCCGGGCACCATAGTCCCAGCCCTGCTTTCATACTGGGTGACAGGGGAAAGGGGCTTGGCAATCACTTCTGGTTAATCCCACGACGCAGCCGTAGCCTCCCCAGGACAGGCCACAAGAACACAAGGCAGCAGATTGCCCCGGGGATTTCAGAAAAGGTGGGGGGTTTTATTATCCCATTCCCAGTTTTTATTTATTGTGTGGGTGGGGGTAAGCGTGACCTTGCATCTCGGACAGGGGGGTGAGGCGTGGGCCAAGACCAGCAAGCTAGCCAAGTTTAAGCTCTCCAACACCAGCACCCCGTAACCTCTGACCCGAAGCTCTGTCCCGTCCCCGCCACTCACTCATCGGCCAAACAATGCAGGGAGTCCGGGCAGCCAAGGTGTAAAAGGAAGCTGCAGTTTAAAATAAGGCACTCGGGACTTTTAAGAAAGGGTCCCTGCTCAAGCTTCCTCCGAGCCAGCGCACAGTGCGCAACAGACGAGTCACGCAGACCCACGGCGTGCCCGAAGCTGACCGGGTTTTCAGGGCCTGGGGGGCTCGCACTCACCAGCTGCTGGCAGCCTCCCCTCTTCTTGGACAGCTGCGGCGAGCCACCATACTCCCGGGACACTTGCTTTCTCACTTCAGCTGCCACGGTCCTGGGACGGAGACAGAATTTATTTACTAACTAAAATAAATAAATAAACTTACAGACCTCCTACCTTCAATCCTAAGCGGTCAGAGAAGGAGACGGCCTGCAGGGGACGGAGTTAAAGGGTCCCAGTCCACAGCAGCCTGAAGGCAGGGATAGAGAGGGGGAGGGACGGGACCTACATGCTCTGGGATTCACCACCACCTGCTGTGGTGTAGCTGATTAATCTGACAGTAAGGTCCGAATGGACTGGGCCGGCCGTGGCTTAGCCTAGTCCCTGTAAAACGCTCTCATGTACAAAAGACTCCTGCAAACAGCACCGTCCCGTCGCGGGGCTCGCCTGCTCCCGGAACAGCCGCTGGTGCCACCCTGTGTAAAGCGGAGGCTGTCGTCCCCTGGCCTAGGATTCTGGGGACAGGAGGCACAGCCTGCAAGCACTGTGTGTGTGTGTGTGTGTGTGTGGGGGGGGGGGGGGGCTGGCATCACCTTCCAGACCCCAGTACCATCAACACCTTCCCAATCCACCCGCTTAAGTAAGCGACCTAAGGCGGGTAAGCTCTTTGGGGAAGGGAGGCCCGCTTAACGGATGTATGGCCGAGCACCGGGACTGGAGTCATCACTCTCACTGTCCTGCCTGCTCAAGGATGGGAGTGGGGAGAACACAGCCCCCTCCCTGCCCAGATTCCCTAATCTTGTGCCGTTAATGAGACGAGGGCAGGCAGTGCCTTACGCACCACACGGAGCACTAGGTTTCCTCTCATGGGACCTCTCTCTTCCCAAATCCTCTGCCTTCCCATGCCTGCTGCCAATCCTACCAGCTGCTAACTAACATCCCCCTTTAACCCACCCAATGTGGTTTGCAAGCCAAGTAACACAGGGGGGGGTTGGACATAGAGCACCACTACCCCCTCCCCCCCCCCGAGCAGGGGGCAGAGCCAGCCAGCTGCTGGCCTGTGTTCAGAAAGCGCCAGGAACAGAGATTTGCCTATTGTGTAACAAGATGACACCCGATCTACCACCACACAACCCCGGGGGGACCCTGCAAACAAAAAGGGGTCTAACTCCCGTGACACAAGGCCCAGCGTAGAAATGCGATGCCCAGGCGTGTGTGCGCCCACTCTGCGACTCCCAGTTTAAATCAATGCCATTCACTCATTAAAAAACTCACTTTTTTTTTTTTTTTTTTTTTTACACACCACATCCTGCAGGGAGAGGACAGCGTAGGAAGCGCAAGCTGTGTTCTTCCTGCAGTCGACTTATTCTCACATAAGCAGCTGATAGTGACAGACTTTCACTCTCATAGCCATGCTGCATTAGTTTGCAAAAAAAATCCTGGTTCCACTCCAGTGTCCTTAATAGAGAGGTGTCGCGTTAGCCTATCAGAAGGAGCTCTCCACAGCTGAAGGTCACAGGAGGACAGCAGCATCTCTAGCTAGCGAGAGACAATGGCTCCGTCGGCGTGAGCCTCTGCTCCCAAGGGCTGCACGTCTCCAACAACCTACTACTGAGCACCCCCCCCTCCGGCAGCCTGTGCCGCAGACCAGCGACTTCTCCTCAGGTCCTGAATTCACGGTTTGAAACCATCCAGCTGGGGGGGGGGGGGGGGCACTCAGCCTCCAACAGAAATCCAGATTTCCAAAAGGAAGGATCTCCAAACTCTGCTCTTCACTTTCGAAAGCCAGCAGAGACGGCACGCGCCCTCCGGGTTCCAGTCATACTCCCCCCGAGTGCCTGGGAGGATCGCTGTCCCTTCGGGTACCTGTGCTGCGTTCACTCTCTGGTAACCGCAGTCTCCTCGCCCCCGAGGTCTCTCCCCAGCCGTAATTCGGACCTCCAGCGCGCGGCGCGAGAGCAGAGAGGAGAGGAGGTTTCCCCAGCTCTGCCCCACCATCTCTCTCCTGGGAAACGCAACCGTGAGCGCCAGAGAATTCCTATTTTCTATTTGCATTTCCCCCCCCCCCCCCTACCCTCTCACTCCCCCCAAGGATTGCTCGGAGCGGCTTGCAACGGGATTAAAGATATGATACATGATGTACAAAATACAAAACTATTCCCATGTACTCGTGAGTCAGACAGATAAGAGACGGAGCTCGGCACTTCCACGCGAGAAGCCTCAACTCACTGCCAAGCCACTGATCTCATCCCTGGAAGAGGGAAAACCCAACCCAGAGGCCAAAAACCAGCTCCCAATCCCAGGAAGGCTCCGTGCATGTGAAGAAGTACTGGGGGCTATGGCCATCCCGATCCCTCCCTGATGAGAGCTGGATGAGAAGGCATAAGGCTGCACATGATGGCTCCCTGAGGAGAGCTGGAAGGAAGGGCAATAAGGGGAAGGCACGTCCGAGAGCTCAGGTGACCGCAGCGCTTCCCTGTATTATTATTCAGGGGGTGGGGGGAAAGTGCTGGGATTCTGCATGGGCAGATGGTGGAGACTTCTGGAAGCAGAGCAGTTAAGAGCAGCTGCTGATACGAACTCCCCACGCAGCAGTGGGCAGAGCTATTTATCACCATGCCCGGCCCGCGACCCTCAACCGCAGCACAAAGTCATACCCGGAGGGCAGCAGCTGGGACTGGGACACCTCCCGGGACAAAGCCAGCTGTGCTTTTAATCCTGAGGAGATCGAGAAGGGGAGGTAAAGCTGGAAGGATTGGAAACAAAGAGGAGAGAGAATCCGGCCCCAATGCTCATTAAAGACCAGGACAGATGCAGTAAACGTGGCTGTGCACGAGGCGTTCATCGCAGGCCTGCTCCTGCACACGCAGCCTCCCGCTCCCGTGCCACGTCCGCGCACAGTTTCTCCCACGCTCCCATAAAAGCCACTGCTGAGAGAAAACTGGGCGAGGGGACCGGAAACAGAGGGACAAGCGGTCCGGGCAGTAGCGGGGCCCGTCCGCCCATGCAGGGGATTCAGAGCCATCTCCGAGGGTGCCCGGCCGAGGCAAGAGCACAGCCTGCCCCACGCCAGCGACCTTCAACCTATTTCCGCGGTCATTCGCCCTCCCCGCCAAGACAGCGAGCTCCTCGGGACAGGGGGCTCATTTTACTCCTGGACCCCCATTTCTGCCGCAACATCGGATAAAGCAATAAAAAACACACAACACACGCGCTAAGCCTGGGAGTCTATTTTTACTGTGCAGTAACTGCGTAAAACAAGAAGTGACTTTTACCGGCCAAGGACAGAGACACAAAAGCCAGAAGTGACGGCACTGGGAAAGGATCTCGGCTTCAATACTGAGCAAGACCTTTTTATTTAACTACTAGACCTTTTTATTTAACTACAAAGAGAAGGAAACCCATAACAGAGTGTCAGGCTGAGATTATGATGTTTCAGAAAACACCCGAGAGGCCACGTTTAGCCATAAACAGCGAGAGATGCACCTAGAGCTCCCTGCCAGCGAAAGACGGATGGAGGAAAACCTTCACTCATTCTCTGAGGTTTCTCTCTTCCGGCTGAACCCACTGCATTTACCCCGATTCCTCCCATCCTCAGTCAGAGCCGCACACCGACCAGCAGCCGAGAGCTCACTCAAATCGTTCAAACACAGAATAAGGGCACCTCCGCCAGGCTGGCCAGCTGATCTCATCTTTTCAGGACAGGTTGAAGGGGGGGAATCTGTCGTTCCGGCTGCTTTTCCATGCAGCCTCTGATAAAAAAAAAACCTCGCTTCCAGAGACAGATCTTCGGAGCGCTGCTAACAGGGAACCACGCGAGACGGCGGCGGAAAATCAGCAACACTGCCGAGGATGTGCCTCAGCTGCCAGTTAAGAGAGAGTGTGCCCGCCTGTAGGGCATCACTTCTTATCCGGATCAGTTACTGCCCTCCGGCATTTCAGGCAGGTAGGTGCACGGGCTCTCGCGTCCAGATTCCAGTTCAGCCCCTGTAACAATCCAAACCGGCGAGGCCACTGCCCAGAACATCTGATCATCTGGATCTCTTCCCATCACCACCGAGCTGCTTGTACCAGCCTGGCTACCCCGTGGCCTGCAGCATCACTCGCTCGCGCTCTTCTTCATTTGCTCCTCGTTTCTCGCTGGACAGAAAAGCATTCGAGAAATGAAATCGAGCAGGTTTCCACTCAGAACTAACTATTGTACCATGCAACCACAGCCGCTGCTGCTTTGTCAAAAACTCCTTAACTTGTCAAACCCATCACAAGCAAACTCGGTCAGCCCCTAGGGGCCACAGGGGTAACATCAGCAGACCCCCATCACGCCACTATTAAAAGTACTGCCAGCAGGGCCACTCAGGGGGATGGGAGGGAGGTACAACGGCTATGGGTATCACCTCCAGCCAGCAAACTTCTTTTTCCACATCGAGATGTTGGCAGGATTTTCAGCAAACAGGACCCCCCCCCCGAAATCCCTGGTACCCGTGAGATTTAATAGGCAAGCCACAGCAACCCCACTGCCTGTGCCCAGCAGCAAGAAAGGGGCAGGGCTGGCTCTGCAGGGAACATGGCTGCATCTTGGGCGTGTGCTGGGGGCAGGGTTCACCTGTGCGCTCCAAGCACCTGTCGCTCACAGGGGATCCATCCACCCCCGATCACAGCTTTTACTGCCTTAAGACCTCTCTCTCTCTCGCCCCTTGTCACCGTCTGTGCCCCCGCACCCGATGTAGCGAAAGGAAAGGATTAAGACCTCATTCTCACACTCTGGGCAGCCGACAGGGCTCCTGGACTCGCAGTTCAGAAAGGCAGACGCTGCAGTCACATGGGGGAGGCAGAAACAGAAAACCAGATATTCCTGTCTGATTCCCTGGCTTGGCAGGCAGGGCACGGCCTAACACCAGGCCATCCCCGCTTCCAGTCCTGGTTCACGAATGCCACTCTGCTCTGCTGGCCCCGCTGCATCTGTTTCAGGCACTGCCAGGGTCAGGGATATGAAAGTGAAAGGGGGAGGGCAGACTAAGGAAATATTTCTTTACAGAAAGGGCAGTGGGACATGGAGCAGCTTTTCAGTGGGGGTGGTAGGGAGGAGAGCAGGATCTGAACTGAGGAAAGCATGGGAGGTGGGGGATAGGTCTGCACCTGCCAAAGGTTTACAGAGACCTGCAGGAGGGGAAGGGCTGAAGCCTGCTGCGAGCACTGGCTTAGTTCACACCTGGGCAGGTGCGAGAGGAGAGAGGAGAGAGGAGAGAGGAGAGAGGAGAGCCCCCCCCCCCCCCCCTCTGCCATTCCTGCATAATTCATTGCCGCCTGCCAGCCAGGGAGTCCCTTACTGCTGGGAGAGCGAGAGCCTCCAGGGGGTGCGGGGAGTGTCCGAGCTGCAGCCTCCCAAACTCCAGAGAGGAAGAGGATGTGAGAGAGAAAGGCCAGCGGCCAGGAGGGAAACAAAGGCAGGAAGCCGAGCTTCCCTCTCCCCACCCAATGCAACTGAGAAAAAAAAGAGGACGAAAAGCAGGAGCCAGAGGCTGCAGCCCGGGAGAGAAGGGAGGGTTTCACGGGCGGGAGGGAGGAGAGCTGCGTGGGGAAAGGGCTTGCAATCGGAGGGAGGGAGGGTGCTAGGCTCGCTCTCCCCATCGCCTCTGATCCCACTAGGAAAGAGGAAAGTCTCCGAGCAGAGTCCGGAGAAAGGGGGGTGAGAGGGTAGGGGGCGTTACTGCGCGCCCGGGGCATCGTTAATGCACCCGAACACCACCGAGTACGGGGGGGGGGGGGGGCAGGGTAGGCTCTCACCTGTTGATTTTGTGCGCGAAGGCCCTGCGCTCGGTGCCTGCGGCGGCCATGACCCGAGCAGTGCCCGTTCCCCCCTCCGGGCGACCGTCAAAACGCCGCCGCTGCTCCTGCCCTCCTATCCCGCGTCTGCCCCGTGCTCGCCTCCAGCCGCTTCCGGCTCAACCGGCGCTCCGCCCCCTGACACGCCCACAGGACCACGCTCGTTTACCCGAAGCGCCCAGCGCCCCGCCCCCATGACACGCCCACAGGACCAGGCTCGTTTACCCGAAGCGCCCAGCGCTCCGCCCCCTGACACGCCCACAGGACCACGCTCGTTTACCCGAAGCGCCCAGCGCCCCGCCCCCTGACACGCCCACAGGACCTCGCTCTTTTACCCGAAGCGCCCAGCGCCCCGCCCCCCAGCTCCGCCTTGGTCACGCCCACAGCAGCCGTCCGCTGTACCCGGATCGCTCAGCGCCTCGTCCTTAGCTCCGCCCCGTCCCCGCCCAATCCGAGGCTCCCCCGCCGGCGGCTGCAGGCGAAGGCCAAGCACCAAGGGGAGGAGGAAGCGCATCTCCGGCCCACGCGGCGCCCTTCCTCTGTACACAGCACTGCACCACACAGTGTGCACAGCTGCCCGAGGGTGGGAGCAGGGCGCAAGATTCTACCTAAACCCAGGCCAGGGGCAAACGTGTGCAAAATATACCCCCGGGGGGGGGCATTTAATGTTGTGGGGCTGAGCAGACCCATTCCTGCCCTGGCCTGTCTCTGCTTGTAATAGCAATAATTACTGCGGAGCCTGCCACCTAATGCCCATCAGTACCCAGATGTAAACCAAAGCTCAGAGAGGGTTCTTCCAGCTGCCGGCTACTTCAGGGGGTCCCCGACTGGCTGCCCTCCCAGATAGGGTGCTGGGCTTTACGCCTGTGATTACCCTGCTCACAGCTTTATTGATTTTTTAACCATTTTCTTAAATCACTGAAGTCCCAAAGCCTCTTTTGCCCTGCATGACTTGATTAGATTGTAAGCTCTTCATAGCAGGGACTGTCTTTTTTGTCCAAGCGCTATGTAGGCTGAGTAATAAGAACTGCCCTACCGGGTCCATCGGTTCCGGTATCCTGTTTCCAACAGTGGCCACTCCAGGTCACAATGATGCACAATCAACGACAAACCTTCTCCGCTGGAAAGAAATCAGTAGAACTAGGGGTCACGAAATGAGACTCCAGGGAGGACGACTCAGAACCTACGTCAGGAAATATTTCTTCACGGAGAGGGTGGTGGATGCCTGGAAGGCCCTTCTGGAGTAGGTGGTGAGGACAGAAACAGTGAAAGATGTCAGAGGGGCCTGGGATAAACCCTGTGGATCCCTCAAGGCTGGAGGATGTGAATGAAGGAAAGAGCGCATGGGGGTAACTTGCTGGTGTGGCAGTCACTACCCTGAACCAATAAACCTTCATACTCTTGATGCAGCTCCATCAGTGCTCTCTGCTTCAGTGGCAGGGGGAAAAGGGGAATTGGATTCAAACAGCAACCAACGAGTGCCCCGACGTTTACAGTCTGGGGAAACAAATAAGCATGGGGGTGACTTGCTGATACGGCCGTTGCTACTCTTATCCAATAAGCCTTCATACTCTTGATGCAACTCCAACATTGCTCTCTGCTTCAACGGCAAGGGTTAAGGGGACTTGGCTTCAAACAGCATCCGAGGGCCCCGACGTTTACGGTATGGGAAACTGATAAGCATGGGAGTAACCTACACGGCAAAGCTTGCTGGGCAGACTGGCCGCTAGATCATTTGGTCCTTTCCTGCCGTCATTTTATGTTTCTACGTGGAATGGCAGCATCCAGTCCGAGATCAGTAGCAACTTAACATTTCTGGTCGGCACAGTAGGGACAATAATAAATGCATCGCATCTCAGCAAAAGAATGGCAAGTTTGTGGTTTTTAAACTTTTAGGTATATGTAGCAGGATTTTAGACAGAGCATTACATTTTTAAATAAAGTCCTTTCCCCAAACCTAAATTTACAACCTAATCCAGACTCTCTCCCCTCGGCCAGTTTCAAGTTAGCTCTTTACTGAGGCAAACACTTCAATTCTGACAGCTGCTGGCCGCTGGAATCGATGTCCGGCTTTTCCACGGACGATGCCGGGCTGTGTCCCTTCCGAGGGACAGAGCGAGCCCTGTTGCTCACAGCAGGGAACAGATCGGCCATTCAGGGAGCAGAGAAAGTCTCATTCCTTGAGATCGCTTTGCGCGGAGGTCCCCTCCAGTCACTGACGCCCTCCTGGTGGATCTGGAAGGGCTAACAGTAGGCGCATACAATATAACGCTCCGTCACACCCCCCACCCCCTGGTACCTGGGGTTATACACTCGTCCGCCCTGGCTTCTCTGTGGCTAGGCTGTGCAGGGCTGTGTATGCTGTCGGCGCCATGGGAATGCACAATAATGATGTGCTAGGGCTGCTCACAAATTAGCATCACAGTCTCAGATAACAGTGGAAAAGGCGAAAGGAGTGACTACTGGGGCTAGTGATGGCACTGTGAGCGCCCGGGCCACACACAGATGGCAGACAGAGGAAGCTTGGCTACCAAATAATAATTAGAGCACTCCTAATGGTGACTGTAGGTAAAAGGCTGTATAATTTTGAAAGGTGCAGACTGCAGTTCACTTCTCGGTATTGCACACACAACAGTAATAATAGCTCTCAGGCATGGCACCTTCTTTTTTTTTCCTCTCGCAGACATAATATTATCGCCGGTAAAAGTGCTCAGAGAGAACACAGTCTGCGAAGGTTTTCCTGTGGGCGCAGAGGGTCTGACGTGAATAAAAAAAATGCCAGGTGAATTTTAGCTGGCATTTTCCACACGTGCACATCAAAAATTGAGCTAACTCTGGAAAAGGTAATCGTAGACGGATGCACTGGACGGGCCGGCGCTGCAAGGTATTGTCCAGCCTAGCACACGGTTTTTACTCACGGCCCTAACAAACCCATGCCGGATAGCGCCCTTCGCATTTCAGTTCTACGTAAACGATGGCATTAGCTGTAACCACCCAAAGCAGGAAAGCGCCCCCAAGGGCTGGACGCCCATTTTGTAGGGATGTGAATCGTGTGATCGATCGTTTTAACGATCGAATTTGGCTGGGGGGGGGGGGGGGGGAGGGAAATCTGATCGTCATGGTTTTTTTTGTTAAAAAATCGTCAAATCGTAAATCGGCGGGAAAACCGGCGCACCGAAACAACCCTAAAACCCACCCCGACCCTTTAAAACAAATCCCCCACCCTCCCGAACCCCCCCAAAATGTTTTTAAATTACCTGGGGTCCAGTGGGGGGGGGGGGTGTGTCCCGGCGCGATCTCCCGCTCTCGGGCCACGGCTGCGTTAATAGAAATGGCGCCGGTGGCCCTTTGCCCTTACCATGTGACAGGGCAAAGGTAGCGCCGGCGCCATTTTGGTTCCTGTCACCCGACGTCACGAGTGTCAGACAGGGGAGAGGGGCTCCCTCAGTCCATGCTAGTGTCAAGCACAGGTAGAGAGGATCCTTCAGTCTGTGCTAGTGCCAGATATGGGATGAGGAACTGTCTCAGTCTGTGTTACTGTCGAGGATCCCTCGGTCTTTGGCATTTGCTTATCAAGGCTTTCCCAAGCGCTCTTTCTCTCCTGCTGGAAGCCGAACACTTGGCAGGTGAGAGCTGAAATCCCAGAGCCGCACTTCAGGTACACCTTGAGTACATCGTGCACATCAGGTCGCTAGGAGAGCAGGACCATTAACCAATGAGCAACAGGTCCTGGCACAGAGCACTCTGTGGGAGAAAGAAGATTGGAAAGAGAAAGGCACGCAGCAGAGGTCAGAGCAGTCGGAGAATACCGAGGAAAAGTGAAGACCTCGCAGGACTGAGAATCAGAGCCCTGGAAACACCCCTGACCAGGTGAGGTGGGTACTGAGGCAAGAACAGTCTCTCAAAAAAAAAACAAACACCAAACCTCTATTGGAATATAACTAACAGAAAGAACAAATGCAGAGAAAGAGGGAGAGAGAGAGAAAGAGAGAGAAAGAGAGAGAGAGAGAGACAGACAGACAGTTCATGTAATATATGGGTCAGGAGGTCCCTCATTCTGAGCTAGTGACACAGGGAGAGGAACTCAGTATCACAGGAAGAGGGGCTCCCTCAGTCTGTGCTGGGGTCAGAGGAGAGGGGCTCCCTCAGTCTGTGCTGGGGTCAGAGGAGAGGGGCTCCCTCGGTCTGTGCTGGGGTCAGAGGAGAAGGGCTCCCTCGGTCTGTGCTGGGGTCAGAGGAGAGGAGCTCCCTCGGTCTGTGCTGGGGTCAGAGGAGAGGAGCTCCCTCGGTCTGTGCTGGGGTCAGAGGAGAGGGGCTCCCTCGGTCTGTGCTGGGGTCAGAGGAGAGGGGCTCCCTCGGTCTGTGCTGGGGTCAGAGGAGAGGGGCTCCCTCGGTCTGTGCTGGGGTCAGAGGAGAAGGGCTCCCTCGGTCTGTGCTGGGGTCAGAGGAGAGGAGCTCCCTCGGTCTGTGCTGGGGTCAGAGGAGAGGGGCTCCCTCGGTCTGTGCTGGGGTCAGAGGAGAGGGGCTCCCTCGGTCTGTGCTGGGGTCAGAGGAGAGGGGCTCCCTCGGTCTGTGCTGGGGTCAGAGGAGAAGGGCTCCCTCGGTCTGTGCTGGGGTCAGAGGAGAGGAGCTCCCTCGGTCTGTGCTGGGGTCAGAGGAGAGGGGCTCCCTCGGTCTGTGCTGGGGTCAGAGGAGAGGGGCTCCCTCGGTCTGTGCTGGGGTCAGAGGAGAGGGGCTCCCTCGGTCTGTGCTGGGGTCAGAGGAGAGGAGCTCCCTCGGTCTGTGCTGGGGTCAGAGGAGAGGGGCTCCCTCAGTCTGTGCTGGGGTCAGAGGAGAGGGGCTCCCTCGGTCTGTGCTGGGGTCAGAGGAGAGGGGCTCCCTCGGTCTGTGCTGGGGTCAGAGGAGAGGGGCTCCCTCGGTCTGTGCTGGGGTCAGAGGAGAGGGGCTCCCTCGGTCTGTGCTGGGGTCAGAGGAGAAGGGCTCCCTCGGTCTGTGCTGGGGTCAGAGGAGAGGGGCTCCCTCGGTCTGTGCTGGTCCGGGCAGGTGCACCTGTAAAGCTCTCCGCCAGCTATAGCTGAGATCCTGCTCCTAAGCAACAGCCTGAGGTCGTGCAGAAGCAGCACGGGAAGATCACAAACAAGAAAACACTGCAAGTGAGAGAGCTCCAAGCTCCTCCGAGTAGGCTTAGGTGAAACAAATACAAACAGCAGAATGAGGGCTTTACACGGTTGGGAAAAAAAACAAAATTGATTCCTGCAAAAAAAACAACTTTGGCCTTAGAATGTAATGGGGAATTTTTCTCAGAACAGGCGGGACCTGCAGCCAGGGCTCCTTGATCCAGTCCCAAAGTAATACACCAGGTTGGAAGAGAAGACGGGTTAAATGCTGTGCAGGACTCTGCTCTCTCTTCCTTTTCTTTCTCAGGAAGGGAGGGATATTGCCCGGCTGACTGGGGCTGCATTGGCTGCAGGCATCCAGAAAGCACCTTTATTTGTAATGAATAACTCCCGGATCTGCGGTCCCGACCTTTCCGTCCCCGGATCACTGCAACCCTCCTCAGAATGATCCCAGTGCCCTCGGGTCTCCTGAGTGTGGCAAAGGGATAAGGCGACTTTACTTTACTAATAATGAACAGCGTTTATAGAGGTGCCGAGTGAGCCGGGAGAGGGGCTTTCAGGCCAGGCCTCCCCCCCTCATCCTGGTGCTCTCTGGTTCCCGTAGCGCTGAGCTCCTTAGGTGGAAGCAGGGACTACAAGGACCAAAGTGCATGAGGACCAGCCTTGCTCCTTAGCAGCAGTGACCTAGCGAGCCATGAATGTGCATGCATAGGAAGGTGCATGCATGGGAAGGTGCATGCATGGGAGACAGCCGTGCAGATGTGTTCTGGATCTCCTGAATCCCTGACTGGAGGGGGCTCAGCATGACAGCTGTGCAGCTCTGCCCGTCCCAGTGACCTGCGAGCCATGAATGTGCATGCATGGGAAGATGCATGCATGGGAAGGTGCATGCATGGGAAGGTGCATGCATGGGAGACAGCCGTGCAGATGTGTTCTGGATCTCCTGAATCCCTGACTGGAGGGGGGCTCAGCATGACAGCTGTGCAGCTCTGCCCGTCCCAGTGACCTGCGAGCCATGAATGTGCATGCATGGGAAGATGCATGCATGGGATGGTGCATGCATGGGAAGGTGCATGCATGGGAGACAGCCGTGCAGATGTGTTCTGGATCTCCTGAATCCCTGACTGGAGGGGGGCTCAGCATGACAGCTGTGCAGCTCTGCCCGTCCCAGTGACCTGCGAGCCATGAATGTGCATGCATGGGAAGATGCATGCATGGGAGACAGCCGTGCAGATGTGTTCTGGATCTCCTGAATCCCTGACTGGAGAGGGCTCACTGTGACAGCTGTGCAGCTCTGCCCGTCCCAGTGACCTGCGAGCCATGAATGTGCATGCATGGGAAGGTGCATGCATGGGAGACGGCCGTGCAGATGTGTTCTGGATCTCCTGAATCCCTGACTGGAGGGGGCTCACAGTGACAGCTGTGGGAAGCCGCTGCCCTTCCTGGGGTGCTAAGCGCATACCTTACAAACTCCCACGATGCCCCACGGAGTCACCCGGCCTCATAGCTCCGAGCTGCTCAGCACTTGGGCTGTGGTGAGAGAGGGGCAAAACCTGCAGTGCTTTGACCTCTGCTTTATGAAACTGGTCCTCGAGCACTGGCAGAGGCTCTTCTCTTTGGATAAGACGGGGAGGGGTGATTTCTTTTGAAACCAGAAAGCCCCACCTCGAAGGGGACTCTCTGCCTTGCCTTCTCCAACTTGGGGGGGTCCCTCCTACACCTATGGGGCCCCCTATACTTGCTTTCCTGGCCCTGCGTGCAGGGGCCCAGTAGATGCAGGAGGGGCCCTGGGATGGAGAAGGCAATGCAGAGTCCCCTTCTGAGGGGCCCCTGATAACCCTTTCCTGTCTGTCTTGTAGGTGACGGAGTAACATGGGGTGCGTCTCCTTCCTGAAAACCATGATGTTCGTCTTCAATGGTGTCATATTTGTAAGTGAGAACTGGCTCGGGGTGGGGTCCCTGGGCCAAACCGTCACCATTCAGCCGCTACCAGGTGTCTCTTCATGCCACCGCCCTCCACCTTCCACCCATCAAACCCCCATCCATTGAGCTTCTGGGTGCACTTCCATTAGCACAGCCCGGCCCCCCTCGTGCTCCTTGGCAAACAGAAAAGCAGGGACATCGAATGTCACCATGCAAAGGGACGCGAGCCGAAAGTCCAGGCCCACACTCTCCCTCCCGTAATGTGGGTCTTGCCCGCCCCCTTAACTGTTCAGGCAGCAGTTCTTGCCTATTTATATTATCATAAAGCTTTGGGGTTAGGTAATATGGAGGGGGGGTGGGAGCTGGAGGTGAGCTAAGTAGGGGATGTGTGTGCACATCTGCCCAAGAGAGCAGAGCCCAACTCTGACCCGCTAGGGAATGATGTCCTACGGCTGCTCAAGCTTCTGAAGCCAGAAGCGTGGACCAGAATAGCAACGCGGCAAATGGTGGCAGGAAAAGACCAAAAATGGCCTGTCCTGTCTGCACATCTCTTTTGTTGGCCGTGCGCAGAAATTTCCCAAATGCAACCCGACCCCAGTTCCCCCCCCTCGGGTCTTCCACCTGATCTCTCGCCCTGCTCTCCTATCTGTCCCAAGCATGGCCGAGTCCATCACGGCGTTCACACCGCCGCAGACCCAACCACGGGGAGATCAGTGCGGAGAGCGTGCGCTGCGTGAGCTTTGCACGAACATGTACAGGTGCCTCCTGCGGAACATCCCGGGAAGGGTCCGATTCACCAGGGGGGAAAATAAGACTTGCTGCCTTTACTCCAGGAAGATCCCTGGCCTGGTTTTATTTGCAAGCAGCCACCACTGTAGTTCTGTAAGGAACGGCTGGCTGGAGAGACCCAGACTGCAGTGTCCAGAGCTGATCCCGGTGTCTTTCCGCTCACAGGTTGG
Source organism: Rhinatrema bivittatum (assembly GCF_901001135.1). Lineage (NCBI taxonomy): Eukaryota > Metazoa > Chordata > Amphibia > Gymnophiona > Rhinatrematidae > Rhinatrema > Rhinatrema bivittatum. The sequence goes on from NC_042633.1 coordinate 41,781,681, forward strand.
AGGGATTGCAGTGCTGGGCATCGGAGTCTGGGTGAAGGTGGACGGGGGCTCTTTTGTGAAGATCCTGGGGGCCGCAGTACCACAGCTGACGCAGCTGGTAAATGTGGGGTATCTCTGCATCGCCATCGGAGCCTTCCTCCTGCTCATGGGGTTCCTGGGCTGCTGTGGAGCAGTGAAGGAGAACAGGTGCATGCTGATGCTGGTGAGTTCTAGCCCTCAGCGTTTTACAGCGACTCTGTGTGTGTGCGAGACCTTAGGGCGAGTCAATACATCCCCCTGGGCATCAGTTCTAATCCCCAGCTCTGTCACTGACTCTCTGTGTGTGACCTCGGGGGGAGTCACTTTATCCCCCTGTGCCTCAGCTCTAATCCCCGGCTCTGTCACTGACTCTCTGTGTGGGACCTCAGGGTGAGTCACTTTATCCCCCTGTGCCTCAGCTCTAATCCCCGGCTCTGTCACTGACTCTCTGTGTGTGACCTCAGGGTGAGTCACTTTATCCCCCTGTGCCTCAGCTCTAATCCCCGGCTCTGTCACTGACTCTCTGTGTGTGACCTCAGGGTGAGTCACTTTATCCCCCTGTGCCTCAGCTCTAATCCCCGGCTCTGTCACTGACTCTCTGTGTGGGACCTCAGGGAGAGTCACTTTATCCCCCTGTGCCTCAGCTCTAATCTCTCCCCAGCTCTGTCACTGACTCTCTGTGTGTGACCTCGGGGGGAGTCACTTTATCCCCCTGTGCCTCAGCTCTAATCCCCGGCTCTGTCACTGACTCTCTGTGTGGGACCTCAGGGAGAGTCACTTTTTCCCCCTGTGCCTCAGCTCTAATCCCTCCCCAGCTCTGTCACTGACTGTGTGTGACCTCAGGGTGAGTCACTTTATCCCCCCACCCCTGTGCCTCAGCTCTAATCCCTGGTATAGGCCCCAGGCTCCCACTATCCCACAGAACCAGGTATTTGGAATGGGAGGGCATTTTCTAATCACTCTCCCTTCCCTGCAGTTCTTCATCATCATTCTGGTCATCTTCATAGCAGAGGTAGCGGGAGCTGTGGTGGTCCTGGCCTTCTCTGCCGTGGTAAGTCACCGGGAACGCAGAAGGGTGGCTCAGCGAGCGTGCGTGGAGGCTGCTGGCCTTTGATGACCCCTGTTTTCACTCTTTTTGATAGGTTTGCTATTTTGCTTCAGATGTTTGGATGCAGTGACCCTTTTAATCCCACGCTTCTTATTCTATGGTTTGCTGTTCTGCTTGCTGCGTTGTGATCCCTTGGATATTTTCACATTATGCTGATATTTGAATGCGTTAAATGTATTTGATATACTGCCTTCAGCGGTGTGGAAAAGAAAGAATGTAATTTCCACAGTAAATATGCATGAGAGAGATTTGCATGCAGTGGAGGCACCACATGAAAATCTCTCCCATCGATACGCATTGAGGAGATCCTGAAAACCTGTGGGGCACTCGAGGAGCAGGTTGAGAACTGCTGCACTAGATGATCTTAGCAGCTAAAGGACCCCTTCTGAGAGGTATCAGGATGAACGGATCCTGGTTTTCCCCCTCTCTTTCTCCCCCTAGCTCCAGCTTCCCTAAAAAGCCAATAGACGTCCTGGGGTGAGTGGGTGGGAGGAAGCCAGGGTCACCTGAAGCACGGGGATCCTGATCTCCCCCTGCCAGCGCCGCTTCTCACCCGCTCTGTCATCTCTTCCTCCTCCCAGTCCCAGATCTTCCTGGAACACGTGAACGACTGGGCCTTGAAAAGCCTGAGAGAGGACTACGGGATGGAACCTGAGATTACCACCATCTGGAACGCCACAATGAAGGAGGTGAGAGGAGAGAGGGGCTGATCATGCAGGGCAGGGGGACCTGCTCCAGTGTCACCCACACACACACCGGCATGTACTTTCAAGGAGGCTGGCTGAGTTTAGTTTGTTTATGTAATTAATCGCCTTTCTAATAAATAAAATCAAAGCCATGTGCAATAAATATCAGTAAAAAAAAATCATAAACACAATAAAATCAGTATAACTGATAAAGACACACGAAAGACAACAAGAACAAAACAAGGCAAGGACAGGTCATTATAAAAGCTTGAACAAACGATGAAAGTTTTAATCTGTTTCCTAAACTTCCCATAGGCAGAGCACCCAAAGCAAGGACTTTCACTACAGAGGTGCGGAGTGAGAAGCTGGGCTCTCGAACTCCCTGCCATCTAATCTCCCTAGGGGAGGGAAACCTCACAGGTTCTCTTGTTGGAGAGATGGGTAACAGACAGGAAGGTTAGAGAGGTGGGGGGGGGGGGGGGAAGAGAAGCCCCCCCAGGGCAGACACGAGATCCTCAATCTTATCCTGGAAACAACTGGAAGCGCTTCGGGGATGGAGAACATGGGTCATACCTGTTCCCAAAAACCTACTGTGCCGCAGGGTTCTGTAAAATCCGAATCCTTTTCAAAGAGTGCGAGGGCTATGCCTTGATAAAGAGCATTGCAGTGGTCTAGGCGACCGCTTACCAAGCAACGAACAAGAGTTTTCAGATCACCTAGATCCAAAAAAAAAAAAAAAAAAGGATGCGGCCTTCGATTAAGGCCTAAAAAAAATAAAAAAAACTTATGCTAGAGGTTTGGGGAGTGAATGAAAGATTCGAATCAATCATAAGCCCCCCAGCCTGAATCTTTATTCATTTTTTTTGTCTCTCTCTCTCATGCCAGCTGAAGTGCTGCGGGTTCAACAGCTACACCGATTTCAAGAACTCGTCCTTCTCCAGTATGGCCAACAACAGCTACCCCCTTCCCTGCTGCTCTAGCAAGGACCCCTGCAGGGAAACGACCATCGACCCGGAGGTGAAGGTAAGGGCAGCGGCGGGGGACAGCAGGGACGACCGCCCGGTCAATACACGCCGCAGCCCAGTCAGCCAGCGTGCACGCAGCTAGGCAGCGCATTCACCCAGCGCAGCGCGCCAAGGAAGGGCAGACCAGTGGTGCCCGAGCCACCTCGCCCTCCCGCGCTCTGGCACAGAGAGAGCAAGTAAACAAGCAAAAGCCGGTCCTTAGAGCAGTCGTTCCGGGCAGTCCCTCGCACAGCTAAATGCACCGACGCCCTGTGCTTTCCCCCCCCCCCCTTCTAGGGCTGCTATCTGGCGTTTCAAGTCTTCCTGAACAAAAATGGGAAAATTGTTGGCGGCGTGGCACTGGGGATTTGTGCACTAGAGGTAAAGCTGAATGTATTTCCGCGGTGCCGTTCTCTCTTCTGCCAGTCTCATTCTTCAGCTGTCTGTGCTGTGGTCCGTGCTTTGGCCGTCTCCTCTCCTGAGGCCTCTCTCCGGCTGTCTGTGCTGTGGTCCGTGCTTTGGCTGTCTCCTCTCCTGAGGCCTCTCTCCGGCTGTCTGTGCTGTGGTCCGTGCTTTGGCTGTCTCCTCTCCTGAGGCCTCTCTCCGGCTGTCTGTGCTGTGGTCGTGCTTTGGCTGTCTCCTCTCCTGAGGCCTCTCTCCGGCTGTCTGTGCTGTGGTCCGTGCTTTGGCTGTCTCCTCTCCTGAGGCTTATCTCCGGCTGTCTGTGCTGTGGTCCGTGCTTTGGCTGTCTCCTCTCCTGAGGCCTCTCTCCGGCTGTCTGTGCTGTGGTCCGTGCTTTGGCTGTCTCCTCTCCTGAGGCCTCGCTTCAGCTGTCTGTGCTGTGGTCCGTGCTTTGGCTGTCTCCTCTCCTGAGGCCTCTCTCCGGCTGTCCGTGCTGTGGTCGTGCTTTGGCTGTCTCCTCTCCTGAGGCCTCTCTCCGGCTGTCTGTGCTGTGGTCCGTGCTTTGGCTGTCTCCTCTCCTGAGGCCTCGCTTCAGCTGTCTGTGCTGTGGTCCGTGCTTTGGCTGTCTCCTCTCCTGAGGCCTCTCTCCGGCTGTCTGTGCTGTGGTCCGTGCTTTGGCTGTCTCCTCTCCTGAGGCCTCTCTCCGGCTGTTTGTGCTGTGGTCCGTGCTTTGGCCTTTCCAAGCCTGTGCTCCTCCTCCTCCTCCTCCATGCTCCCTCGTCAGCTGTTTGTGCTGTGCTCCTCCTCCTCCATGCTCCCTCGTCAGCTGTTTGTGCTGTACTCACACTGGGGATGTGCAGAGGGATGACAGGTAGCCATCCTCAGAGCTGCAGGCTTTGCAGACCTAGGTCCCAGGCACCTTTCTTTTAAGGACATCGAGTCTCTTTACAAACTTTAAACTGTAATTGCTGTGCAATACAAAGGATCCCCAGTGGCCCGAGATTACATGTTTTCACTCAAGTCGCTGTGGGAGACCAACTCACAAGAGACAGTAACTCCCGATCCCCTGCGGCGCCCACAGACACGCTGGCACATGCCAGGCTGGGCCCAGAGTGCCCCTGGGAAGAGGCTCTGGGCAGGGCTGTAAGCACAGTTTGACTGCTTGGGGTGGGGGGGCCAACTCAGCACTCACCCAAAACATTTTCTTGAGGGGAGAGTGCCCCCTCCAAGCTATACCTGCAGGTGGGGGGGAATCAGACCGTGAGTCACAGCGATGCAGCCTCCACCAGAGGCAGGGGGGATCTGCCGCTGACTGGAGTTAGGATCCGGCACCTCTTCCTTCCCTCTGCTGCGGTGCATGCTTTGGCTAGTTTATTAGTTTATTGCAGACCAGGTTTGTGCTTCTTTCTCCTCTCAGCTGGCTGCGATGGTGGTCTCCCTCATCCTCTTCTATAAGATTGGGTCGAAGTCCTGACGGAGGAGGAGAGCAGCCCCCAGCCCCCGGCATCGCTCTCCCAGTGGATCCTGGACACCCGCACACACACAGCCTGCGCCGCACTCGGCTTCTGATCTAGATAACGGGAGGTGGAGATGGGCTCTGCCCTCTTTGTAAGGCCACCTGGGAAAAGAGCCAAAGCAGCCCCGGAGGCCACGCGGCAGGAGCTCCTAAAATTAGTGGGGAAAAAATAATAATAATAAAAAAGAAAAGACACAAAACAAAGGCCTGCCGCTCTGTTTCCTTGCACAGGTTTGAAAGAGCAACCTCTTTGTCCGAGCATGGAGGATCCTTCGACAGCAGATAGGGAGAAGAGCTGCAGGGCAAACGCTGCAGACAGACTGGGCTTGATGCAATAAGGGGCTCTGAGCTTTGCACACTTTTACTCACACGTGCACGCACGCGGAGCTGCGCACACGTTTTTACACACACACACACACAGGGCTATGCACACTTTTACTCACACGTGCACGCACGCTAAACTGCGCACACGTTTTTACACACACCCACACAGGGCTATGCACACTTTTACTCACACGTGCACACCCGCGGAGCTGCGCACACGTTTTTACACACACACACAGGGCTATGCACACTTTTATTCACACGTGCACGCACACTAAGCTGCGCACACGTTTTTACACACATCCACACTGGGCTGCGCACACTTTTACTCACACGTGCACGCACACTAAGCTGCGCACACGTTTTTACACACACCCACACTGGGCTATGCACACTTTTATTCACACGTGCACGCACACTAAGCTGCGCACACATTTTTACACACACCCACACTGGGCTATGCACACTTTTATTCACACGTGCATGCACACTAAGCTGCGCACACGTTTTTACACACACCCACACTGGGCTGTGCACACTTTTACTCACACGTGCACGCACGCTGAGCTGCGCACACATTTTTACACACACCCACACTGGGCTGCGCATACTTTTACTCACATGTGCACGCACGCTGAGCTGCGCACACATTTTTACACACACCCACACTGGGCTGCGCATGCGTTTTTACTCTCCCTGGAGCAAGGAGTTCTACGTGCAAAGAAACATGAACACAAGCTAGCAGTCCTCCGTTTAAATCCCTTGTTAATGAAGGCATTAGCTGTTACTCCCCGCTGCAGCGAGGGGTTTCTTAATGCTGTAAGTTTGACACCTGGGCAGAGCTGGAGTAAAGTATCAGTGTATAGAGCTGAACGCAGCGTTCACGAGAGGAGACCTGCACTCAGACCCGATGCACAAAGCAGATTCTGAGCACCAAGCCAACGCTCCATGCACAGAAATGGTGTTTTGTGCATATCGAGCCTGCTCTGAGGATAATCATTTATGTTCCACCTTTCATGACACTTCAGAATGGATTCCACATAGGAACTGCCCTGCTCTCTGTGTAGAAACAGGGCCTGCCCCTGCCTTGGTTTACCGCATGGGGAGTGATGGTTATAGCGCGGGCTCGATTTCAGGGCAGTTTTAATGCTCAGCTTTTCACAGCAGCTCTAGAGACGGCCATGGCCTTTCGGCCCTTTGAAAAACCAAAATCAGGCAAGAAGGCCCTCCCTGCTTTGCGTAGGGTTTTGCTTGAGTTTTTTTTTTCTGTAGAATTTTTCCTTTCCAGAAGTTGTAGGGAGTTAGAATCTTGGACAAAAAAAACCCCCATTAAATTAGAAAATTTCACTTATTTTACCTTCTCAGATGAAGTCTCTTGGGGAGGGACTTATTGGACCTGAATTCTAATAATAGCACAAGTTTCCTTGAGCATTAAGGTGGACAGGACAGCTAAATCCAAAAACTATTAATTTTGAGGAGCACAGCAAGAGCAGAACCATGAAGCCCAAAGTACTGCCTGCCTGCCTTTCAATGGCTCCGCACGCTCTCTTAAAAACATTAGTTTGGAAACGCCAGCAGACACAGAGGCGGCCATTTTGCTTTCCAGTAATGGCACGGAGGAGCAAATGCTACTAGAGATGCAGCAGGGAAAGCTGGCAGAATAGATAGGGACGAATCAAAGAGAGGAAGACTGAGGGATAGAGGGAGCAAAAAGATGATATAGAGGGCTCTAAAAGAGGTTACAATGGGGAAGTAAGAGAGCAGGAATGAAGAGATGAATTGAGGGAGAGATGCAAGTCAGAGAGCAAGAGTTGGAGAAGAAAAATGGAGAGAAAAGAGACTGAAGAAAGCTGAGAGGTAGGTGAGGGAAAGATGAATGAAGAAAGGAAACAGACAGAAGGAAAGAAAAAAATGGAGCGAATCAGGAAACAAAGAAAAGAAGAAAGCAGAGACTGAGGGGAGAATCCTTTACAATCAAAACAAGAGAATAAACAAAAAAAGAAATAGAGTGTTTGCTATGTCTCTTAAAATTCGCCCAGGAGGAATGGGAGTCTGCTTCCGTGTGGGAAGTTCTGGGAGCCATGGATTCATCAGCGTTGGGCAGCCCGGATGGGTCATTCACTATATCACAGGACAGTGCTTATTAAAACCTTTATCAGCAAAGGCTAAGCCTGTCCTTGGGTTTCTGGGAGCCAGAGGGCTTTATAAAACTGCTTAACGTTTTGACCACTTCAGCAAGATGCAAAGAAAGACCCAACTATCACAGCAACAAGAGGATAAAGAAAGCTTCAAAGAGACATTAGCAAGAAGCAAAACATCTCTCTATAGATCACAGGCCCACAAACTTTATTGATAATGGGTCTTTCCCTCTGTCCTGTGATGTTTTTGTAACTCCTTAAGAGGACAAACACATCTTGCACCGTAAGAGTCGTTTCAATACTTTGCATGGAAAACGCCGTCGGGCAGCCACCCTAGAGCCTGCTGGGCTGGGGGGGCTTTTGGTTTCCTTTGTGGCTGGGACGAAGGCCCAGACGCTGAAACTCTCCTATCTCTCAAGTTGTGGGTTTGCGGCAGGGCGGCTTCCCCTGTCCATGGAGGGTGGGAACCATCCCCTAGCCTGCAGCCCCACTCCGTGGCCATCCTGGGAAGTGCAGGGGGCAGTATTTCCAGAAATTATTGCAGCCTAGATTAGGAAATCTTCCCCATTTTGGGCAAAAATTCTTGACGTGAGGGAATCAAATTAAACCCCTAGCCTTACAGAGCACTCACATCATAAACTTGTATAATAAATAAAATAAAGATTCTGCCTCTCTCATAAGCAGTGAGAGGTTGTACTGTGCAAGCAATAATTCATCATTAGGGATCTTAATCGATTATGCTTTATTCTAAGACAGACAACCTATTATTCAGAGCAAGGGCCTTCATTGCTATTCTGGTCCCAGATCCCTCTGTCAGATTTTGTATTTAGGGGGAAATCAGCATGGCCGGTCTTAGGTGATGTTCAGCCCAGCAGAGCCCTGTAATTGTGCAATGACGGTGTTGGGGGTAGGGCCCAGTGTGGTCACCCCTACATGCCCCTCCCCGCCCAGGACAGCCCTGTTTCTGGGTGCCTGAGAACACCACGTGCAGGAGGCAGGCTGCACAGTATAGAAAGTGGGGTTTTGTTTGGTCTTTTTAAGGGATTTCTATCCTCGTGAGATACAGAAATGTAGAAGTCCATCCTTCTAACCCACAGCCGTAACTACGGCGAGGGCAGGGCAGACTTCCACAGCGGGACAAGTGAGATAGACTGAAACTAGGCCACACACATTAAATAGGAAGCAGGCATCCTTAATATAAGATTTATTCACACAGAACGGACATTCATCTGGCACTCTGCCTCCCTCCTTTACAAATCCATAACCCTCTCACCGCCCTCCACCTAAAGACCCCCCTCTCACCACCCTCCCCCAGTGGGTTTTGTCCAATCCAGTTCCATCACAAAAGTATGAGAGGGGGGGGGGGGGGGGAGGAGGTCTGAGCAGAGCAACGCCAGCACAGTGTGGTGGAGAAGGGGGCACAGTCACTCACACAGGCACACGCACTGCACCGCTACATGTGTCTCTTCATATGCAGGGCAAGGTGGTCCGAGCGCGAGAAGGCCCGCTGACACAGCTGGCACTGGAAGGGGCGCTGGCCTGTGTGCTTCCGGTAGTGCCGGGTCAGCTCGTCCGAACGGGCAAACTTCCAGCCGCAGCCCTCCCAGGTGCAGTGATACGGCTTCTCCCCTGCAACGGCAAAAGACATGGTCAAGGATCAGCAGCGGGAGGAGGAGGAGGTGGAAGCGCTCTGCGTACGGAAATCACCCCCCCCCCCCCCCCAGGGCGAGGCCGAGGGAATCCCTCCCCCCCCCCCCAGGCCCACTCGCACCGTGGAGGTGAAGCAGCGTCCTGGGTCCCATGCACTTACTCGCAGTACTATTGGAGCTCGGTGGGATCGAGCGATCCTGGGGCACTGATTTGCGCATCTTTTGCTTCTGCATCACGGCTTGCAAACAGATCACCTCCTCCCTGCAGGTACAATGAGAGCCCTAGGCAGGTGGCAGGGTCAGGGGCCGCCAGCCATCCTTCTTACCTGTGTGGGTGCGCAGGTGCGCCTTGAGGTGCGAGCTCTTGGTGTAGGTCTTGCCACAGCCCGGGTGGCTGCACGTGTGGCTGGCTGTGCGCTTCCGGGTCCAGGACTTGCGGCTCTTCTTCACCTTGACCTCCTCCGTCTCCTCCAGCGACGGTGCCACGAGGCCGAGGTAGGAGGAGGAGGGAGGGGCGTGCTTGGCCCCAGAGTCTGACTGGTACAGCTGGAGGCGAGCCTGGTACTGGCTGGGGAGGGCAGGGTGGAGGAATGGCTGGTAGCTGTCGTAGGGGCAGTAAGGACCCAAGGCCTGCTGGGGGACCTGGAATTGCCCATAGGCCCCCCCTTTCAGACAGGAGCCTGCAAAGTTTCCCGGGGGAGCACCCACCACGGCTGCTCTGGAAGGGTCCACGTGGTAGAGGTAGCCCCCACAAGTGACTTGGTACTGGTGCCTGAAGGCGGCCGACTTCTGATCCGTCTGGTGAGAGGCGCCGCCTAGCGGGGTGATAAAGTAGCCTCCCGCTGCCTTTCCTGGCTCGGCCCAGGAGGGCATCACGTCCGACGATGACTCTGCGAAGCTGTCGGTCATCCCGTCACATGGCTCAGAGACCGGTCCGTCCCCCAAGAGCTCTGCCACCAGGCTGGTGGGGCCGGCGAAGGCAAGCAAGCCACACTCAGGGGCCTGGTAATTCCTCAAGTCGAAGTCCTGGTGATATGCCTTTTGCCACGCTTGGTGGTGGCCTTCCAGCGGGCCGTCCGCCCCGGGGCACGCCAGCCCCTGGGAGCCGGGGCTCACCTCGGAGCTGGAGAAGTTGTTGAGAAGGAAGTCCAGGTCCCAGTAGGAATCATCATCTTCCCGTTTAATGTGAGGCGAGGCAGCTTCGGCTGGCGGGCGCTGGTCCAGAGAGGCACTGGAGGGGTCCTCCCCCAAGACCACGACCTTTGGGCTCTCCGGTACCTTCCACCACTGCAGAAATCACACAAACAAAATAAATAAATAAATAGAAATTGTTAGAACGCGGTTTGAAACGTCTTCCGATAAGGCTAAGTGATCTCGCTTTTGGGGCTCCCCCTTCCCTCAGTTCATCTGCCTCCTCTCCCATCCCAACACTGTGTAAGCAGCATTCGGGGGGGGGGGGGGGGGAACCTTGCTTTTCTCATTATCTCACCAGTGAATGATGTAAAATCAATTGCAGGCTCCTAAGTCAGAGCCGCTGAATCTCCTTATCTTCCCCCACCCCCAGTCCCCGTGTCCAGGCTGTGCTCATCCCGCCCTGGAGATCTGCCCACTCCTTTAACACCCTCTGATCTTCCCAGGTTCCTCCTGAAGAAAAAAAACCCGAAAAGCTCACATCCAAGCCCCCAAACACGCCAACGATCCATGAAAACCCCTTGGGAGGAACGCGATAGGCCACATGTTGTGTGTTACTATTTGTGCATCATTGGGGATGGACCATTCAAAATTCAGGAAGGCCCTCAAAAATATTTTAAACTGCAATGGGTAAATTGCGCATAGTTTTTATAACATTGTAATAGTCACTTGCATGTTAGGTGACATAGCCGAGTTGTATCTGGTGCCATCCCTGAGACTGCCTCTGTGGTAAGTGAAAGGCTGCAAGCCCAGTGCTTCACACTTCAAGGCTGCAGCTCCTTACCAGAACTCTCCCCCTTACCTCTAGATCTGGGTCTATACAAACGATTGAAGGCTGCCTGTCCAGCCAGTCCTGCTTTCCCTTTGGCCCGAGCTTGTGGCCCCAGGGTTAGGAGGCACAGCTAAGGCAGTTATCCCGCCAGCCCACAGGTTTTATTTATTTATTGAACATATTTCTATACCGGTCTTCATATCAGGCCGGTTTACATGGCACTTAGGGGAGTAACGAGTAAACCAAACAAGAGAGCAAAGTTACATATAACAAGGAGATAGAACTTGGGGGCTAGAGTAGCCAGGAAGTAGAAAGACAAGAATTAACTGGAAGTAAAATACATATGAATATCAGTGGGACTAGGGCGAACGTCCCATCAGTTGGATTGAGTCTGGGTAGGACCCTTTAGAAATTAGGGGGAGGATTGGAGGTTGAGGAGACGCCGGAAAGGGATTGAGATCCCAGGGACCTAGCGTCAGATCCTCACCAAGTTTAAGAAGCGTTAAGGTATTGCGCCCAGACGTATCCCCTAACCCCAGCCAGATAAGCGCCTCTAATATGAAGTGTTTAAAGAGTAGCTGAATTGGAGAGGGCATGGCATTAGTACATAGGCTCTGTAAGGAAGGGGTGCTAAGTTGATCGGACGGGTGGGCCCTATGGTCTTCTAGGTCCTTTCTAGGTCCTTTCTAGGTATCAAATGGGAGCACAATAAGCCTGCGTGGGCACCAGTCCTGGGTCAGTGGCTAATGAGAAAAGAACGAAGCAATCGTTTTTAGGACTCTTCCCCTCTCAATTAACAGATCAGTAAGCAGAAAAAAAAAAACAACTCAGGTTTAGCGCCAAAACGGGAGTCAACTTTTCAAAATGAATGGGGGGTGCGCTAAGTTACGCCTCCCTGGTCGCGGAGAAGGAGTTTGCGCTCGAGCACTCCCACACCCAGAGAAGTGGCAGCTCCGGTCCTAACCGAGCAGAAATGCAGGTCGCACGCCCTACACCTGCTGCAGGAATTGTGATCCAATACCTGATATAGACCAGCATGATACAAACCATATATATATACATATATACATATATATACATACATACATATATATATATATAATCACTCCGGGCAGTATTCTCCATTCCAGGACAGTAATGCCTTCCCCCATTCAGTGAAAGTGGGGGTTTCAATCGCACCCTCTGAGCGTCCCCCCAGCCTTACCTTCAGGATTTCCGAAGGCTTTTGTTGGAAATGAGCAAAGCCGGCCAGGCTGTGAATGGGAGGCAGCACAGTCTCTGCCACTGCCATGGTCAGAAACCCACAGCACCCCTTGCAAAACGAAAAGGACTGGTTTTGGTTTTTTGTTTAATTCTGCAATGCTCCCCTCCTCGCTCACTTTTCCAAGTCACTCCTCGGCTTGTGCATCTTTCTCTGGCTCACGCACGGGCTTTCCCCCATTCTCACTTTCACAACTCTTAATCAAGATTTGGGTTTTTTTTTCTGTGGTTGGCAAACTTATTTCCTCCCCCCCTGTCCCATTGGCTGCTCGCTGACCGTGCTGGTGAGAAAATGGCCTCATTTCTACCAATCGGGTGGCAGGAGATGAGTTTGCTGGCCCTCTGCGAGGGGATTTGTAATCTTTAAAGCACCACTGGCACTGCCTATCGCGTCTCTAGCAAAAAAAAAAACCCCAAAACGTAAGCGACGGTGCCCGCTCTGTAGAGCTTACGATCTAATCAGGGCCAGCTCATTTCCTAAACTCAATAAGGCTGTAAGTGGGAGCATCAGGTGGGCTGTCAGTTTGCATGGGAAGAGGAGGTGCACACCTGCTGCTCATTCACTTCCAGTGCCTTTAAGTGGAAAACCTCAGCTGGCTGGTCAGGCAGGGGTTAAAGGGAGATTAAGGATCCGGACCTGCAGGTACCAGAATGCACCCTGCAGGGGCAGCGCTCAGAAAACCTGGACCCTCAGGAAGGATCCGGGTGCCGCTGGATGGAGAACCTCAGGGAATGGGGGTAAACCTATTTCCAGGCTTACGTGGCCTCAGGAATATTCATAATGTTACAGATAAAAGACCAACATGGTCCATCTGGTGAGTCCAGATCACAAACGGGCTTTAGAAATCAATGGTGAGCCTGCTGGCAGACTAGGACCTGATGGGCCCATCCAGGCTCTGCCCACTCTCATCCCTGACGCGGTGCTGCAGACCCTGGACGACCTCTGTCCTTATCTCAGGCTTTTTAAACATTCTGGCACTGCCCTGCCCTGCCATCATTTCCCTGAAAAAACATTTCCTTTCCTTACTCCCGAGTATCCCATCCCTGGAGCCTCTGACCATGACCCCCAAGTTGCTCTGGACCGTCCTTCCCCTCCACCACTGTTGGTGTTTATACCTTCCAGGTATCGGTTGAACTTCTCTATCGCATGAGCTCTCCTCCGGGGCGGGCAGAGATTTCGCTTCCTCAGCCTCAGTCCCCAGGGCTTTTAGTGCACATCCTGAACTGCCTCTGCTCCTTCCCTCTCCCGCACCCCCTGCCCTGTCCAGCATTTTAGTTTTTTCACTTTATATATATTGGCCTTGCTTCTTGATTCAGAGGAGGAAGTTGGAAATGAAAGAGCGGGTGGTTTCCTGAGAAAGCCCAGCTGAAGCAGTACACGCACTGGTTTTCCAATTAGGCAACCCCTTCCCCGACGTTCCCCGGGGTCAGTGGTGAGAGCGAGAGCGCGTGCAGGGGAGATCTGAACCTCTTCCGAGGACCCATGATCGCTGGCCTTTCAGTGGCAAGTGACGCGGGGCCGAGAGCAATGGAGATGGTCCAGGAGAGTTCTCGGGTGCTAATCCTGGCTCTGCCACCGACCCTCTAGGTATGCCCTTGAGTCGAGGCGCTTTACATTTCTGCACATCAGTTCACTAGCCCTTAGTGCAGCCCGTGTGCAAAGCATTGTATTAGATAAATCAGGAGTCAGGCAGGCCCTGCTTCCAGAGAGCTCAGCAAGCAGCACAGGGTTGTCCCACACACACACAGTGATACTGACGGGCAGCGGTGGGACTGGCCCCTGGGTTTGCAAGTGTCACTTCTTCAGATCCTTGGTTAAGGCTTTTGACCCTTGTTGCAAAGGCTGTTTATAATGGTAAAGAGGAAAAGAAAATGCAGAGAGCTATCAAGGGGGGAGGGGGGAGCAAGAGATATAGAGAAGGGGAGAAACAGACCCAGAAGAGGAGGAGTGAGGGAAAGAAAGAGAAGAGAGAAAAACAGAGGAGGATGGAGGAACAGAGAGATCAGAAAGACACAAGGGGGAGGGATAGGGAGAAGGGGAAAAAGACAGAGAGATGGAGGGAGGGAGATAAAGAAACTGAGACAAGGAGCAGAGAAGGGGGAGAGAGGTTCCCCCAGTTTGAATCGTGCATGAACCTCTCTGTATGAATTTATTTTCTGCTGTGTTAAAACCGTCAGATGTGTCTTAACCCCCATCCTGTTCAATCTTCTCTCCCGGGGGGAGCCCGCTTGCATTTTTTTCAAAAGCAGAAGAAAAGGGAAAGACCTGGCTAGCTGAGTGCAGTATTAAGAACGCTGCGTCGGTTCGTTTCGAGGAAAACCACGGAGGGCTGGCGGAGATTACCAGCCCCCCAGACCTTATCAGGGACCCTCAGAGGCAGCAGGCTGGGAGCCGGAGGGGAGAGATAGCGTCCGTCTTGCTGCTGCGCTGTTCCCTGCTGGGGGAGAGATAAGTTACCCCCGCTGGTCTGCTGTGAGAGCGACATCTCACCTAGTCCCACATGGCCCCTCTCAGTGCAAACCTTCACGGGCAAGGGTGGCCAGCGGTCCATGCCCCACTAAAGCCGGGATGCGAGGAAAGGCAGATTCTACTGGAGACAAGCCAGGGGAAGAACGAAAAACGAGTTTTTAACCCAGGATTTGCAAAGAGAGAGAGGGGAACAGGCCTGCTGCACGTTCAGTATCCCATGGCGTTGGTAATGGAGATGGCGCTGCCTACTGGAAGGTTTGGTTGGCAGCTATGCAAGGTCCCTCTCCCCAGCCACGGCATACGCTGCCACTTCTCCCCCTCAGTCAGATCCACAAGGCAGGAGAAGTGCTCAGACCTCCTAGGGGGGCTCTAGCAGGTCCCCCGTTTTCTCCCTTGGGTGACCCCCCCCCCAGGCCTGTGGAGAGCAACGGAGCCGAGCTTGATTTCCGATTTCAGTTTTGCCTTTCATGGCCGGTGAAGCACTTCCTCTAAATTCTGCACATTCAGGGCCCCTGCAATAAGCCAGCGAGGGGAACGGGTGCTGCTGAGCGCCCCCACTTTCCTGACACAGGCCCAGCCACCTCTCCTGGGCGAACCCTAGCACTTCCTCGGCAGCGGGCGACCAGGAGAGGTGGCTGTCAGTGGTTTAGGAAAACACAGGCTCAGTTTTACGAGAGTCCCTTTTCCTAATCTGACTGCCAGCACACTTTTTGGGTACATTTTTTTTTAATTCTTGTCTTTTATGTTTCTCCGACCTAATATTGCCTTGATATTAAGTCAGAGGAAGTACAGAAAAGTAGTATTTTCTGTTTTTCTGTACATTTTTTGGGCTGCTTTTGCTCAGAAATTAACGCCCTTCTATAAGGGGATTAGCGCTTTGGATGCGCTAATCCCCTTATAGAATAAGGGCTTGTGGACGTTTGTCCAAAATCCGCATCCAACCACAGGACGCTTGACTGAGCGTACTGTATTGTTATTACAGCTGCCTATGAGTGCTGGGGGAATGCCAGCCTGAGAGCTAGAAGTAAACCTCCATATATTTCATGGCATCGACCCCAGATATTATACCTAGGAATAAAATTGTGTTTATAAAAGTCATACCCTCCAAAGATGGTGAAGGGTGCGAAGGACTGAGCCTGGCATGGCACTCAGCCATGCCGAGTTCTAAGCCCTGGGTGGAGGCTGTGCACGTGCTGCCAGGCCCCCACCCATCTCGCCACGCTGCTCCCATGCTCTGGGTGCCTGCTCCTCCCAAGAGAGGCCGGTCGGCCTGCGGCCTGGCCACCCGCACCACACCTCCTGCTCTCCCAGTGCCCTTCCGCTGCCCACCGCAAGGCGAGGCATTTCCACGCTGCCAGTAAACACATGCTGTGGGCTCGCTCTGCTTTATCCGCAGGCCGGCCCTGGTTTCCTTCCTTTCGGATTTTGCCTGCATTACTTCTTCTTCTTCTGTGGCTGCCTGCCGAAAGGGTTTCTCTCTTTTTCATTGCGAAGGCAGGGTTTCTGTTTTTCACAGCACCGCGTACCAGCAAGCTGCTCCTGAACTTTCAAGATTTACTAACAGAGAAATCCTTTTTGGGGGGGAGGGAGAGAGGATGTGATAAATATCTCCTTTGTCTTGCTATTGGTGACAGGCAATAATTTCTCTTAAATTCTGCTCCTGAGGTTGCCTGGGGCTGGGGATGCTGCAGAGTCAATGTTGGCAGCCCCTAGGGCTGGGAGAAGAGGCTCTGTCATCCGGGGCTGGGGGGGGGGTCAGAGCTCCAGGGCCCAACTGCTGTTGCTTCGTTCTCCTAAGGTCACCATCGCGCTGCGGTGATGGGTACCGGATTCCACAGGGAGCCACGGTGGGTGCTCCCTCGGTCTCTGTAACGGTTGGGCTAGATGGAAGGGGACTCAAAAAACAAATGATGGGAGAGGAGGGAGATCCTGGCAAGTTGCCAAAGAAAACTCCCAGTGGCCATTAGCCCCGGCAGAGGTCAGTGAGCTAGAAACTCAAAGTGGACTTGAGCCAAAACAAAAGTCTCTCCTATCCCAATCTGGGACTTCCTGGATCCTGAGATTCTGGAGCCGTCCACACACCCAAGACCTAAAGCTGTGCCCTGGACATCTGCAGCATCCGCCCTGTTCTTAATTTTGCCGAAACTGCTTTATCCTTTTATGCACCTGCCATGTGATGTCCCCTGTGCGCGTTTTACAGGCGCTGCGGGGCACGGTCACAGACTTTATAGGGAAGGAAAGACCACCCAGGGTGCAATATGACATGCTCATTAAATCAAGGGAGACGGCGGTGGGGTCTCCGGAACTTCCAATGATATCATTGGGTGTGTAGGTTCACATGCCTAGGGGAATGGGTGAGCGTGGGCTCCGCGCGAGCGTGGGCGTACATGGAGGGAGGGTTGGGCTGGGGATATAGTTCAGCCTCCCCTGCTAAGCGTGCCGAGATGGACTCCAGTGCTGAGGCTGATTGGCAGGAATCATCCCTTGACAGCTCATGCTTTGCAGGCCGTGGAGGCGGACGCGGGGGGTTGTGGTATTCCGGAGAGGAGTTGGACATGGTTGCTGAGGAACCCAAATCCCTTCCCGTGCACGCTGTCTCCTGATACTTGAGATTTTTAGGACAGCTATGGACGGAAGGAAGACTAAAAATGTTTACTGAGCTATTGGGAGAATTTCAAACCTGTCTTGTCAGTACTAGGTATTTATATTTACCACTGCGAAAGGCATTGTCGCCTGTGATTCCCATGGTGGAAATCTCCGGAAGAAAGTGAAGGGATCGAGGGGGTGTTGAGTTGCATGGAACCTGATATCAGTGCTTTATAAATAATTTACATCTGCTGTAACGACTTCAAATCATTTAATCCAGATGTGGAATTCAGATTTGTGGTGCGAATATGATGAGAAAGATTGGAAATCAATATGGTAAATAAAAAATCAGGAGTTACTGTATAAACTGTTGCAAATTTAGTAATTCTGATAATCGCTGATGGAGGGGGTGCGGTCAGAATGGAACATACATCCACATGTGGTGGGGGTGCGGGGAGCGCCAGGTATTTTGAACCGATGTGGCTGATTGTATTACCAGGCTGTGTGGTCAGCAGCTGGAGTTGTTTCTGCTGGGTCATTGGCCCACTAGAAGCATGATGGGCCGTAGGAAGTTGGCCGGTCATCTCCATGTGGCATGTTTGACAATCACCCATCATTGGAAATATACTCCTGATCTGGGAGAGTGGAAAAGGAGGCTGAGCTAGCTGTCCTGGAAAAACCAATGCTGCGAGACCAGATGGGACAGATATGAAGAGGTGTGGGGGTCCCTATTGGACATGGCGGACTGCAGATTTGAGCGCTTAAAAGAGGGGGGCAATAAATTTTGGGAAGGTTAAGGCATGGGGTGAACGGTCCTAGTGCCTCAGATAGCAGGGGGGATAGTCCCCTTGGGACCTGCCAACCCCCTGGGAGGCTCCAAAGGTTTGTGGAGAAGTAGGTGGCACCTCAGGGTTTAGGACAGAATCCACCAAAACTTCTCTCTCCATCTGCTGGAGGGGAGGCAAAACCCAGGAGTCTGGACTGATCCAGGTAGGTACAGGGAAGGAGGATATAACATTTTAAAATGGCAAAACGGGATGCTCGAGCTATTGTCTAAAGTGTGGGTTGTGCCGTGTTCATTGCTGTTACTTGTTGCTTGATTATGTTATGATGTTTAAAGAAAATTGAAAAATAAAAAGTTATTACAAAAACAAAACAGGGAATTCCTCACTTCCCCAGGACAACCGAACAGGCTGATCCGGTCCTGGTTTCGCCCCAATGCACGCGTGGATTTGTAAATCTGAGTTTCCAAAAGATGCCACCCTCCTCGCATCCACCTTTAAAAGCAAACGAAGCGATGCAAATCCCTAAGTGCACAGAAGCGAGATCCGGAGCGGATTAGCCGAGGCCCGGCTCTGGTGCAAGCGAACATTCTGGCAGTAGGAAAGGAGAAGAAAGTGGCGAAGCCTCGCACAGGGAGACCCTTGGCCTCTGCCTCCGTCACAGTTTGTCGAACGTGTTCACGAGCTCGGGGGGGGACGCAGCCAATCAACTCGCAGGACCCTGAGCGAGCGGGGCGGACATGTTGAGCGGGGCGGAAGTGGGAGGGTGGCTAAGGGCAGGAGCATGCATCGGGCACGTTTTAAATAGGAGCAGACTAGAAACAAAGGCGCTGTAGTTGGGTGCCTTTTTTTATGGTTTCTTCTTCCCCAGGCTAAGTACTTCAGAATAGTCAGTAGGGTGACTCCGGGCGCACTTCCCTGGCAAAACCAAACAAAACCAGCCTGCATGTGCCACTCTCAAGATGGCGTCGGCAGGCAGCCACTGGGTGAGGCAAGGTGAGGGGGCACCCGGGCAGAGTTCAGAGTTGAGTAACAGCGGAGCAGCAGCTGAGAGGCTCTTCCGAGGAGGTCCTGCAACCTTAGCACTGAGGGAGGTTTGTTAACTTTTTTTGGGGGGATCTCTATCTCCATCTCTATCTCTGTTCTTCACCCCATTCCTTGCATGCAAAACTGCAGGGATTTCCCCGGATCGCTCAATGTTTTGCGAGCCACGCCGGCCGCACGCGTTTCCCTGTTTATAAACCCCTGCGTATTCCAGCGTCTAACTCTATAGATCTCAGTGGCAGTAGAGGGGAAGGAGGGCGGATTTGTCATAATCCCCGAATTAAAGATAGAGAGAAGAAACCTTACATTTCCGCTAAGATCAAATAAGCTTTCAAGCTGGGACACCCTAAGATTTAATGCCAATCAAAGCTCTCTAGCCTGCAGTCAATGTGCAAGCTCAGAGGGAGGAGTGACCCCTAACACCATGCTGGGACACTGGGTCAGAGGGAGGAGTGACCCCTAACACCATGCTGGGACACTGGATCAGAGGGGAGAGTGACCCCTAACACCATGCTGAGACACTGGGTCAGAGGGAGGAGTGACCCCTAACACCATGCTGGGACACTGGGTCAGAGGGGAGAGGGTCCCCTAACACCATGCTGGGACACTGGGTCAGAGGGGAGAGTGACCCCTAACACCATGCTGGGACACTGGATCAGAGGGGAGAGTGACCCCTAACACCATGCTGAGACACTGGGTCAGAGGGAGGAGTGACCCCTAACACCATGCTGGGACACTGGGTCAGAGGGGAGAGGGTCCCCTAACACCATGCTGGGACACTGGATCAGAGGGGAGAGTGACCCCTAATACCATGCTGGGACACTGGATCAGAGGGGAGAGCGGCCCCCTAATACCATGCTGGGACACTGGATCAGAGGGAGGAGTGACCCCTAACACCATGCTGGGACACTGGGTCAGAGGGGAGAGTGACCCCTAATACCATGCTGGGACACTGGATCAGAGGGGAGAGTGACCTCTAACACCATGCTGGGACACTGGGTCAGAGGGGAGAGTGACCCCTAACACCATGCTGGGACACTGGATCAGAGGGGAGAGTGACCCCTAACACCATGCTGGGACACTGGATCAGAGGGGAGAGTGACCCCTAACACCATGCTGGGACACTGGGTCAGAGGGGAGAGTGACCCCTAACACCATGCTGGGACACTGGATCAGAGGGGAGAGTGACCCCTAATACCATGCTGGGACACTGGATCAGAGGGGAGAGCGGCCCCCTAATACCATGCTGGGACACTGGGTCAGAGGGGAGAGTGACCCCTAATACCATGCTGGGACACTGGATCAGAGGGGAGAGTGTCCCCTAACACCATGCTGGGACACTGGGTCAGAGGGGGGAGTGACCCCTAACACCATGCTGGGACACTGGGTCAGAGGGACGAGTGACCCCTAACACCATGCTGGGACACTGGGTCAGAGGGGAGAGTGACCCCTAACACCATGCTGGGACACTGGGTCAGAGGGACGAGTGACCCCTAACACCATGCTGGGACACTGGATCAGAGGGGAGAGTGTCCCCTAACACCATGCTGGGACACTGGGTCAGAGGGAGGAGTGACCCCTAACACCATGCTGGGACACTGGGTCAGAGGGACGAGTGACCCCTAACACCATGCTGGGACACTGGGTCAGAGGGACGAGTGACCCCTAACACCATGCTGGGACACTGGGTCAGAGGGGAGAGTGACCCCTAACACCATGCTGGGACACTGGGTCAGAGGGGGGAGTGACCCCTAACACCATGCTGGGACACTGGGTCAGAGGGGAGAGTGACCCCTAACACCATGCTGGGACACTGGGTCAGAGGGGAGAGTGACCCCTAACACCATGCTGGGCATTTGGATCAGTACTGGCTCATAGGATACAGGGACCCTAATACTGTTTTGGGGCTTTTAGTATTGAGGTAGTAGTTAGTGCACTAAATCAGATCTGACGTCTTAGCACAGTGGGGCCCGTGAGCTAGCTCTGATATAAATCTGAATAAAATGGTACATGCAGTTAAGTAGTTAGTTGGACTTTGGAGAGTCAGCTGGCCATAAAGTTACTCTTTCAGTGAGAGTCGTGCGATGCTGCTCTGTGAGCGTTTGTTTGTAGAAATGGAGTGGAGGTGCGTCAAGCCTCCCTGAGCGTTATCTTCCCCTGCTCAGTGGGCTGGTTTCTCGCGTCCCTCGCTCTGCTTTGAGGCGTTAACGCTGCCTTCTCCGACTGTTTCCCCACTAGGAAGGTAACCATGATGTCCTTAAGAAGCGCGACCCTGAAACTCCTGGACTCTGCGAGTCGCGGAGCGGCAGTGAGTGCCGTCCGGACGCAGGGCACCTCCAGCGTGCGGAGAGGTCAGTGGCCAGGCACCACAACAAGAGACTATTTCTCTGACTTGAACTGCTTAAATATTTTTTTTGTAAAGCTTGAAGAGTCTGAGTTCTGGGTGGGGGGGCGGGAGGTCACTTTGAGCCAGGTCTGCTGCTCCCGCCGTGGCCCTGCTCTTGTCATGGTAGGCGGTGGCACTACACGTCCCAGAATGCTCAGAGGCAGGCTGCGGGCGTCCCTGGTCTTAGGAAGCAGCCTGGCGCTGCGTCCCTTTTGCCTCCCACCCGGCACACTTAGCCTCACGCTTTGCGCAGCAGTCGGATCCTTTCGTGGATAAGTTTTGTCACCTGCATTCAGTCTGCGATACTGCAGCCCCCGTTCCACCTAATCTTATCTGCGTGGCAGGAGTTGGTTTGTTAATTCATATCTCGTTTTGGAAAATGTGAAAGGGGGATGACGGCGCCCTGCAAAATGTTAAGGCGTCATGGAGGTTCTCTCACAGTTGAAGCACGCGGTCAGTTATTGCATTTGCAAAGGAGAGGTTGGGATTTGGAGGGGCGAGGCAGGAAAAGAGGAGGTGGGAGGTGTCGTGGACATCATCGTTGAAGCCTCCTGACGGCTGTAGAAGAAAGCAGTGCTGGGAGGGTTTCTTGCAAAGTCCTTTTTCCTCCTAGCTGAGGGTTTAGCATCCCTTATGAGGATTATTCAGAGGTGTGTGCTTGGTATCGCAGACGGGTGCAAGACACAGAGTGGTACCACGCAGTAAAAAGGAAGCAGGAAGACCATCGGAGCATTGACACAGTTTTTTTTTTCTCTCTCTCCCCCAGCCCCCCGCCTACAGTTTGACTGGCGGGATCCTTTCGCACTGGACAGCCAGCTGACAGAGGAGGAGCTCATGGTCCGAGACTCGTTCCACGCCTACTGCCAGGAGAAACTGATGCCTCGCATCCTGACGGCCAATCGCACTGAAGGTACTGCGCTGCTAGTGCCGCCGGCGGGCCAGGTGCCCCTCGAGGGCACGTGTCGGTCACAGGACACACGGAGCAATACATGCTATATATATATATATATAATATAATTGCTATCTTTTGCTTGCAGCGTTTGACCAAAATATTTTATTGGAGCTGGGCGAGCTGGGCGTGCTAGGATCAACCATCAAAGGTAATTCTGGAGATGGGTTGGCAGAAGCATATTCGGGTGCTTGCATGAAAGTCGAGTATGTGTTCTCGCTGTGTTCCATCCACTGACGGGGTCACTGGCTAAGAGCGATCCCGTTAGCTCGTGTGTGCGTGTGGCATGAACCCCTGCCCCCTCGATCTGCTTCCTGCGCACTGCCGGTGGGCTGTGAAACCACGGCTGTGCGCTCTTTCTGGAGAAAGAGAGGACATCGTTTGTGCACGTTACTGTGGCTTTCCTTCCAATCCACTGCCGGCACTTTGTGGCCCCCCCTTCGTGAGAATCCTAAGCGGAAGAAATTTTGTTTATGATGGAATTTTAGGGCCTGCGCTTCCGGGATTCTTTGTAAGTGCAAGCGATGCGTTTATAGAGGCAGTGGGGATTCTGGGGGGAAAAAAAGAGCTTTTTATCAGCGTGGCTTAAAAAAAATATATTTTTTTTTAATTGAGTAAATTCTTTCTCGAATTTCAAACGTAACATTTAATGCCCTGCTCTTCCCTTTGTTGCTGATGGGTGATATGAGTGCTGGCAGAGTAGCGCTTGCGTTATGTTTGTGCTTTCAGAATGGATCGACATCTCCGGCCTCTTAAGACGCTATCAAAACGATGACTATGTTTGGATCTCGCTTTTTTTTCAGAAGTTTGCCCATTTTCATTGGCAGGTTTGTTGGGTTGATGACCATCCTCTCGCCCGACTTCCTTTGCCTTGTGATGTAGGGTTTTTTTTGTTTTTTTTTTGTATGACCCTCTTATTCTGCTCTCTGAAAGGTTATGGCTGTGCCGGTACATCTTACGTGACCTATGGACTGCTAGCCCGGGAGATCGAGAGAGTAGACAGCAGTTACAGGTCAGTGATGAGCGTCCAGTCCTCCCTGGTCATGCACCCGATCAACGCCTACGGAACGGAGCAGCAGAAGCACAAATACCTCCCAAGACTGGGTGAGTGCGAGGCTCGGGGAAAGGAGGGCATGATGAGACCTGTGCTCTGATGGCCTCGCGCTGGCAAGAGGGGGCAGAGCCGGGTCCCTGAGAGCACAGCCCAAGTGGAAAGAAGCAAAGCAGGAGGCCATTCGTGAAGGCTCCCTGCTCAGCACCAGGTGGGAGACAGGAAGGGGAGAGGTCATCCTTGATGGTTGCCTGATGAGAGCTGAGAGGGAATATATTTATAAATAACTTGGAAAGGAGGTGATCAAATTTGCAGATGACACAAAGTTATTCAAACATAACAAGAGGATTATAAGAAATTGCAAGAGGACCTTGCAAAGCTGGGAGACGGGGCATGCAAATGGCAAATGAAATTTAATGTGCACAAGTGCAAAGTGATGCATTTAGGGAAGAGTAACCTCAGTTATAGCTACGCAATGCGAGGTTCCACATTAGGAGACACCACTCAGGAAAAGGATCTGGAAGTTATCATTGATAATACATTGAAATCTTCTGCTCGGTGTGCAGCAGCAGCCAAGAAAGCAAACCGAATGCTGGGGATTATTAGGAAAGGAATGGAGAATAAAACAGAGAATATCACACTGTCTCTGTATCCCTCCATGGTGCAACCTCATCCTGAGTACTGTGTGCAGTTCTGGTCACCGCATCTCAAGGAAGATAGAGCAGAATTAGAAAAGGTACAGAGAAGGGCGACCAAAATGATAAAGGGGATGGAACAGCTCCCCTATGAGGAAAGGCTGAAGAGGTTAGGGCTGTTCAGCTTGGAGAAGAGACGGCTGAGGAGAGATATGATAGAGGTCTATTAAAAAAAAAAAAAAAAAAAGTGGAATGGAACAAAAAAAACATTAATCAGTTGTTTACTTTTTCAAAAAGTACAAAGACAGGGGACACAATGAAGTTACATTTCATTTAAAACTGATAAGACAAAATTTTTTTTTTTACTCAATGTATAATTAACTCTGAAATGTATTGCCCGAGGATGTGGTGAAAACTATTAGTGTAGTTGCGTTTTAAAAAAAACAAAAGGTTTGGACAAGTTCCTGGAGGAAAAGTCCATAAACCGTTATTAAGGTGGAGTTGCAGAAATGCACTCTTATCCCTGGGATAAGCAGCCTGGAATCTCTCTACCCCTTTGGGATCCTGCCAGGCACTTGTGAGCTGGATTGGCCTCTGCTGGAAACAGGATGCTGGTCTTGATGAACCCTTGGTCTGACCCAGCACGGCCTGTTCTTATGAAGGTGAAAAGCCGGTATCTTTTTATGATTCAAAAAACATTAAAACTAATGGTAAGCGTGCCAAAATACATTGACACACTCCACTTTTAGGCAAAAGGGATTTTTTTTTTTTTACTTTTTTTAGCGTTTGCTGAGACTCTGTACATTCATTTTCTCACTTTTTTTTCTTATCAGCTAAGGGAGAGTTGGTGGGCTGCTTTGGTCTGACAGAGCCGAACCATGGAAGTGACCCCGGGGGAATGGAGACGAGAGCCCACTTCAACCCAAGCAGCAAAACCTACACGCTCAATGGCTCCAAGACGTGGTGAGAGGGGAGGGCACGGTCACAAGCAGTTTGTCCTTTCGTTATTCTCCAGGCGTTGTTGTTCACATAATTATTTATTTATCTGCAGCAGGCCCTCCTCACTCACTGACTTTCCTTTTGCCCAGAGCATTTGCTTCTTTCTCTCCCCCCCCCATTGCCTCAGGATCACCAACTCTCCCATAGCGGACGTCTGTGTCGTGTGGGCGGTGTGCGAAGACGGGAAAGTGAGGGGGTTTATCCTGGAGAGGGGGATGAAGGGTCTCTCCACCCCGAAAATCGAAGGGAAGTTCTCACTGCGGGCCTCGGCGACGGGCATGATCCTGATGGAGGACGTGGAGGTGCCGGAGGAGAACCTGCTCCCGCACGTCTCGGGACTCGGAGTAAGGAAGCACGCGGGGGGACACACGTGTCTTTGGGAATTGCTTTTCCCCGCACGGATTTGTAGGAAGGCTTTGTGTGTGTGGGGGGGGGGCATGTTTGGGAGGGGGGGCAGGGAGGGTGCGGGCGCATGGGGGGGATGTAGGCCAGGGGGTATGTGGTGTGGAAGGGGGGGGTCTGTGTGTGTGTGGCTGGGGAGTGTGGGGGCGGAGGGTGTGGCAGGGGTATCTGAAGGATGGATGTGGGGGTTTTTTTTGGGAGGGGGGGTATATGTTCCTGGGTAGCGAATGGGGATGTGAGGGGTTGTGGGTGTTTGTTCAGGTTGTACGTGTTATTGGGAGTTGCATGAGTGTGTTGGGGGATGGATGTGTCGGCGTTTGGGTAGGTTTAAGCCTGGGGTAAGTGTGTGTGTGTGTGTGTACTTTTGCAAGCTCCATTTGATGCTATTCCTTGCTAGTTGTTTATTTTTCCTGTCTCTGAGTTGCTGTGTGTGTGCGGAGGGTAGGAATGGTCCGTTCTCACAGTTTCCCATAGAAAGGAAGAGGGATTTTTTTTTTTGGGGGGGGTGGGAGGGGGGTGTTCAGTTCCCTGAAAATCCTGGTCTGATGTTTCATTCTGCGCCTGACCTACTAAGGCTTTTCTCTCCTTCTGTGTCTATGGGGAAAATGCTTAGTAAATGAGGCCCTTAGTGAATTTCCATCCCTTTTTTTTTTTTATTGTGCTTGCAAACGGACATCGATCCCTCTTGAATAATTCTTTCCAGTGTTCCGTATGTTGGAAAGTGTAAAGAATTGCCGGCTGGCTTCTCGGAGAGGTTTCTCAATGTGACTTTCCAAGCACTAAAATGTGTGTTTAGAGGTGAAGGTTTGTGTCACAATTACTGCCTGTGTCCTTGTCCGCTTTTGTTGTGGCCGATCTGTACGACCACCTGTGTTGTTCACGATTCTTTTCCATTGGTTGTGCTTAATTAAATATGTGTGTGTGTGGGGGGGGGGGGGTTTCTTGCGTCCTCCACAGGGTCCATTTGGCTGTCTGAACAATGCACGCTATGGCATTGCCTGGGGGGCTCTCGGCGCTGCCGAGTTCTGTCTGCGGACGGCCAGGCAGTACAGCTTGGACAGGTGAGCTCTTCCTGACTGTAAACTCGCGGCTTTGGTGGCTCAGACATCCCGTGGCTCTCTCTTCTGTCTGCACAGAAGAAAGCTTACTGTTAACAAAATGTAAACTAAATCGTGGCACAGAAAATGTTTGTGATCCACCTGCAGTTTCACCATTTGGATGGTCTGTGGCAGTTTGACGGTTTTCCGGGGGGGGGGCAGTGTCTCCAGATGGGTTTGTTCTGCGCACACCTAGACAGGAATGAACCTCATTCGTGCGTCAGGAATAATCTCAGTATCTCGAATTTACTGCTGATGTCCTGCTTTAGTTCTGGGTAAATACAGGATCTTATTTTTGAGAGAGTGCATAATTTTTTGTTACGATCTCTGGCTTGTATTCGTTTGCTCTTCAGAATTCAGTTTGGCGTCCCTCTGGCCAGAAATCAGCTGATCCAGAAGAAGCTGGCGGACATGCTGACAGAAATCACCCTGGGGCTACAGGCCTGCCTGCGGTTGGGCCGCCTGAAGGATGAAGAAAAGTGTGTACTGATTTTTTGTTAAGGCATGTATAGATATTAGAGGCTGTGAAAAATATGATTACGTCACATGTCAGACGCAAGCTGTAACTTCTGTGTGCGGTGCAGTGTTTCAGACATGCGTTACTATTGTTAATCAAGCCCCCGTAGCCATCACTCCTCGATATAGTTAGAGAAGTGTGTAGGCTCAACTTTGTGTAATCATAATACTCGAAAGTCAGCTCCTGGTCAGAAGCGGAACAGAGTTTTCCGGGCCTGATGTTAGTATATGGGGAGTTTGTGGTGCAGGGTCCTATTCTCGCGATTTGTACATTGAAAATACAATTTGTGCTCAAATCATGTTGCATGGAATTAAAAAAAAAAAAAAAAAATTAAATCCCGTGAAATCTGAAGACTTGGGATCTAATCCTATTGCTGTGTGCGACCACCTTTGAGCCATCTAACCTGTCCTGCACGAAAGCTTAAGATCATAAGCTCTTCTGGGAAAGGACCATGCGGGTACGGCTCGTGCCGCTAGCATTTGAGAGTGGTGAAACCTGTTATCCTTATGATTGTTGATGCCTCCTCCCAGGGCCACCCCTGAGATGATCTCTATGCTGAAGCGGAACTCGTGCGGGAAGGCACTGGAAATAGCTCGTCAGGCCCGGGACATGCTAGGTGGCAATGGGATATCCGATGAGTACCATGTCATCAGGCACGTCATGAACTTGGAGGCTGTGAACACCTATGAAGGTAAGACCAAAGCTCAGCATCCACGGCAAACCTTGAGAGTAAGGAAGACAAAATCCCTAGTAATGCATGCTGAGAGGTTTATGGTGACATGATACAAAAAAAAAGAAATTGACTAATCCACTGATCATATGCGATCAAGAAGTGACAGAATAAGCTAGGGACCCAACTATGGTCCTCGAGGGCCACATATAGTTAGTAAGCTGCCTACAGATTTGCTGCTTTCTGGTTGCTTGCAGTATCTGTTTACAGAAATCCTAAACTAGGGGAACATCTCTAAAGTGCAATGCATATGTATTTTTAAATGTATCTTCCTTGCTTATTCCCAGGTTGTGCATTTAGCTTCTCCAATAAAAGGGGGGCACCCTTTTTTTTTTTATTTTTTTAAACATCTTTTATCTGTGAATCTTCAAGTAATGTTGAAAGAGAAACTTGCAGAGTTTCCCTCTTCAAAATCTGTAAAACAGTATGGGTGCTTTTTCCCGTCAAGGTTAGGTGGGAGGAAGGCTATAGTTTTCATCCAATCATTGTACTGCCTAGTTATCTCGGTAAAATGGCTTTGAAAATTGTCTTCTCCTTGTTTAACTTTTCCTCATACTGCTCTCTATGTTCTGAGAGCTTAGAAAAACCGGTCAACCACTATAAATCACAGATCAAAACCTGTACCTATTTCCCCTCAGATGATAAAAACCTTGCTGTCACACTAAACCGTACTCTATGTTTACGAATGCAAGTAAAGTTGTAGTGAAAGGGGCATCCTTTAAACAGTGGATGCTGCGAAATCTTAAACCTTTTCTATCTAAATATGATTTCCAGGCGCTGAGATTATTGTAACTTGATAGGTATCACAATGCCAAAAGCCATCTTTGAGGGCTCTTCAGGTGGCACAACACTCCGTGGCCCGTTTTACTAACAGATACAAAGTGGAATTGGCACACTACACCAAATATTACACTCTCGCCATTGGCGACCGATACAGCAGAGAACTGAATTTAAGATACTGAATGCTCATCCGTGAGGCTTTAAGCCAACATGTATTAGTACATTTACAGACCCTCACGAGCATTTAGATCAAGTGGCTGCGGTCTCCTGGATGTTCTCTCGCCCAGGCGGATGTGCCTTGGTGAAACACGTGAGCACGCTTTTCAGCTGCAGGCCCGGTTTTGTGGCATTCACTCCCAAACGAGGGATCTTGTACGTTTAGGGACTTGCTAAAGACCCATCTGTTCAAACAAGCATTTGGCATCGTTAACTATTCAGCTAATAATTGCAACACATTTTTGTAAATAATTACTAAAATAAATGCTAAAAGCTGACTTTAAATAATAGCGGGCAGACAGCTAGCTTTTGCTTTGTTTCATTATAGTATATGTTGGTCTCTATGTGTTTGCCAATGTCTCACCAAGCATCCTCAGAGTTACACATTCTTTAAATAAAAAATTGGTAGCAACCTTTAGAAGGCCGAGAGAAACTGCAGAAATACACAAGCCTTAATCTTTTTTCCATTGTCCTCTGCTTAGGTACTCACGATATTCATGCCCTAATTCTGGGGAAAGCTATCACAGGACTTCAGGCATTCACCGTTGGTAACTAAAGATTGTGTTTGTACGGTGGACAACCAGTCTTTTAAAAAGAGTGAAAACTCTCTACTTGGAAACCATCCAGGAAGTGCTGACGGTTATTACACAAAGACTGCATCAGATTTAGATGAACTAGCACATTTCTACACCGTGGACATGGAGCAGACCTCTTTAAAGACACTCGCTGCGGTACCTAGAGAAGGCTCCTGGCTCGTATTCATACACGCGCCACAGCTGTTGTTTCTTTTTGTCGGAAGAGGTTAGAATAAAAAAGGTTTTAACCACTGCAACAAAAGAAAAAAAAAGGTAATTTGTTTGAATATTTGTGGAGAATATAATAAGGGAAACTTGAGCAGGATTTTAATACATGCAATAGGTGTTGAAACTGATTTGAATTGTGCCCTGAGCAGTAGCGATTGCAGTTGTGTTATTACCTATGTGATTATTCTGATCAGACTGTATGCTCATATCATCCATCTGTGTGTCCTAATTTCTAGCTGGTCTCTCTGAATTTGGTTTTAAGGGACTTATTGCCTTTTTAATTACTGTGTCTTTCGGCCAGGCGGCCCATGCATTTTCCCCACAGAAACAAAGTGAAGAGATGCCCCGAGCACACCTGTCCCTCTGTGCTACAGCTCTGTAAACAGAAATCCAAAACGTGACTAGATAAAGTCATTGTTTTGGCTGATTTCAGGTAACCTGAAGGTTCATGTATTACCTGGTGGCTATTAAAAAAAATAATAATAATAAAAATCTGTGCTGGAGAGAACTTTGGAAAAACCTATTTTTAAAATGTAGGTTAGAGATCCCTCTCTGCTGTGTCTGCTTATCCTAAGAACATGTTCATTGAAGTTGGGTCGTGGACTGAAGGTAGTTTTAGCTGTTTCTAAGAGTGCCCTGCGAAGGTGCCTTTTCTTCATCACTTGTAATGACGCACAAAGCCCCGGCAACCCTTCACGTACAGTTTGCAATAAAACCAGATGCTGAAGAGGCTCAGTGAATGTAGAGATGTTTATTGCTTGAACAGCAGCTAAAATGACACTCCAAACTGTGCTTCACTAAGGTAAGAAATCTAAACATCGCAGAAACTTTAAACACACTTTTAAATATGGGAGGTGAATGAGCCTAGGGTGAGGGTGCATGGAAAACGTGCTTGAGCCCGTCCAAAGTGACAAATGCTGTCAGAATAGCCGCAAGGCTTGTGATGAAGCACAAGTAGGCAGAATCCAGAACAGGGCCCGTTCTCCGTCCACCCCCGCCCCTTGGCTCACTCCCCCCTTTTCAGCCCGCGCTCCCTCAGACTTCAGGCTGCACGCACAGGTCCTTGTACACCGTGGCGACGGTCTGGCAGACTTGCTTGAGCTCTGCTTCCAGCTGACTGATCCTCTCGATGATCTCCATGAACTCTTGCAGCTTGTCCTGCAGCAGCCGGTTATGGTGGTCGTAGACCTGATACATCTGTTCCTCCAGGGTGTGCGAGAAATTCGAAACCTTTCAGAACAGTAGGGCAGAAATATTCATATTTAAGGATTAGGAACCAGCTTTCACTCGGTGAGGATGACAAAAGTGCAGTGACTTTTTTTTTTTTTAATTGAAGGGATGTTATTGTAGCATCCGTCAGAAAAATAAAACCATTTTTATTTTGGTTCCCCGGCCTGACGCTGGTAGAACCAAGTATAGATTGATTTATTTTTCACTTTTCCAGCACTTCAAAGTGGATTACATTCAGATAATATAGATATTTCCCTGTCCCCAGAAGGCTTACAACCTAAACTTGTACCTGAGGCAATGGAGGGTGAAGTGACTTACCCAAGGTCCCCAGGAGCAGCTGTGGGATTTGAACCCTGGTTTCCCTGCTTCGCAGACTATTGCTCTAACCATGTGGCACTGGTTCAAGGGCCCACCCATTAAACTTCAAATATAACAGAAGGAAGCAAAAGCAAGGTTTTTGAAAGATCCTTTATTTAACTAGCTGCCCTAAACGGTTTTCTAATTGATTACTTCAGATGCAAAGTTATATACCCCATCATTCAAAGAGTAACAGAACCTCACCGATTAAAGCTAAACATCTATTTAGGGTTTGCATAGTTTCCTGGAGGAAAAGTCTATAAACCACTATTAGCCGTGTAGACTTGGGCAAAGCCATTGCTTATCCCTGCTTATGAACAAGAAGAATTGGAGCTATTCTTTGGGATCCCACTGAGACAGGGTACTGAGCTTGATAAGATCTTTGATCTGACCCAGTATGGCACTTATGCTCATCCCTCTCTTACCTTCACCATTAAGCTTTCCTTTAAGTTACTCAGCAGAGTCTGGTCTTCCTTCCTCTTCTCGTTAACCTTATCAATTAGCTCTTGTGCTCGATTTTGCAAGGCCTGGAGGTTTGAATCCAGCAGCGCGAAATAGTTTTCCGACTTGCCGTCCAACGGTGCCATGTCCACATCTGCACAGGAGGTTCCAAGCGAAGAGCTGGACAGATTGTTTCTGCATGGAATAGTAATTGGCAGCTGGTAAAAGAAAGACAGTGCTAAACAATGCACAGCACCGTCCCTGGGTACAGCGTGGGAGAAGCACAGATCCGCAAGTAACACCTGAGAGAGCAAACTCCTTCATGCCCGTATGTGCTACTTAACCACTCCAACTGGGTGCTCCTAACTTTTCTCTTTGGAAGATTTCATGCAGTTACCTACAAGGGCTAATCCTGCAGAAGTATGAAATCTCACATCAGTTTCCCCGAGGGGCAATTTTCCTATCTGCAAACAGTGACGGTGATGCCAACCACCTCTTTCACCCATGGCCTTTGCAGCAGTTTTTCAAAGGGAAAAGACTAGCATACGCTGCCTTTGAAAACTCTCTCTGAAAAAAGTACCTGAAAAGATCTGCACCTGCTTTTTCTACAGGTAGGGGCCTTGGTTTCCAGTTTTTATTTTCCCTAGGAATTTTTTCAGAGTTTATTAGAGCCAAGAAAAATAGGAGGTGAAAAAAAGATGATTTTCTGCTGCTTGTGTTGTTTATTATAAACACTGATAAAGTCCCTCCCAGGGAAAACTGAAACTGAAGATGCTTAGAAATAATAGGCCCTGGTAGAGAACTGGAGAAAAAAAAAAAAAAGATTCCTTGACTTTCTCAAATTGATTCAATAGAACATGGTTTCTGCTAGAGATGAGAACAGATAAATATGTATGGACTGTTGCAAAGTAAATGGTACATACCGTGCATAATGTGGAATTTAAACTTACCTGTTCAGTTCCTTTCCTTTGGTCCTGCCAAAACATGCCTTCATGGTGACTTGGATGACTTTGTTCACTGTCCAAGGCTTCAACGCCACCCTGAGTTCCAAGAGATTGATGTGGAGCGCAGTCCGGTAATCTTCAGTAGACATACAATTGAGGTGCCCCCCCCCCCCCCCACTCCTTGAAGCGATGCATTCATCGTGAGAATGAGGTGCAGGTTTGCCGTCTGAATGCTCCTGCCAGCATTGACGGTTCCTGTTGTTCATCCTGTCCGTCTTCTGGCAGGGAGTGAAAACCCAGGAGTCTGGACTGATCTGGGTGTGGACAGGGACTATGATGTTGTGGCGAGGATCTGGTGGGGACAGTGGCGGATGAGTATAAAAATTGAGGAAGTTTTCCTTTTGAAATGACACTAGGGATCCACTTCTCCAAAGTAAACTGTGTCTAAGCATTGTGAAAATAATATAGGTGTCCTCACACGGGCAAAGGCAGGTGTAGGTTTTCTGGAATGAGGTAATTGTCACAACCCCTAAAGGGAAAAGATAGCAAGCTGCTGTAGATGCCACTGAAGTGTTCTGTCCCTGCTCCTATGGGTTGTGGATTGCATGTTCTAAATTGAGGAGGCTTGTGGCTGGTGAAGTTGTTGAATCACTATTGGACTCTGTCTATAATTGTAATAAGGGGCAGATGATTTGGGAATGATGATATGGTTTATGATGGAAGGCATAAAAAGTGAAGTGGTGGCGAGAGGCTTGATAAAGCTGAGGCACCGAAAAGGGATTGCAGAGCTGAATTCTGTTCTTTGAGATGTTCAACGGCCTCTCTAACTTTTATGCCAGCAGGTTCTTGCCCGTACAGGGTGTATCTACCAATTTTTTTATGCACATCTTCACGAAGGCCAGACCCTTTAAACCAAGCCAAACGTCTGGTCAAGATACCTGTCGTGGAAGCGTGAGAAGCAGTATTGAAGATGTCTTAGGTAGATCTGGTCAGGTGTTTGGTACAGGTCCTGGCATCATTGATTACTTGCTGCACCTCCTAATTGGACATTAGACTAGAGGTGATGGCCTCCAGTCACTGGATGGTGTTATACATAAATTGTGCAAGCTGCAATGGGCGATAGGAGATTGGCAGATTAAAATATTTTCTTGTCTGGTTGCTGAGCAGGATGTAAGTATGGTGGAGAATCACAAGGGCTAATAATTTGGCTTCCACTATGAGACGTATCGGAAAGGGCATGAGCCATGGAGGTCCAAAGAGTTTGAGACCACCTTGTCATTGTCTTCAGTGCCAAGGTGTGAAGCTCTCTGTGGGGAAATGCCCATCAGCGCCAAGCACAAACCTTCCTTTGGTGCTGAGCAGTCTATGCCCTGGGAAGCTTTGTTGGGGTGGTGCATTCGTGCCATGGTCTCAGTGCAGTAAGTCTTCAGCGTCGGCAGCTTGGCACTATACTTCGGCAAGACTGGCTCGCTTTTATCGCCATCCCCAAGCTGATGAGGAAATGCTGCTTCATTCTGCATGGCCTATGCGATAGATTATAGGGAATAGGACAGGTGGTTGCTTACCAGGAGAACTGCCCTTGCTACTCAAGTTATGGGACCTATGGAGCTTATGTAGTTAGTGAGAAAATGATGCTCACTTCTTTTTCTGCCCCGATTTCCCAGTGTTGGATTTCAGTCTCATATTTAAGCTTCAAATCCCACTAAAAGTGGCGTAAAGCTTCATTTATTTATTATATATTACATTCAGGTACTCTAGCTATTTGAGGCAATGGAGGGTAAAGTGACTTGCCCACGCTCACAAAGAGTGACAGTGGGACTTGAACCCTGGTCTCCCTGATCCATAGCCTGCTGCTCTAACCAGTAGGCAACTGCTCCACACCAAGGCCCAGCATTCCTGGAATCATGGCCATCTTTTTGTATCAGCGTTTGCAAAGATTGAAGGGGCATTGTTCTTTCCTGGAACTTTTCCCCTTTATAGAGATGTAATGGAAAGGAAATCCTGAAGAATTTCACTTAAATAGCGGTGGTTCTTTGGAGAGATGAAGTGACTCAACTATTCGCGTTGGCAGACAGAAGTCTGAAGGAGCTTGTGCGGCAGTGTTGGCGCGAAGGTACGCACATGCTCAGGAAAGCTGGAGAAGCCTGAGGTGGAGAGCCAGTGGCTGATTCGGTGCCGTTGGCTGACATTACCCAATCGTGTAGCGGTGTTATGCCGCTTGTCCACAGAAAAAGAGAAAAAAGAGCTAAAGGCAGCAC
The DNA here is from genome assembly GCF_901001135.1 of Rhinatrema bivittatum. Classification (NCBI taxonomy): domain Eukaryota; kingdom Metazoa; phylum Chordata; class Amphibia; order Gymnophiona; family Rhinatrematidae; genus Rhinatrema; species Rhinatrema bivittatum. The sequence goes on from NC_042633.1 coordinate 41,816,426, forward strand.
CAGACTTGGATGGGAGGAGTGTGTTTTTTTTCCCCTCTGTCTCCATCTACTGAGAGGGGGGACATAATCCACTTGTGTGGACGAGTCTGACATGGACGATAAAGAATCTCCTTTATAGTGTTGGAGTTTATGAAATACTGTATCCAGAGAAACCTTCCGTATCTAGCATTTGCAATTTGAAAGTGACACAAGTTATCATGATTTTGAATCTTTGTAACTTTAAAAGAAAAATAAAACGAGATCTGTGGACATTTCATGATGCTTAGTTATTCTTTAGATACAGAAATGTGCACATTTATGACACATGTTATGCAAATTTCTGTGTCATAAATACTTTATTAAACATTAGAGATTTTTTTCTGTCTATAGGAAAATAGGCAAGAAATGCAATAAACTGTTACCCCACAGATACTACCAATGGTAAGACAGCTTTAAAAATCTTCAATGTCAGCCAATGCCAGAGCAACTTTAAAAATGCTCAATGCCGTCACAATGTGCTATGACTCCCTGCGATTACAACTGGTTCCTTCCTTCTTTTGGACTGGCTGAAAATTGTTTTTCATTATTTATGTTTTATTTGTTATGTTAGATTTTATTGCCGTTTATGTATAGAGAGGAATATAAATGCTTAAATAATAATACTGCAGACACTTAATCTATCAGTTAATAAGGATTTAATGGAAGAATTTACATGCAAAAAAAAAAATCCCAGACTTGTGACTTGCTCTCAGATTAACGCACTGTTTCACAGTGTTCCTCCTCAATGGCAGCTGCTATTATAGGCTCACCATGAGGCCCACACAGTGTGTTTATAAAGCAAGGCCAGTGCTGGTGCCTAGGGAGATTGCAGTTATAGCTTTTTTGACCGCATGCACATGTTTCAGTTACAATGGTCTCAAATTATATGAACCCTGGTTTATATAACATGTAACTAATATAAATTCAAAAAGACCTGTTATATGGATGTCAATGATGATTGAAAATCTGAGTGTACCTTCATACGATGCTGTACATGGTACGGCTATCGTGACTATAAGCCTATATCAGGGCTTTAAAAATCATTAGGTACCCCAGTGTGAGATGAAAACTCTTAAAAGTGTTCACTGTCCACTTTGGAATTATTACTTTGATGATAAGTGATTATCACAGCGGCATTTATGTTCTCATCAAAGTAATAATTCCAAAGTGGACAGTGAACACTTTAAGAGTTTTCATCTCACACTGGGGTACCTAATGATTTTTAAAGCCCTGATATAGGCTTATAGTCACGATAGCCGTACCATGTACAGCATCGTATGAAGGTACACTCAGATTTTCAATCATCATTGACATCTATATAACAGGTCTTTTTGAATTTATTCAGTTACAATGGTGACATGATTTTATAGCTTTTTTTTTTAATTAATTATCTAACGCTATAGAAAGAGGTCTACCCTTCACAAGGTGCAGTTCTTACCGGGATAGGGTCTCACTGGCAGATAACCCACTTCTTTCTGTTTTGGCAAAATGTGGGCTCCTTGTTTTGACCTCCTCATCCTTACTTTCAACTTCCTGGTGCGACATTGAAACCTTTAAATAAAAGATATCACACTTCCAGAAGGTTGGTTTTTGTTTTTTTTTTTTTACTTTAGAATGACATCAGCCACACTTGCCAAGCGTATCTACAAGGTTAATTAGCAACAATGCTGTCAAGGATATTTGAAGAATTAATTGCTATTGCAAGGTTAGCATTGCAACAGGATGTAAAAAAAGAATCCAAATGAACAAGTGAAGAACTCAGAGGTTGGGGGCAAGGATACAGAATCTATTACCTATAAGACTGGAGAAAGCAGGGATACAGAGCCTGTCGCCTCTAGGACTGGAGGGATCAGGGGATGTGAGCAGGGATACAGAGCCTGTCGCCTCTAGGACTGGAGGGATATGGGGATGTGAGCAGGGATACAGAGCCTGTCGCCTCTAGGACTGGAGGGATCAGGGGATGGGAGCAGGGATACGGAGCCTGTCGCCTCTAGGACTGGAGGGATCAGGGGATGGGAGCAGGGATACGGAGCCTGTCGCCTCTAGGACTGGAGGGATCAGGGGATGGGAGCAGGGATACAGAGCCTGTCGCCTCTAGGACTGGAGGGATCAGGGGATGGGAGCAGGGATACGGAGCCTGTCGCCTCTAGGACTGGAGGGATCAGGGGACGGGAGCAGGGATACGGAGCCTGTCGCCTCTAGGACTGGAGGGATCAGGGGACGGGAGCAGGGATACACGGAGCCTGTCACCTCTAGGACTGGAGGGATCAGGGGACGGGTGCAGGGATACGGAGCCTGTCACCTCTAGGACTGGAGGGATCAGGGGACGGGTGCAGGGATACGGAGCCTGTCGCCTCTAGGACTGGAGGGATCAGGGGACGGGTGCAGGGATACGGAGCCCGTCGCCTCTAGGACTGGAGGGATCAGGGGACGGGAGCAGGGATACGGAGCCCGTCGCCTCTAGGACTGGAGGGATCAGGGGACGGGAGCAGGGATACGGAGCCCGTCGCCTGTAGGACTGGAGGGATCAGGGGACGGGAGCAGGGATACGGAGCCCGTCGCCTGTAGGACTGGAGGGATCAGGGGACGGGAGCAGGGATACGGAGCCCGTCGCCTGTAGGACTGGAGGGATCAGGGGACGGGAGCAGGGATACGGAGCCCGTCGCCTGTAGGACTGGAGGGATCAGGGGACGGGAGCAGGGATACGGAGCCCGTCGCCTGTAGGACTGGAGGGATCAGGGGACGGGAGCAGGGATACGGAGCCCGTCGCCTGTAGGACTGGAGGGATCAGGGGACGGGAGCAGGGATACGGAGCCCGTCGCCTCTAGGACTGGAGAGCTCAGGGGATGGGCGCAGGGATCCTCATGGCGGATAATGTTGAAACGCCATGCACCCTTGTAAATGGCTATTTATGCAGGTAAAAGGGATATTTGAAAATTGCCTCTCCTGTATGCCTGTACAAGTAGATGTTCTGTTCCTCCATGTGTGCACTTTCACCTGCATTTTTCACAAGAGCTATTCCTGGGACAAGGTTAGTGAGGAAGGGACAACCATGTTGGTAGTTTTACATCTGCAGTAAAAGGGTGCAGATCTCTGGGGATCTTTCTTTCCCAGGCAATTGTGAAAGGTAAAATTCCCAAGGACCCTGCATGAAAGGGCGAGAGTTTTGGATATAGTGTATATATATAGCTATAGGATATAGCTATAGCCCCCCAAATCGTCTAATCTTTCATCAATGGGAAACTAAGGGCACCAAAGTAGTGAACAATTAATTGCATGGTGCTCCTTTTTTTTTTCTAATTTATTTTTGGACTGACCATGAACTTCCAAAGGAAGCAGATTAACACCTTCCCAGCTGCTGAACAGTCATGGTAGAAGGGTTTAAAACAAATAAATGACAGAAAAGTGATCTTTTTCACTGACAAGCAGGACAGCAACCTGAATACTAATAAATATATATATATATATATATATCCCAACTCTTCTCTTGCTGGGGGGGTGGCGAAAGGGCATCCTGCTGCTGTCTATAACGCTTCCCATTTTTGTCCTCCCAATTACTGTTGGACAAAAGAAATAATAATAATAATAAAGCAATCCGTTACCCCCCCTCCTCCCTCATCAGCTTTCTTACTCGGCTATAACTGTTTAATGTAATAGTGACAGAACAGATTATGCTTTATCTTTCCTCTTTCTTTTCCCTTTTTTTGAATTAAAGAGCGGGATAACGCGCGTGACAGAGGCTCGCGCCGCTCAACCGCCTCCTCCTTTCCCGCCTCGCGCCCTTCCCGCCCTTTCACGCTCGTTGGATGTTTTGGTTTTGGTTTTTTTTTCTTCCTTCCTTACCGGTTGCGCGCCCTGCCGACGGCGCACGCGCGCGGTACCCACCAGTCCCCTGCCAACCGCCTTCCCAGCCGGCACGTGCGGGCACCACCGCTCGCGCCTTTCCCGCCAAGCCAGGAGCCCTTATTTAAAACGTTGACAGAGGGCATATTTTACTTTACTTTTCTGATTTTTAACTGCAAGGGTGGGGGGGATGAGAGGAGCTTGGCAACATTTAAGATTTATTTACTTTTTTTATCCGGAAGGGGAGGGGAGAGGGGTGGAAGATGTTTTACTTTCAAATACATTGGGTGGAGAAGGAAGAAGATGTGGTGGCGGTGGTGGTTGAGCTTAGGGTGGGCAGGGAGAGTGCACCTTTTCAATTGCTCCTTTCTGCATTTCTCAGGAGCCTCCTCTGGTATTTCCAGCCCCCGCTCTCTCTGCATTTCTCAGGAGTCTCCTGTGGTATTTTCAGTCCCTGCCCTCTGCATTTCTCAGGAGTCTCCTCTGGTATTTCCAGCCCCTGCGCTCTCTGCATTTCTCAGGAGTCTCCTCTGGTATTTTCAGCCCCTGCGCTCTCTGCATTTCTCGGGAGTCTCCTCTGGTGTTTCCAGCCCCTGCGCTCTCTGCATTTCTCAGGAGTCTCCTCTGGTATTTCCAGCCCCCGCGCTCTCTCTGCATTTCTCAGGAGTCTCCTCTGGTATTTCCAGCCCCTGCGCTCTCTCTGCATTTCTCAGGAGTCTCCTCTGGTATTTCCAGCCCCCGCGCTCTCTGCATTTCTCAGGAGTCTCCTCTGGTATTTCCAGCCCCCGCGCTCTCTGCATTTCTCAGGAGTCTCCTCTGGTATTTCCAGCCCCCGCGCTCTCTGCATTTCTCAGGTGTCTCCTCTGGTGTTTTCAGCCCCTGCGCTCTCTGCATTTCTCGGGAGTCTCCTCTGGTGTTTCCAGCCCCTGCGCTCTCTGCATTTCTCAGGAGTCTCCTCTGGTATTTCCAGCCCCTGCGCTCTCTGCATTTCTCAGGAGTCTCCTCTGGTATTTTCAGCCCCCGCGCTCTCTGCGTTTCTCAGGAGCTTCCTCTGGTATTTCCAGCCCCCGCGCTCTCTGCATTTCTCGGGAGTCTCCTCTGGTATTTCCAGCCCCCGCGCTCTCTGCATTTCTCGGGAGTCTCCTCTGGTATTTTCAGTCCCTGCGCTCTCTGCATTTCTCAGGAGCCTCCTCTGATATTTCCAGCCCCTGCGCTCTCTGCATTTCTCAGGAGTCTCCTCTGGTATTTCCAGCCCCTGCGCTCTCTGCATTTCTCAGGAGTCTCCTCTGGTATTTTCAGCCCCCGCGCTCTCTGCGTTTCTCAGGAGCTTCCTCTGGTATTTCCAGCCCCCGCGCTCTCTGCATTTCTCGGGAGTCTCCTCTGGTATTTCCAGCCCCCGCGCTCTCTGCATTTCTCGGGAGTCTCCTCTGGTATTTTCAGTCCCTGCGCTCTCTGCATTTCTCAGGAGTCTCCTCTGGTATTTCCAGCCCCTGCGCTCTCTGCATTTCTCGGGAGTCTCCTCTGGTATTTTCAGTCCCTGCGCTCTCTGCATTTCTCAGGAGTCTCCTCTGGTATTTCCAGCCCCCGCGCTCTCTGCATTTCTCAGGAGTCTCCTCTGGTATTTTCAGCCCCCGCGCTCTCTGCGTTTCTCAGGAGCTTCCTCTGGTATTTCCAGCCCCCGCGCTCTCTGCATTTCTCAGGAGTCTCCTCTGGTATTTCCAGCCCCCGCGCTCTCTGCATTTCTCGGGAGTCTCCTCTGGTATTTTCAGTCCCTGCGCTCTCTGCATTTCTCAGGAGTCTCCTCTGGTATTTCCAGCCCCTGCGCTCTCTGCATTTCTCGGGAGTCTCCTCTGGTATTTTCAGTCCCTGCGCTCTCTGCATTTCTCAGGAGTCTCCTCTGGTATTTTCAGCCCCTGCGCTCTCTGCATTTCTCAGGAGTCTCCCCTGGTATTTCCAGCCCCTGTGTTCTCTGCATTTCTCGGGAGCCTCCTCTGATATTTCCAGCCCCTGCGCTCTCTGCATTTCTCAGGAGTCTCCTCTGGTATTTCCAGCCCCTGCGCTCTCTGCATTTCTCAGGAGTCTCCTCTGGTATTTCCAGCCCCTGCGCTCTCTGCATTTCTCAGGAGTCTGCTCTGGTATTTCCAGCCCCTGCGCTCTCTGCATTTCTCAGGAGTCTCCTCTGGTATTTCCAGCCCCTGCGCTCTCTGCATTTCTCAGGAGTCTCCTCTGGTATTTCCAGCCCCTGCGCTCTCTGCATTTCTCAGGAGTCTCCTCTGGTATTTCCAGCCCCTGCGCTCTCTGCATTTCTCAGGAGCCTCCTCTGATATTTCCAGGCCCTGCGCTCTCTGCATTTCTCAGGAGTCTCCTCTGGTATTTTTAGCCCCTGCGCTCTCTGCATTTCTCAGGAGCCTCCTCTGATATTTCCAGCCCCTGCGCTCTCTGCATTTCTCAGGAGTCTCCTCTGATATTTCCAGCCCCTGCGCTCTCTGCATTTCTCAGGAGTCTCCTCTGGTATTTCCAGGCCCTGCGCTCTCTGCATTTCTCAGGAGTCTCCTGTGGTATTTTCAGCCCCTGCCCTCTGCATTTCTCAGGAGTCTCCTCTGGTATTTCCAGTCCCTGCGCTCTCTGCATTTCTCAGGAGTCTCCTCTGGTATTTCCAGCCCCTGCGCTCTCTGCATTTCTTAGGAGCCTCCTCTGGTATTTCCAGCCCCTGCGCTCTCTGCATTACTCAGGAGTCTCCTCTGGTATTTTCAGCCCCTGCGCTCTCTGCATTTCTTAGGAGTCTCCTCTGGTATTTCCAGCCCCTGCGCTCTCTGCATTTCTCAGGAGTCTCCTCTGGTATTTTCAGCCCCTGCTCTCTCTGCGTTTCTCAGGAGTCTCCTCTGGTATTTTCAGCCCCTGCGCTCTGTGCATTTTGCTGGAGTCTCCTCTGGTATTTCCAGCCCCTGTGCTCTCTGCATTTTGCTGGAGCCTCCAGCATTTACAGCTTCTGCCTCGTGTATTTTATTGCAACCTCCATAGCAATCTTAGGGTCAGAAATAAAGAGATTGCTACTGGCGGGAGAAGTGGTTTGGGTACACAGAAAATACATTCTTTTCTCTTCTTGTTTTTTCTTGATAAACTCTGCAGGAAATGCTAATGAATGCGTGTGTGTGTGTGTGTTTTCTCTTTCTCCAAGTGAGGGGACTTGTCGAGAGCTTTGCCTTGCGCTCATCTGTCGTGCCACTCTCCCCACCATCCCTGAGGATGGTGAGACGTCATTAACACCACTGCATGCGCTTCCCCACACCTCCTGTTCACTGCTGCTGCTGCTGCTGCCTTTGCAGAGGTGCAGACGGAAGGGAGAAAGGTGGCACACGTGGGACTGGTCACTGGGCTGTACCCAGAGGGTTTGCCAGTACGCCGCTGGTCCTCCCTGCCCGCTCTGGGTGCTTCACCAGAAGTGATGTCCCCTGGATCTGGGAGACCGGAGGGAATAGGCCACTGGAGAAGTTCATCCTCTTAACCCTTTTTCGGCAGGGAAAGTCACTTACTCCTCCCGCCACCCAAAAATACATACATAGATTAAACTGCCAGAAGTTGGCCAGTATTTATATTTATGCGCTCTAGGAATTAACTTTATCCTTGTCAACCAGATGCAATAATGCTAATGCATTTTTTTTTCCCCTGATTGAGTGGACATGTGACTTTTTTTTTTTAATTTTTCTCTCTGTCAAGAACATAAGAATTGCCCTGCTGGGTCAAACCGAGATTAATGAGCCCAGCATCCTGCCTCTGACCAGATTCCACAGCTTGATAAGTGCTCTGAGTGGAAAAGCACTTGAATCTGCCTGTTGTTAGTTTCAGGGAGGGTTCCCTTATTTTTTTTAGTATTGTTTGAAAGGGAGCCCGTTCGCAAACGAGCAGCGAGATGCCGAGGGCCCCGGCGCAGGTGCTTAAGCAGGCGAGACCTGTGCCGAGCCGGTGGCCACTGCTACTAATTTCTATAGCGCCACTCGACCTAACACAGCGCCGTACAGGAGTGCACACACCACGGTCCCTTCTCCCTGGAGCTTGCGACAAGTTACTTCACCCTCCATCCTCTCTGGGGAAAGGGAAATACCTGCAGTACCTGAATGCAATCTTCTCTTGAAGTGGCTGAAAGGTGGAATATAAATCAAAATAAATAAACAGCTGAAAAAGCATGCACAATTATATTTATATTATACAAGCCTTTCCAGACCCTAACTGAACCTTTAACTATCCATTAACCGACTCTGACGTTACCTTATCATGGTAAACAATATCCCTGCGAAAGTCCATAACTTAGTAAATACCATAAACTTGTAAAATTGTAAATTCTTTCTCTTTGTTAAATTCCTATCGATTTTCACTGCTCCCAGTTGTGTATTTCCCTGTTATATTGTAACTGCGTTTTTCGTTCCGCACCTGTTAAATGTTCTTATTGTATCTTCTTTTTACACCCCTTTTGTTAATTATAAACCAGCATGATGTGATTCTTATCGCGAATGCTGGTATAGAAAAACACTAAATAAATAAATAAATAAATTTCGGCTGGGTGCAGACGACCCTCACTTCATGAGGTTAGAAAAGCTCATCTAGGGCAGAAATCTGGAACAAGGAGAGAGTGATACTCTTGGAAGTGGGAGGGGGGGGGGGCATCCCTCCAAGGTCCTGACCGTCTGGGAGCTGTCAGGGAGGGGGCTCTCCAACCTCCCCAAAATTAGACGCAAGTCAGTCCTCCTAGCGCAGACCTGGGGCGGGAGCAGAGCCGAGTCCCCTGTGTGTCCTCCTGCATGCTGGCATATCATTTTGAATCACCTTGTCTATGGTCAGCTCAAGACGATTTACAAATACAGCACATGTGCCAACTTGCAACCAAGTAGGGGGCAGTCTCAACCTGGGATTTGGTGCGACTCGGGATACCTGAATGGGACAATTCATACAAAAGACCAGCACTCACGGGAGGCTAAAGACGTGAAGATAAGAGCTCCTGCCCTTCCCAAGCACTACAGGCTGCTGGACCTGTCTCTGAGGGGAGGAGCGTGCTGTCTTAACTTTGCCTCCTGATGTGAGCATCTCCCCTTCGTTCGTTCACTCACAGGCTGCCTGCCATAGCATCCTCTCCTGAGCCCAGCAGCTGAACGTTTCTTCACGCAGCCAGGTCACTCCACAGCCTCACCAGCAGCCAGAGACCCCCCCCCCCCCCAGCAAGGGCTCCGGCGCATGCCTAGGGCCTCTGTCCTGCGCCCACTCCCACAGCGGCAAGAGGCTGGCAGGACCTTCACCGGGGCAACCAACCCCTCTCCCTCTGCATGCCAGGTGCACAGCTCGCCTTTCTTGCACACTTCCGCCTCGTTAGCTCTTTTATAAGGCTTCTTGGAGCAGGGGAGTGCAGCACTGCCGACGTCCTGAGCTACAGGGGACAGTGAGTATGAAAATTCGGGTCCACGTTTCGCATGGTGTAACGAGTTTCCTTTTTAATTGAAAACGCTGAGGCAACATAGGATCGTTATAATTAAAAGATATATAAATATGCGCACGCATCTCTCTATTAAAATGATATGCAACACTATAGAAGAAATTCACTGCAACCCTACAGTCTGCTCAGCTGTTGAAATGCCCCTGAATCTTCCATTGCCTCCCCTACGGTGAAAAATAGCATAAAATGCACAAGATAATCCAAGCACCTCATCTCCCTGCCCCAAAGCGTTTATCATGGGGAGGGCAAGCAACTCGTTCAAGGTCAGATAAGTAGTTTTGCATTTTTCTTCTTTCTTTAGCCAACGTTTCTGGGTGTGTTTTCAAGAGGCAAGAGAGGATCCTGACAGGTGGACACTAGTGCATCCTGGAACGTAGGCTGCATGGGTTCTGTGTGGTTTATACCCTCGCTTCACACTCAGCCACTCTGGCAATTCCCTTGGAAGAGCCCCTGGCTGAAGGGGGGTCGGAAAGGCAGCTTGCGCTCAAGCCCGATCCTCGCCAACACCGCTTTTGACCTGCTTTACCACCCTAATTAGCAGAATACAGTAATTATTTTTCAGTCGTTTGGTGTCCTGCCAGTGCATCCTTTTTTCAGGTTTATCCATAACAAAACTTTTTTTTTTAAATACTTTTCTGTGCTGCCGTGCACATATATTCCAGAATTAGTCAGATGAGTACAAGCAGCTTGGCTTCTCCTACCGTGCTTTTGCTGTTTTACGTTGAAATTATTTTTTTACTAGCACTGCCCCCTCTGTACATAATGGGCACTGTCCCCAGGAGCTTATAGCCCAAGCTGGAGATGGCAGAGGGGTTAAAGGGGCTCTTAGGGAAGATAAGACCATTGCAGAAAGACTAAATGAATTCTTTGCTTCCGTGTTTACTAATGAGGATGTTGGGGAGATACCAGCTCCGGAGATGGTTTTCAGGGGTGATGAGTCAGACGAACTGAACAAAATCACTGTGACCCTGGAAGATGTAGTAGGCCAGATTGACAAACTAAAGAGTAGTAAATCACCTGGACCAGATGGTATGCATCCTAGGGTACTGAAGGAACTCAGAAATGAAATTTCTGATCTATTAGTTAAAATTTGTAACCTATCATTAAAATCATCCATTGTACCTGAAGACTGGAGGGTGGCCAATGTAACCCCAATATTTAAAAAGGGCTCCAGGGGTGATCCAGGTAACTATAGACTAATGAGCCTGACTTCAGTGCCGGGAAAAATAGTGGAAACTATTCTCAAGATCAAAATCGTAGAACATATAGAAAGACATTGTTTAATGGAACATAGTCAACATGGATTTACCCAGGGCAAGTCTTGCCTAACAAATCTGCTTCATTTTTTTGAAGGGGTTAATAAACATGTGGATAAAGGTGAACCGGTAGATGTAGTGTATTTGGATTTTCAGAAGGCGTTTGACAAAGTCCTTCATGAGAGGCTTCTAGGAAAAGTAAAAAGTCATGGGATAGGTGGTGATGTCCTTTCATGGATTACAAACTGGTTAAAAGACAGGAAACAGAGAGTAGGATTAAATGGGCAATTTTCTCAGTGGAAGGGAGTGGACAGTGGAGTGCCTCAGGGATCTGTACTTGGACCGGTGCTTTTCAATATATTTATAAATGATCTGGAAAGGAATACGATGAGTGAGGTAATCAAATTTGCAGATGACACAAAATTGTTCAGAGTAGTTAAATCACAAGCAGACTGTGATACATTACAGGAGGACCTTGCAAGACTTGAAGATTGGGCATCCAAATGGCAGATGAAATTTAATGTGGACAAGTGCAAGGTGATGCATATAGGGAAAAATAATCCTTGCTGTAGTTAACGATCATAGTGGATAACACATTGAAATCGTCGGTTCAGTGTGCTGCAGCAGTCAAAAAAGCAAACAGAATGTTGGGAATTATTAGGAAGGGAATGGTTAATAAAACGGAAAATGTCATAATGCCTCTGTATCCCTCCATGGTGAGACCGCACCTTGAATACTGTGTACAATTCTGGTCGCCGCATCTCAAAAAAGATATAGTTGCGATGGAGAAGGTACAGAGAAGGGCGACCAAAATGATAAGGGGAATGGAACAGCTCCCCTATGAGGAAAGACTAAAGAGGTTAGGGCTGTTCAGCTTGGAGAAGAGACGACTGAGGGGGGATATGATAGAGGTGTTTAAGATCATGAGAAGTCTTGAACGAGTAGATGTGAATCGGTTATTTACACTTTCAAATAATAGAAGGACTAGGGGGCACTCCATGAAGTTAGCATGGGGCACCTTTAAGACTAATCGGAGAAAATTCTTTTTCACTCAACGCACAATAAAGCTCTGGAATTTGTTGCCAGAGGATGTGGTTAGTGCAGTTAGTGTAGCTGGGTTCAATAAAGGTTTGGATAAGTTCTTGGAGGAGAAGTCCATTAATGGCTATTAATCAAGTTTACTTAGGGAATGGCCACTGCTATTAATTGCATCAGTAGCATGGGATCTTCTTAGTGTTTGGGTCCTTGCCAGGTTCTTGTGGCCTGGTTTTGGCCTCTGTTGGAAACAGGATGCTGGGCTTCGTGGACCCTGGGTCTGACCCAGCATGGCAGGCTCTTATGTTCTTATGTAGTACTTTTTCTACTGTCAGACTGTGATTGGTATCTTGCTCTGCAAAAGCCCTGGCTGCTTAAAACCATGGGAAAAAAAAAAAAAGCATTGCCATTCCTAAAAGTGAAATGGATTTAGCCGCCTCTGCTCGTTATCTGTTGCTTCTCTGTTTTCTCAGGCTCCTTGCGTCAGAGCTTTGGCAATTTCAGTTATTTCTCCCTGTCCCTTCCCTCCGCAGGCCTTCCTCATGGAGCTGGTCCCTGAAATGCTGCCGCTAAACCAGACCAGCCTGGAGCAGACGGGCCCCGGCGGCCTCCTCCACCAGTACTCCGCGGCCCAGGCCCCCTATGTGGACCACCAGCCACCCCAGCAGGACCCGATCCCGCTCCCCAAGGCCGTGCTGTACCTGCTGATGGCGGCCCTGGTGCTGGTGGCCGTGGCCTACGCCATTGTGGGGCACCTAATGAAGGGCCTGGCGCATGACCTTGCAGGTGGGTGACCAGCGTGCCAGGCAGCCGAGCCGGGGGCCATGCCAAACTATACAACTACAGCCGTTCTCCAGTTCCCATTCTTACCCCCCAAGGAGAGCTGCCAACCCACGTCAAGCCCTCAGCAGCCCTAGATCCTTAGCTCCCGCCTTTCTCACTGCTTTGGGATTTACAGTTGCGTTTAGCAGAGCAGAACTTGTACACGTTGCAGGCGCAGGGCCACCCATTCACACACACGTTCCCCAGGCCTTCTCCTGACATCATCCATCACTAATCCTAACCCGTTCAGACCGAGCAGAACTTTTTTAAACGGAAACCCTCGGGACTCTTAGCAGTTCCACTCTGCCACGTTCCTTCACTAACAGATTTTTTTTTTTCATTTGACTTTGCCCCACTCTCATCCCAGATTGCATCCTGGGACCGCAGGAAGAGGAAGCCAAGAAGCAGAGCAGGTCAAGCAGTACCCAGCCCACCGTAACAGTCGCATCCTCTGGTAAAACGAGCGTGTACTCCCTGCAGGGCCCAGGCGAGGTGTGGATCTCCGTGGAGGGCAGAGGGCCTCTGCCGCCGGTCTAATACAACGCGTGCCATGGAGATGGGCAGAGTGGGGGGTCCAACCTGAACAGACACTGCACGCCGCAGGAGCTGGCGCAAGGACAGGCTTGGAACAGGCCATAGCCTTAGCCCCAGCGGCTCGCCAGTGGACACGAGACCCAAGAAGAGGCAGAGGGCAGGCTGGAAGCCATCCTCCTGCCTTCAGCGTTGCTCAGCAGCTGAAGCGAGGCTGGGATTCCTCAGTTTCATGGCCACCAGGCATTAAGCAAGGGGATGAAAAAAAAATAAAATAAAATGAGAAAGACGTAAACCCTACATCCTTGTTTTCTGTCTGGTCGCTGCAAAACAAGGCTGTACGGTCATGCCAGACAGAAGAGGCACTGGGAATGGCTCCAGCAGCCTATACCGACGTTATTATATGTTCATAGGGGCAGTAGGAAGCTTGGGGGTTGGAGGAAGGCTCAAAGTAAATTGTCCGGTAGTTTTTTTTTAACATCCTCATAAGGAAGGGAGATCTTGCTCACACTCGCCACGCAGCACACTTAACAATAACAGTTTGTTTATTTTCATTCACACCATTTCAGGAACTGACCACACTCACTAAAGCCGGTAGTAGTTACAGAAAAAGAAAAACACAGGCCAGGCCTCAGCTGCTGTTTTCTCACTGCATGAGTACAGGACAGAGATTTTAAGTTGTAAACCGAGTAGATGTGAGCCAGAAGCAAGAGGCGGTTTTATAGGGAGCTAGGAATGGGGGTTATTGTTGGTGAAACAAGCACTGCCCAGGCCTCTTGGGTTTAGGCACAGAGCAGGGGTTGTTAGCAAAAGTCCATCTGCAGCTCTTATGGGACGGAGGGGCTCTCAACCTGGCTCCTTCGCGGTGCTTACATAACCACTGAAATGGGTCAGAACCATCTCCTGGCAAGACAAGGCCCACGCGGGGCAAGGTGAGGCCAGGTATACAAAAACAAAAGAGTAGCTGACAACCCCCATTTCATTCCTCTCTCAAGAGATAAGATGTTTGAATCTAAAGGGCTTTTCCAAATGCTTAGTACGTAGGCCACAGCGTAAGCAAGAACCACAGCCAAGGCTCTTTCTCCCCCTCACCTACAAACGCACACTCCCGTAAAAAAAAAAAAGTCCACGACCAACACCCTGAGGTTCTGGGCAGCCTTAAACCAGTTTGCAACATGGCACCCGTCTTTATTCTCATTTCTGTTATGGCTGAACTACATCCCTTTGTCCCGTTTCCTGAGGAGACACCCCCCGGCTGACATTATACCCTACTCTGGGCAAGGGCAGAGCCAATTAAAAAAAAAAAAAAAGTGTTTTCATGAGAGTGGCAGCAGAAGCAAGGGAGGAAGCTGGGGAATGGAACAGCAGAAGAGAGAGAGAGAAAGCAGGTCAAGATTTCTAAAGTCCTCCTGGCCACAACATCTGGTATTCACTCCCCTCATCATGACGTTAGAGCCTCTAAAAGACCAATTCCAGCCCCTTCCTGGTACTTTCAATGGCAAAGGAAAAAAAAAAGGCTTAGTGTAATTCTGCAAGACTCCATCTTACCAAAGTCAGAGGGGCTTCTAGCACAGGCTGGGAACGGGAGGGCAAGGAGCCAGAATGGGCACACAGTACGGTCTCCAACTGGAAACTCCAAGAGGGAGGAGCAGCACCACCGCTGGAAATAAATGTGAGGTTCCTCAGGGTGCTGGAGCAGGGAGATGGCAGGGCCAAGCCCATCCCATCCCAGTCCAGATGTATTCCACACATTAAGAAAGGTGGAAAGAAGGGAAAACGATTACCGGCATGGTTAAAAGGGGAGGTGAAAGAAGCTATTGTAGCCAAAAGATCTTCATTAAAAAATTGGAAGAAGGATCTAACAGAAGAAAATAGGATAAAACATAAGCATTGGCAAGTTAAATGTAAGACATTGATAAGACAGGCTAAGAGAGAATTTGAAAAGAAGTTGGCCGCAGAGGCAAAAACTCACAGTAAAAACTTTTAAAAATATATCCGAAGCAGAAAGCCTGTGAGGGAGTCGGTTGGACCGTTAGATGATCGAGGGGTTAAAGGGGCACTTAGAGAAGATAAGGCCATCGCGGAAAGATTAAATGATTTCTTTGCTTCAGTGTTTACTAAAGAGGATGTTGGGGAGGTACCCGTAATGGAGAAGGTTTTCATGGGTAATGATTCAGATGGACTGAAACAAATCACGGTGAACCTAGAAGATGTGGTAGGCCTGATTGACAAACTGAAGAGTAGCAAATCACCCGGACCAGATGGTATACACCCCAGAGTTCTGAAGGAACTAAAAAATGAAATTTCTGATCTATTAGTTAAAATTTGTAACTTATCATTAAAATCATCCATTGTACCTGAAGACTGGAGGATAGCAAATGTAACCCCAATATTTAAACAGGGCTCCAGGGGCGATCCGGGAAACTACAGACAGGTTAGCCTGACTTCAGTGCCAGGAAAAATAGTGGAAAGTGTTCTAAACATGAAAATCACGCTGGTGTCCCTAGCGCCTCTTTTTACCGCGGACCCTCATTTAAATACTGAATCGCGCGCAAGGGAGAGTGGCCTGAGCGGGCACTCTCCCGCGACTTTTACTGAATCAGCCTGTTAGTTAGCCAGAGATAAAAATTCTACATATAAAATCAATACAATCAAGGAAATCTCTAATTCAGGGAAAAACAAAACCAGATGATAACATAAGAAAGTCCACCAGATGGAGCTCTAAACCTAAAAATTTGTACCTACCATTAAGTTGCCAGCTACAGATTTTTAGGCTTAGAGCTCCATCTGGTGGACTTGCTTATGTTACCATCTGGTTTCGTTTTCCCTGAATACACTCGCTTCACCGACCAGCGCCAAGTGGCCTTGCTGGAATGATTTAGAAAGCCAGCCAAATAATTCCAGCAATGCCATTTGGCGCTGACAGACACCTCAGACAAGTAAAATCAATACAATAAAGGAAATAACTGTAATTCAAGGAAAACGAAACCAGATGGTAACATAAGAAAGTCCACCAGATGGAGCTCTAAGCCTAAAAATCTGTAAACTGCCAACTAAACCAGATGGTAACATAAGAAAGTCCACCAGATGGAGCTCTAAGCCTAAATATCTGTAAACTGCCAACTAAACCAGATGGTAACATAAGGAAGTCCACCAGATGGCGCTCTAAGCCTAAAAATCTGTACCTGCCAACATAAAGCTTTACTTGTACTATTTATTTATTAATTTATTTTAGTTATTTAAGAAATTTGTGCTGAGGATGGCTCACTCACAGTTTTGAGAACTTGAAAGGTCAGTTGTGACCCCGACAAGAGGTTGAATAATCCCTGTAAAATCTGATGAAGCAATAAGGATTGCAGACTTTTTTTTTTAATTTAAAATTTATTAATCGCCTATCACAAGAAGGTCTGGGTAATTTACAGTAATAGCATGCATAATATAATAAATCACATTCATTATCAACGATAAACATGACAAACAATAAGTACTCTTGGTTTCATAGAAACTATATTATCCAGTACCTTGTTCACAGATAATCTAGAGACGATGAGGAATCAGCAGCCACCGAGGGGAATACATGGAATAACAAAATGAATTAAGCATTGCATTCAATCTCTCCTTTAATAGTGGAACTGGATTTCTCGACTCGCAGAAGACATTTGCTCCATAAACACGATAGTCAGACATCTAGAGCATTGCTGGCGTAAATCTAAACTGGACATCGATAAACATTCAAATTTAGGATTTATGTAAAAAATAAAAAGGTACTGCTGGAGCCAAGATTCAGCGTTTCTCCTCTTTAATGAAGGCAGCAGGGATCACTATTAAGGAAATGTTCCACATGGCTAAGGATCTTCCAGATTCCACCTCGCAGGGATGCAGGAGCATTTAATCAGATCTGGAGAGGGAGAGTTTAGCAAGGTTCTTTGCAAACAAAAATAAGTTACATATGCCAAGATATGGAGTGTACAGTTCAGCAATCTACAGAGAATATTAAGGAACATTAAAAAAAAGGTGGAGCTCTCGTCCTTTCTAGTGAATATAGAAAAGGTTGCCTTGATTTTGGGGAAGACTAACTTCATCACTTACCTTAATAATTCATGCCCGCCATGGCTAATTAAATGAGCCAGCAGGGGTGTAACGGGGTACAGGACACCCAAAGTTACAGGCTCATGGAGTGACTAACTTCATCCCTTACCTTAATAATTCATGCCCCGCCATGGCTGATTAAATGAGCCAGCAGGAGTGTAACAGGGTACAGGACACCCAAAGTTACAGGCTCATGGAGTGACTAACTTCATCACTTACCTTAATAATTCATGCCCGCCATGGCTGATTAAATGAGCCAGCAGGGGTGTAACGGGGTGCAGGGCACCCAAAGTTACAGGCTCATGGAGTGACTAACTTCATCCCTTACCTTAATAATTCATGCCCGCCATGGCTGATTAAATGAGCCAGCAGGAGTGTAACAGGGTACAGGACACCCAAAGTTACAGGCTCAAGGAGTGACTAACTTCATCACTTACCTTAATAATTCATGCCCGCCATGGCTAATTAAATGAGCCAGCAGGGGTGTAACGGGGTACAGGACACCCAAAGTTACAGGCTCATGGAGTGACTAACTTCATCCCTTACCTTAATAATTCATGCCCCGCCATGGCTGATTAAATGAGCCAGCAGGAGTGTAACAGGGTACAGGACACCCAAAGTTACAGGCTCATGGAGTGACTAACTTCATCCCTTACCTTAATAATTCATGCCCGCCATGGCTGATTAAATGAGCCAGCAGGAGTGTAACAGGGTACAGGACACCCAAAGTTACAGGCTCAAGGAGTGACTAACTTCATCACTTACCTTAATAATTCATGCCCGCCATGGCTGATTAAATGAGCCAGCAGGGGTGTAACGGGGTGCAGGACACCCAAAGTTACAGGCTCATGGAGTGACTAACTTCATCACTTACCTTAATAATTCATGCCCGCCATGGCTGATTAAATGAGCCAGCAGGGGTGTAACGGGGTACAGGAGACCCAAAGTTACAGGCTCATGGAGTGACTAACTTCATCACTTACCTTAATAATTCATGCCCGCCATGGCTGATTAAATGAGCCAGCAGGGGTGTAACGGGGTGCAGGACACCCAAAGTTACAGGCTCATGGAGTGACTAACTTCATCCCTTACCTTAATAATTCATGCCCGCCATGATTAAATGAGCCAGCAGGGGTGTAACGGGGTGCAGGACACCCAAAGTTACAGGCTCATGGAGTGACTAACTTCATCACTTACCTTAATAATTCATGCCCGCCATGGCTGATTAAATGAGGCAGCAGGGGTGTAACGGGGTGCAGGACACCCAAAGTTACAGGCTCATGGAGTGACTAACTTCATCCCTTACCTTAATAATTCATGCTCGCCATGATTAAATGAGCCAGCAGGGGTGTAACGGGGTGCAGGACACCCAAAGTTACAGGCTCATGGAGTGACTAACTTCATCACTTACCTTAATAATTCATGCCCCGCCATGGCTGATTAAATGAGGCAGCAGGGGTGTAACGGGGTGCAGGACACCCAAAGTTACAGGCTCATGGAGTGACTAACTTCATCACTTACCTTAATAATTCATGCCCGCCATGGCTGATTAAATGAGGCAGCAGGGGTGTAACGGGGTGCAGGACACCCAAAGTTACAGGCTCATGGAGTGACTAACTTCATCACTTACCTTAATAATTCATGCCCGCCATGGCCAATTAAATGAGCCAGCAAGGGTGTAACGGGGTGCAGGACACTCAAAGTTACAGGCTCATGGAGTGAGGGTAATCTTGCCCAGTGTTTGCATTAGGGATGTCTGTGGTCTACATTTTTGTTTTGGTTAACTGCTTTCATTTTGGGGCCATTTTTGGCCTATAATAAGATTTTTTTTTCATTTTCTTTAGTTATTGTTTTGAAAAACAGTACACATTATTTTAAAATAGCAGGCACTATTTTCCAAAAAATTTGAAACAAAATGTATGTTTTTTTCCAGAGTCATTTTCAATTTGCTTCACTTAACTGGTCATTTTCAGTTTGGATTTCCATTTGCTTTGGATATTTCCCTCTGCTCATAAGAGCAGTAAGCATGAGATTACTAGAGAACAGGATCCCAAGTACAGACACTCCCTAATTAGGACAGACTTAAAAATGCTAGCAGTAGGAAGGAGAATCCGTTTGTTTATTTTCATTCACACCATTTCAGGAACTGACCACACTCACTAAAGCCGGTAGTAGTTACAGAAAAAGAAAAACACAGGCCAGGCCTCAGCTGCTGTTTTCTCACTGCATGAGTACAGGAGAGAGATTTTAAGTTGTAAATCGAGCAGATGTGAGCCAGAAGCAAGAGAACAGTGAGGCGGTTTTATAGGGAGCTAGGAATGGGGGTTATTGTTGGTGAAACAAGCACTGCCCAGGCCTCTTGGGTTTAGGCACAGAGCAGGGGTTGTTAGCAAAAGTCCATCTGCAGCTCTTATGGGATGGAGGGGCTCTCAACCTGGCTCCTTCGCGGGTGCTTGCATAACCACTGAAATGGGTCAGAACCATCTCCTGGCAAGACAAGGCCCATGCGGGGCAAGGTGAGGCCAGGTATACAAAAACAAAAGAGTAGCTGACAACCCCCCTTTCATTCCTCTCTCAAGAGATAAGATGTTTGAATCTAAAGGGTTTTTCCAAATGCTTAGTACGTAGGCCACAGCGTAAGCATGAACCACAGCCAGCGTTCTTTCTCCCCCTCACCTACAAACGCACACTCCCGTAAAAAAAAAAAAGTCCAAGACCAACACCCGAGGTTCTGGGCAGCCTTAAACCAGTTTGCAACAGGGCACCCGTCTTTATTCTCATTTCTGTTATGGCTGAACTACATCCCTTTGTCCCGTTTCCTGAGGAGACCCCCCCCCCCACCCCGGCTGACATTATACCCTACTCTGGGCAAGGGCACAAATGTATAGCTCTAAGAGATGAGAAGGGGAGCCACACGAATGGCAACTATTACATTTTTTTTCACTTAACGTAAAGGGTTTAAATGCCACTCGAAAAAGATGCTTACTCTTTAAAGAACTGGAGCGTTTACATGCAGACGTGGTCCTACTACAAGAAACGCACTTACGGAGACGGTATAAAAAATTGATGTCTCCTGATAAGAGTCCACATCAATACTGGGCAGCGGCATCACCTACACACAAATATACAGGAGTGGGCATTATGCTCCATAAGAATTGTCAGTTTGAATTGAAAGGAGACTTTACCCGACCAGGAAGGTAGATATCTAGTGGTAAAATTGGTCATGGGAGGGGAAACTTTCTCTTTAATATCTATATACGGGCCTACTTCTCATAAAGACACCTTTTATGATTCCTTCAACAGTCTTTCAGCATCAAAGGTGGAGGGTCATATAGTTATGGGAGGTGATTTTAACTTGACTGCTAACCCGAGGCTAGACAACTCGTCCAGGCGCAGCACTGACTCCAAAGTAGCGAGGAAGGCTTTCAAAGCCTGAATACGCACTCATGGGATCATAGATATTTGGAGATCTCGGAATCCCACAACCAGGAATTACTCGTTTTACTCACATCCACACGAGATCTACTCCCGACTTGACATGTTTATGGGAAGTAGAAGTCGTATGCCCAGGGTGGAGTCCTTGGACATTTGAACCAATTCTTTGGTCCGACCATGCGTCTATATGGTTCACACTGCGGCTCAAAGAGTTGGATCAAGGTCAACGGTTTTGGAGGCTCAATGACTCTTTATTGGACGATGCCACTCACGTAACCCAGGTTGCTGCAGAAATACAGGAGTATATAGATACTGATACTGGGGAGTCGAATTCGGTAGAAATTTGGGAATGCTTAAAGGCAGTTTTTCGGGGCAAATCTATTTCTAGAGCTGCCATATTAAAAAAAAAGGAGGGAACAAGGACCAAAGCAATTTAGCCATAATGCGCGAGCTTCGACTCCGTATTGCATCATTGGACGCTACGCAGATAGCACATCAAATGACCTTAGCGCAACAAAAATATTTTGAAGGTGGAAATAAGGCGGGCAAACTGCTAGCTCATTCGCTAAAGAAAAGGCAAGCACAGGCGACAATAGTAAAAATCAAAGCCCAGGATGGGGACATGATGACTGACAATAAAGCAATACGTCAACGTTTTCATCAGTTCTACATTGAGTTATATGCCAAGGATGACTCTATTAGTCTATTCACCCTGACCTCATAGCTAAATATCTGGATAGTACTACAGCCCTCCCAGAACTAACCATCTTACAGAGGGAAATATTAAACAAGGATATTTCGGAAGTTGAAATTACTGCGGCTATAAAAATCACTGACACCGGGTAAATCCCCAGGGCTCGATGGATTTACTGGAAGATTTTACCAAGTCTTCGAGCCCCAGTTATCTCCCACCCTAGCAAAATGTTTTAGAGCCCTGAAGGTAGGGTACTTCTCTGACAGCTGCTGCCAACACGGCTGGGATCACTGCGTTGGCCAAACCTGGTCGTGATCCCACCTTATGTGGGTCATACGGACCAATTTCTTTAATTAACATAGATCTAAAGATTCTTGCCAAGATTTTTAGCTTCATGCCTAAATAGTTTTATTGCACAAATTATCCATCCCGCTCAAGCTGGCTTTATCCCCGGATGCCAGGCGAGTGATAAATGTCCATAAAATTATAGATTTAATCTGGTGGGTACAATCACAGAAAATACCAGCTTTGGCTCTCTCGGTTGACGCCGAGAAAGCCTTTGATATGGTGCACTGGCCCTATCTGTTTGCCCTTCTGCGGAAATTGAACTTTGGTGACCATTTCTTGCAGTGGCTACAACAGCTGTACAAAGAGCCGTTAGCCTGTATTAATGGAGTTAATGGAGGATATTCCCCTACCTTTAATGTACAAAGAGGCACAAGACAGGGATGTCCCTTATCTCCGCTCCTTTTTGCACTCTTTCTAGAGCCCCTTGCCATCGGGGTACCTACCGATACAGCAATACGGGGGGAGTTGAGCTCGGCCAATTCTCTTCGAAACTGTCACTGTTCGCAGGCGACATTATGACAGTCCTTACAGATCCAGCAACTTCACTACCAGCAGTGACTCGGGCCCTGGAGGAATTCAGTCGCATATCCGGCCTTCCGCATGAACTGGGATAAATCTGAAAGCCTCAATATCAGTACCGAGCCGGTCACTGCTTCCAACCTTGGGTCCCAGTTTCGATTTAAGCGGGTGAACCCAAAAGTAAAATACCTGGGAGTGTAGCGTAGCGCTACCCGAGACTTAACTTCAACTGAACCATGCTCCCTTATGGTCTAGAATCTCTCAGGACTTGGAGGAATGGAATAGATATCGTATCTCGTGGCTCGGCCGAATAGCGGCCATCAGAATGAACGTCCTGCCCAAATTATCTACTCCAAACTCTGCCAACACCAATACCTCGTCAACGGTTACATAAATGGCAAAGGAAAATTAGTTTCTTACCTGATAATTTTCGTTCCTGTAGTACCAAGGATCAGTCCAGGATACCTGGGTTGTGACTCCGCACCAGTAGATGGAGACAGACTAAAACTTGTGGGCGGAGCATATATGCCCCTGTGCCAGTCACAGCCCCTCAGTCATACGTAATGTCAAAGTAGACAAAAGCCAAAAAGGCAACCATAACTAACCATACAAACTTGGTAGGGAAACGAAAGAAATCCAACACCCCTACCGAAACCAGACTCCCAAACCGGGAGAGCAACTCAAGAAGGGTCAGCGTAGACTCCCAAACTGGGAGAGCAACTCAAGAAGGGTCAGCGTAGTGAAAGAAACAATGAAACAATAAAGAGCGGACTCTCCATTACTATAGCGCAGCACTGTGGGCGGGATCCTGGACTGATCCTTGGTACTACAGGAACGAAAATTATCAGGTAAGAAACTAATTTTCCTTTCCCTGTACGTACCAGGATCAGTCCAGGACACCTGGGATGTACCAGAGCCAACTTACCGAGGGTGGGAAGCAGAGAGTCCCGCTCGGAGTACCCTCTCTCCAAAACCCCCAGCTTCAGTAGCCTGAACATCCAACCGGTAATGTTTAAAGAAGGTATGCAACGACTTCCAGGTAGCCGCCCTGCAAATCTCTTGAGGCGACACCTGAGAAGATTCCGCCCAAGACGCAGCGTGAGACCGCGTCGAATGAGCCCGAAGACCCACTGGCGGCGATTTTCCACGCAGAAGATACGCAGAACCAATGGCTTCCTTGAGCCAACGGGCAATTGTCGTGCGGGACACCGCAGCACCTTTCTTTGGACCCGAAGTCAACACAAACAGATGATCCGTCACCCGATACGGATTAGTAACCTCTAGATAGCGAAGAAGGGACCTCCGCACATCTAGTTTTCCCAAGTCTTTCGTTTTCGGGTCCGAAGACTCCCCAAACATGAAAGCGGGAAGTTCAATCGACTGATTCAAATGGAACGACGACACGACCTTAGGAAGGAAGGAGGGAACCGTCCGCAAGGAAACCCCCGAATCGGAGATGCGCAAGAAGGGCTCCCTACAGAACAACGCCTGTAATTCTGAAACACGACTGGCTGATGCAATCGCCACCAGGAATACGGTCTTCAACGTGAGATCCTTGAGCGTATAACGTTTCAGGGGCTCAAACGGCGCTGAGCATAAGGCTGAGAGTACCCAGTTGAGGTTCCAAGACGGGCAAGGGGCCGCAACGGAGGACGGAGGTGCTTAGCCCCCCTAAGAAAGCGGGAGATATCTGGGTGGAGAGCCAGAGAGACTCCCCGGACCTCACCTCGCAAGCACCCAAGCGCCGCCACTTGGACCCGAAGGGAATTGCACGCTAAACCTTTGGCGAGCCCCGCCTGGAGAAACGCCAAAATATCAGAAATAGAAGCGGAAGTGGGATTCAGACCCCGCTCCACGCACCATTCCTCAAACACTACCCAGACCCGAACATAAGCCAGGGAAGTAGACTGTTTTCAGGATCTCAGCAACGTAGTAACGACCGCATCCGAGTAGCCTTTTCTTTTCAACCGGTACCTCTCAAAGCCATGCCGCGAGACAGAAGTGATCCGCATCCTCCAAACAGACGGGGCCCTGCCGAAGAAAGCCCCGCGAACCCCTGAAGGCGAAGGGGGGCGGCCACCGACAACTGGACTAAGTCCGCAAACCAGGGACGGCGCGGCCACTCCGGCACCACCATGATCACGTTGGACGGGTGCAAGTCTATGCGCCGCAGAATCTTGCCGATCATGGGCCACGGTGGGAACACATACAGAAGCACATCCGCCGGCCAGGGAAGCACCAACGCGTCGACTCCCTCTGCGCCCCTTTCGCGACGTCGCCTGTAAAATCTCGGAGCCTTTGCGCTGTGCCACGTGGCCATCAGATCCATGTGGGGCGTTCCCCAAGTCTTGCAGATGAAGAGAAACGCCTCTTCCGCCAGCTCCCACTCTCCGGGATCCAGACGGTGACGGCTGAGAAAATCCGCCTGGACGTTGTCGACTCCTGCAATGTGGGACGCAGCGAGATGGCTGAGATGCCGCTCTGCCCAGAGCATCAAGAGCCACGCCTCCTCCGCCACTAGAGGACTTCTTGCCCCGCCCTGGCGATTGATGTAAGCCACGGTGGTAGCGTTGTCCGACAATACCCGGACCGCCTGTCCGCGTACTAGGGGTAGAAAAGCATGCAGCGCCAGACGGACCGTTCTGGTCTCCAGCCGGTTGATAGACCACCGGGTCTGCGACTCTGACCACAGACCCTGAACCGACTTCCCTTGGCACACTGCCCCCCAGCCGGAAAGACTGGCATCCGTGGTCACCACCGTCCAGTCGGGCACCAGAATGGACACTCCACAGGAGAGATGCTTGGAATCCCGCCACCAGCTCAGGCTGGCTCGCGCCTGACCCTCGAGAGGGAGAGGTAGATAAAAATCCTTGGAAACCGGTTTCCAGCGGGAAAGCAATGAGGACTGCAGCGGTCGTAGATGAGCGAACGCCCAAGGGGCTAACGCCAGAGTGGATGCCATAGACCCCAGAACCGTCAGGTAATCGCAGACTCGTGGCCGGTGTAGCGACAGAAGACGTAGCACCTGAGACTGCAGATTGCATATCCGTTCCTGAGAGAGAATCACCTTGCCTCGCTTCGTGTCGAAAAGGGCTCCAAGATACTCCAAGGACTGAGAAGGTTCGAGATGACTCTGTTGTAGTTGACCACCCAGCCCAGGGACTGCAAGAGCTGTAACCCCCTGGTCACCGCCTGCCGACACAGACTCTGAGACTTCGCTCGGATTAGCCAATCGTCGAGGTAAGGGTGAACCAGCAGGCCTTCCCGCCGCAACTGCGCCGCCACGACCACCATCACTTTCGTGAATGTCCGAGGCGCTGTCGCTAGGCTGAACGGGAGCGCCCGGAACTGGAAGTGCCTGCGCAGAATGCAAAACCGCAGGAACCGCTGAAAAGCTAGATGGATGCCTACATGAAGGTATGCTTCTGTGAGGTCTAGGGACGCCAGGAATTCGCCGGGGCGCACTGACGCGATCACGGAACGAGTGGTTTCCATCTTGAAATGAGGAACCCGAAGGCATCTGATGACTCCCTTCAGATCCAGAATGGGGCGGAAAGAGCCGTCTTTCTTGGTCTAACTCGTAGCCGTGTCTTATCACATCGAGGACCCACTGATCCGACGTCATGCTGGCCCATTCCTCGAGAAAGAAGGAGAGACGCGCCCCCACGTTTGGGACAACGTGCCGAGGCCACGAGGAGGGATGGGCCGGCCGGACTTCATTGTGAAGGCTTGGCCCCCGCACCCAACGGAGCCCCTCCTTGCCGGCCAAAACGCTTGCCCCGAAAGGACTGCTGCCACTGAGCGTTCCGCGAGGAGGACGACCTATATGAGGATCCAGAGGATCTTTGCGGTCTGGACTTCCTGGGCCCCCGGAACCGGGCTCTGCCTGAGAAGGAAGATCGCGGACGGGACCTATCCTCCGGCAGCTTAAACGCTCGATTCTCACCTAGGGAAACCAACAAATCATCTAACTCCTTGCCAAATAGCAATTTCCCTTTAAATGGCAATGCCCCGAGGTGAGCCTTGGAAGAGCCATCCGCTGCCCAGTTGCGCAGCCAAAGAAGACGATGCGCCGACACCGCTGCCACCATGGAGTGAGCTGAGGTGCGCTACAGATCATGGAGCGCATCGGCCCCATAGGCAATGGCTGCCTCCAACCTGTCTGCTTGAGAAGCTTCCTCTGCAGAGAGACCTGCATTCGCCTGAAGGACTTGAGCCCAGCGCAGACTAGCCCGCATAGCAAAATTCGTGCACATGGCGGCCCGCACTCCTAGGACAGAGACCTCGAAAATCTTTTTGAGTTGAACCTCCAACTTCCGGTCTTGAATATCCCGGAGGGCTGTCGCTCCCGTGACCGGGATGTTAGACCTCTTCGTGACAGCGGACACCGCCGAATCCACTTTTGGGAGCCGGAGGAGCTCCAGCGCGTCCTCCGGCAAAGGGTAAGGCTTGTCCATGGCCTTGCTGACCTTCAAATCCAACTCCGGAGTATCCCATTCCTTGAAGAGGATATCCGTGGACGAAAAAATGAAAAGGAAAAGCAACCGCCGGCCCTGTGAGCCCGAGCAGGACAGGATCCATATTTGCCTCCTGGCGGACCACCACCGGAGGGGCATCAATCCGCAGCTCCTGGAGAATGGCCGGGATAAGCGGCGACAGCTCCTCCCTAAGGAACAAACGCACCACCTTGGGGTCATCCCCATCGACGGCCTGTGCTCTTTTCCCCGTAGCGAGCTGCGCGGAGCCATCTGACGCTGCCTTCCCGGCTCCCGGCAGGGGTTCCTCAGAGGCCTCCGTGTCCGCCTCGGCGGATTCTTCGGACTCCGAGCCCTGCGGCACCCCTCGCGGAAGCCGCTTGCTCCGGCCCGCGGCCTGGGCGACCTTCGCCGTCCTCCTGGCCGGCTTTTTCTTCGGCGGGGACCGGTGGACCCGAGCGCGCGAGGCGTCCCCCCGACTGCGCTTGCTTCGCCTATATCGGAGCACCTTGCGCAGCAAAGCGCTAAATCCTCTGAGAGCTCGCCCGAATCCGAAGAATCGATTTCCGAAGTCCCCTGGGACCGGGGCCCCTCCGAGGGGGCCTCCCCCGCCGCACCCCACTGCGGGGAGAGCTCAGGGGGCAAAACCGAGGCCTCCACCGTTTCGCGTGAGACTACCCGGCCGGTGGACAAAATGGCCGCCACTCCCGCGGAAACCGGGAAAGAACCAGGAGGCCTGTCAGGGGCCCCTCCCCCCTGCGACGGCGATCGTGCCACCCGGGAACGGGTCCCCCGAGGTGCCCCCGATGATCCCTCGTCTCCCGGGACGCAGGCCGAGCAAAGGCCGTCCCGGGAGAGACGCGTGCGCGCCGAGCCGCAGGCCCTGCACGGAGAGACGCGCGCGCGCCGAGCCGCAGGCCCTGCACTGCGAGCCGCGCGGCATCGAGAAAATCGCGGGAAAACAAAGGACGCGCCGAAAAACACTGAGGGGCGCTGAAGAAAAAGAAAAAAATCACCGCGGCGAAATCAGCGACCTCCCCCCTGCCGACGACGCCCCCCCCCCCCCCCCCGAGCGGGACGGGACGGAGCGCAACGCCAGGCAACGGAGAGCCGACAGAAACAAAAGTCAAACACTTTTTTTTTTTTTACAGAAAACGCTGTCCCTGGTACTGAAAAAGCCCTCTGTCCTGCAGGGGTGAGTGAACCGGGCTCCCCGGTGTCACCCCTGACGCTGCTACTAGTCCAGCCGGGTCCTCAACCCTAGCAGCGGCCTCCACCTGGGGAGGGTAGTCCCCTCAGGACCTCTCAACTCCCCAGGGAGGCAGGGCAACCGGGACTAAAATTAACCAAATTAAACAAAACCCAATTTACAGAAAAAAACCAAATAGGCCTAATAGAAAATAAAACCCAAAAAGCGAACCTGACTAACAACCAGAATCAGGCCCGACAGGGCTGTGACCGAACCTGCACCACCTACTGGAGACAGAGTAAGACTGAGGGGCT
This sequence comes from Rhinatrema bivittatum, assembly GCF_901001135.1. Taxonomy (NCBI): domain Eukaryota; kingdom Metazoa; phylum Chordata; class Amphibia; order Gymnophiona; family Rhinatrematidae; genus Rhinatrema; species Rhinatrema bivittatum. The sequence continues at coordinate 41,844,476 of NC_042633.1, forward strand.
GTGACTGGCACAGGGGCATATATGCTCCGCCCACAAGTTTTAGTCTGTCTCCATCTACTGGTGCGGAGTCACAACCCAGGTATCCTGGACTGATCCTGGTACGTACAGGGAAGAGAGGTTACTATTGTTTATTTGGGAGGGGAAGCGGCCTAGAATCGCAAGACGAATTATGTATCAGAATCGACAGCAGGGGGGGTTTAAGTGTCCCCAGTTTGGAAGGTTACTGGCAGGGACTGTACCCCTAAGATGTGGGTAGGCTCAACCCACGGTCTGGACTGATCCGGGTACATACAGGGAACTAAGGCTTTTTTTTTTTTACCTGGAAAGAGAAGGGTCTAATCCCATGGGGGCAGTAAGGATCTGGTTCCCTTCCAGGAGCTGAAACTGAAATATGGGTATATATCTAAGTCAGATAAATTACATCCACAATTACGCCATTTTGCTAACGGAAACACGCTAGCAGGTCGCCCTCAGCTGGGGCGCTCTGATTTTGAAACTCTATGCGCCCAGGCTGACTGAGCCGCTACAGTTCTAGCGAGAGGGTATAGCATGCTGGGAAGAAATTTTGTCTATTAAGCCTAGCCACTTATCGGCGTGGGAAAAAACCCTTTTCCGCTTAAAGAGCGGGAGGCAATTTTTCCAAAAGATTGGCAAGGGATTGACTGCAGCGTCCCCGATAGAAAACTCGCTAAAACTATTATTTAGATGGCACTACCTTGTAAAATGAACGTGGCAGTCCCTGATCAATGTTGGAGAGGGTGTGAATTGCAGGGAACATATTACCATATGGGGTGGTCCTGCCCTAAAGTTAGCGGTCTGTGGAAGGGCATGGAGTCACGGCTTCATCATATCAATGAAAATATAGTTTCTCTGCAACCACAACAGGCCCCCCTAGGGGTACCCATTTTTTCCATACAAGACTGGTGATAATACTCCGGTTAATTACATCCTCGTCAGCTGTAGCCGGGACCTTGGAAGCTCTCACATGTACCTACCATAGTGGGGAAAAAATATACGTCCTGGCCGAAATTACTGCCCATTATCGCAGCAATGTCGGGAAATTCCATAAACATCCGGAAGAGCTATAACATATGGAATAATCCTCAGCAGAGGGACGAGAATCCTCTGCCATAGGGTGGCTCTGAGTATCTTCGTACACATACTGAATACACGACTGTGTCGACACGAGTTTAAGATCGAATGATTTTTCACCTAACTGGGTTACCATTGTGCATCTTCATCAAGACGGGATGGGGGGGAAGGGGAGAAAGTGTTCTTAACTTTCAGGCACGCTAACACACAATACACACGATAAAGAGTTGTAATAAATGTCTTTATTGCATCCAAAAAAAAAAAGACCAATTCCAGCCCCTTCCTGGTACTTTCCACGGCAAAGAAAAAAAATGCTTGGGGTAATTCTGCAAGGACTCCATCTTACCAGAGTCAGAGGGGCTTCCAGCACAGGCTGGGAACGGGAGGGCAAGGAGCCAGAATGGGCACACAGTACGGTCTCCAACTGGGAACTCCAAGAGGGAGGAGCAGCACCACCGCTGGAAATAAATGTGAGGTTCCTCAGGGTGCTGGAGCAGGGAGATGGCAGGACGAAGCCCATCCCATCCCCTTCTGTGGTCCCAGCCATGACGCTACGAGTCCAGGAGACAAATCGGACTGTCGTAGACCATCTGCAGGTTCACCCTGTGTCCCACCAGCTCTCGAATGTTATTGATCCCGTATTTGATCATGGTGGGCCTGGAAGAAAACAGACAGAGCTAGAGCTAAACAGCATAACGTACAGTAACCTCTAACCAAAGCTCTGCCAGTACATCTCACAACTACCATTCTGCTACCTGGAGCCCCCCATATACAGCTCTGTCAATGCACCTCACTTGTGCCCTGCTAAGCAATTAAGACAATGCAGCTTAAACCCTGAATGAAAAGCACACACTGTTTTCCCGTCATCCTGCCCCCACTCGAAAACCTCCAGCACTGTCCTCATGGATTAATCAGCAGTGAGCAATGTCACCACCCATTTCAGCTAGCCCCCTCCTCAATCAGGGATCTGCTGGTTAGGTGACAGCTTATAGGGGTCCAAGAAGTTTATGGAGGCAGCAGCCGCTGAGCCCCTGCGAGGATTATAGCAGATGTCTTCCAATAGGGCTTGCAGCAGAAGAACCCATCTAACCCATCCGTACTATTTCCCGGGTACAATATTTGTGAAGCTCCAGAAGTCCTCTCTGCTCTGACATCCGCAGCTCCTAGACTGAGTTAAAGGGTCAGGACACACACGGGCAGGGCTCCTTCAGATTCTGCTCCCATTACCATCTCCCCCGTCCGAAATATCAGACATGGCAGAGCCTGCATCGCTGTCTCAAAGTTCCTGACTGATCAGTTTTCTGTTATCCCCTGACAGACGCAGCCACCCCAGGCAGCTGCTCCCTTTGGTGCCTTCGCTCCCCAGCAGGGGGCGGACGGACACACTCCCTCCTCCCATCACCTGCACATCCAGAAAGAAAGGGAAGAGTTAAGACCCTCAAATCCCAGGACCTTGCCGGCATACTTACCGCTCCAGGGAGAGCCCCCAGGCGATGACGGACACCCCCGCTGGAAGGCCCATGGGCAGCAGCATCTCCGGCCGGAACATCCCAGAGTTGCCCACCTCCACCCATTTCTTCAGTCCTGCGAGAGAGGGAGGCTTTGCTTCAGAGTCGTAGCCACGGCCGCTGCGTCGGTCATCTCTGTTGCAGCGTGGGGCGCCAGACCAGCCCCCCCTCCCCTCCCCACCCCCGGGGGGGAGGTAACCGCGCGTGCGTTTCTGAGGCACTAAAAAGCCGCGAGGCCACCCTGCTCCCATGCAAATCACGGATCACAGACTTCCCACTCCCATTCATTCTTTTCTCATAAACCCGATTTTGGAGAATTTCACACTTTTCTAAATAAAAGGGTAAGGACTGAGCTATTATAACCATCCGCAAACACTCGATTTGCGCTCTGGCGATTAAAACGTGAGCTGAATCCGGGATCCCTTCAGGACTTTGCCTGGGGGAGAGGAAAGCTGCATCTCTTACTCCCACAGTGCGAGTCCCCTGGGCCCCTCGGCCGTCGACAGAGAAGGAGTGGGGGTTTGGGGGGGGTTGGAAGAGCTGTGTCGTGGAGCACAGGTTTGAATGACTTAGGAAATAAAGTCCTGCATTTCAGCCCCCGCCAGGCAGGAATGGCCCACGGTTAGGACCTCGGCGATGAAACTTGCGTCCCTGATTCTCCGGGGGGGGGGGGGGGGGGGGAGAAGGGCAAGCCAAGCTCTCTTGGCACGGTTTCTCCACGTGGGGGGGCAGTGATCTCCCCCCCCCCCCCCAGAGCAAGCTGGTGCTCTTCTTACCTTCGTGGTAACTGAAGACCTCCATGCTGGGCTCGGTGTACGGGTTGTAGGCTGGCTTGAAACGCAGTTTGGTAATTCCTGACAAAAACACAGACACACGTACAAAAAAAAAAAAAGTCTTACCCCTCACATCTTTAATCTACTTCTCCACCACCCCTCCCCTTCCCCCCCGTTTCTCTGGCTGGCAGAGCATCAGAAAGCTTTCATCCTTCTGTCTCTCTCTCTCTCTTCCCGCAGATCTCGAAGGCTCCTGCACAGCAGCACAAGCAGATAAGAGACCACCTCCTTCCCTCTGCTGCATCGGTTCCAACACTCACACACTCCCCCCGAATCGCTACACTATGCCCAGGGTGCGAGGAAGAGGCGTGGGACCAGGCGTGCACCCCCCCCCCCCTTACCCAGTTTGGTAAAGAACTCTTTCAGGGTGCCCATGAGGTCGCCCAGCGTAAGCCCGTAGTCCGCCACCACGCCCTCGATCTGGTGGAACTCTGCCAGGTGGGTGGCATCCAGGGTCTCGTTCCGAAAGACTCGGTCAATAGAGAAATACTTCACAGGGGTGAACGCTTCCTGCGGGGGAAAAGGAGAGGGGTGGTTAGCGTGGCGATAAGGGCACAGCACGCTTCGCCCCTGCCGGACGCTACACGGAGCAGCAGTTACCACCGTTAACAGAAACGTGTGTGTGGGGGGTAACCTGCACGGAGCGGCAGTTACTGCCGTAAGAAACTCGACGTGCGGACACAGGATGTACCGTTTGGTCTTTTTCTGCCACCGTTGCTATGTGTGTGCCTGCTTGGCTCTACCGGGGAAGGAACGTCCCATGGACAAGTCGACACCCTAAAGGCGCTTTCGGAATCCAATCCTGATCAGACTGACACACGAGCTCCAGTGAACGGACACGGTGCCGTATGACGGAGGACCTAGAAAATCCCCGGAGGTCTGCGCGGCACGATTTCCAGTTTCCGCTGCCGGTCAGCAAGGTTTGCCTTCATCCGAGCCTGGTGCTCTCCCCTGCTGGAAACTGGAGCAACTTTCCTAAAGAAATGGGATTTCCCTTCCCGATCCCTCTCCCCCCCCCCACCCTCGTACCTGCTGAGCAAGCTGATAGAGCATACGGGCGCTGACGGCTGTCGTGTGCGTCCGCAGCAGGTTCTTCGTCGCCTCCTTGATGGTCCAGTCATATTTGTACCTGCCCGGGGGGAGAGGTGCAATGGGTCAGCCTGTCCCTCACTCTGCACTCTCCCAGATCCCCTCCAAAAGTCCCCTCTCTCTTACCCCTGTGACCCGTAGCCTCCCTCAGAGTGCACCTTCTTTACTCTTCCCAGATAGTCCATAGGAAATTCTGTGGCCTCTGCGGGATCTGTTGATGGGGAATAGACACGGTCATAGCATTAACTGTGCTCACTGTCTGCCTGCTGGCCCTCTCCCCCTAAGCCCCAGAAGGAGCCGGCTCGTTAGGAGAGAGCCGTACACTGCAACTCGCATTAAATAAACGGGCCGCACCGGTGCCTCAGCCCGTGTGACCGGCAACCAGGAAAAAAAAATAAGATGCAAGGTCAGAGCCAGCTCAACCTCCAGCGCAGGAAAGCAGTCACTGTTTGAAAGGGACGACGGTCCCTGCAGAGGACAAATGGCATATGCACCCCCCCCCCAGCCCTGTGTGAAGGAGAGCAGCTGAAGTGTCTGAACCAAGGGATGTGAGGGAGAAGAGTCCCACCCCCCTGCACTCACCCAGGAGGAAGAAGGTGTCATGCTGGTCCCTGGCCGGGTGCTGCTGAGGCTGGAACAGGGCATCGAAGTTCCAGAAGGAGCTCTCAATGAAGTTGTTTGTTGGCATTTCCGTGAAGCTGGGATAAAAAAAGACAAAAGACAGCGAGAGGTTAACCAAGAAAGGAGAGACGGAAACGTTTACCCGGAAAACAAATTCAATTAAAAAAAATAACACATCAGCAAGAGAGGAGGAAGGGGCGGGGAGGAAACGACGAGCTGTCGGACTAACAGCTCCGGCCTCAGAGAGCGGACCCGGGCCACGGCGTCCGATATTCTGCTTAAACCGCATCGTTCAGGGCAGAGAAGCCGGTGGTGGGGGGGGGGGGGGGGGGGGGGGAACCCCGGCGGGTCACTTAACCTTCCCTCCTCCCACCCCTGCGCTCTAATTCGCTCTCTCTCTCTCTCTTTGGGGCGTGGGCTATTTTCCACGCCGCTGTGCGCGAGGACGGCACCGTCTGAACAAATAACCCCCTCAGCAGACCGCTCACCCCATCTCCAGAAAGATCTGCCGGAACTGGGTCCTGACCTTCATCAGGGGGTGCAGATGGCCACATTCCGGCATCAGCCCCAAGGCATCGAAGTTATAAGCCTTAAACTTTTTGTCATGCCAGGAGCCGCTGGGGAGGAGGAGGAGAAGAAAATACAGTGAAAAAAAAAAACCCAAGCCCAGAAGGTTGCCGCAGATGGTAGCCTTTTCGCAATGCTCGGGTCTCCCAGTCACAGCGATATTTTTGTGGGTCGGAAAAGGCCATCACCTCCTGGATCGTTTCTGCACCTCTGCACTCTCGCACGTGCATCGTGTTCAGCGCGCAAATAACTCCAGTGTCCCCGGCTATCTGCCCGGTACTACCCGGCAGCAGCTGGGCTCCAGCTTACGCAAAGGGGATTATTTGCCACAATAAGGGAAGGGAGCCCGCGTCCCCTTCTGCCGTGCAGCACGCGAGACGCCCCTTTACAACCCTAGAGGGCCTCACTCCGTGCCACTTGAAGGAGCACGGGAAGCCGCGTTGCCATGGGCCGGGCACCGTCACCTGGCTATCATCTCCTGGGTGAGGTCCGTCTCTTGCTTTGTGACGGTGGTGCTGAAGGCGTTACCTTTCCTGATCAAATACGTCTTCACGTTTCTGCAGCGGAGAGAGACACACGAGATAAGACACAGGAAATCAGCAAACAAAGCTCGACAACCACCTCCTCTCTATTGTACGTGCGCTCGCACGCACGCGTGGCAGCTGGAGTTAGGGGGGCCCACGGGACCTTGAGGAGAAAGCAGCAGGCTGCACATGCTGCCCCCGCCTCAGATTAACCCCCCTGAGAGGTGGTACTGCTATTTACGAGCTAAAAGGCGCCAGAGATAAAAGAAATCGTCCTCAAAGGCCACTGAAGGGAACCAAAGGGCTACCAAGGCAGCAGACGTCCACGGGCCGAAAACAGATCTGCTGGCCACTAGAACTGCAGTTTGTGGCTGTCCTTGTACAAAGGATGGAAGAGGCGAAACAGGTAGACAGAGGCTGATTAATGCAGGCCTCAGTTCGCTGCTGCCCTCCAGTGGCCCTTGGAAGAAGCAATATTTTGCATTTAGAGTCAAACAGCTACCTCCGGGCTAATCCGTTCATGTTTGTGTCAGGCGGTCACTGGAACGCCTTTCAGATTGGGGGTGAAGCTAAGAGACTGATCCCCCCCCCCCTCCGCTTCCCCAAAACTGCTCTCCCAATCTCGTCGGTACTCACACTTCTGCCAGGAGTTTCCGTTTCTTCATTTCGCTCTTCTCCTTCTCGTCAAGGCTTTCCGCCCGTCCCTGGTGCACCAGCTGCAGCTTCTCCCTCACAGAATCCTTCACGTTCTGCACCTGGAACGCCCCAGAGTGCAAGGATGGAGGGGGGATGAGAAGCCCTGGAACCGCTGCCAGCTCCGACTGCCGCTGGCCCGGAGCTGGTAAACACACCTGCAGACCCAGGTTCTAATCCCACCGCTGCCACCAACTCATTGCACTTTTGACTCCCTGGTAAAGGTTCACCACTCACTGGGAACTTTGCAAGACTGCAAAGGGGGGGGGGGGGGTGTCTCAGGATCTGAACTAGGGGCTTTACCGCTGGGTCAAAGGGGCAGCCCTCCTTAGCTGAGCTAGCAGAACCCTGTCGTATCGGCCGGCAAACTCCCTGCACTGCAAGGAAAGCTCCTGTAACCTCTTTGGGATGAGCATCTTGTAAGCTTTACGCTGCTAACATCATAAAAGCCACAAGTGGCACCGCTGATACACTATTAAGAAAAGAAAGAGATTGCCTTGCCTTGCAGTTTAATAGGAAATAAACACAGAGAGAGGCAGATATTCCAATAAAAGCTGAAGTGTTTAATTTTAGCCAAAAGTTCCCTTAAATACGGGCCTGCAGTTCACTTTTCCCCCCCGATTGGCTCTCAAGTTAGGAGGCTCAATTCTGACAATCGGCGCTAAGCGCCCAACTTTCTGCCCTGCCCTAACTCTTCTTCGTATTCGCCTACTAGGAGCCGAAAAATATAAGCGCCCCCTCCCAGTAAAATAAAATAAAAAAAAGGGGAAATTTAGGGGGTCTAACTCCCAACGATAGTACCCTTAACGCCGACAACCAACCTCTAGGCATTTTGAAGTTACCAGTCACTGCCTGCCACCGTTTCGGAAAGAGATATGCAGCCTCCTCCTCCGGATCGGGAAGACTGGCCGCACGCTCCCAGAGAGAGAGAGAGAAAAGGAAGGAAGGAAGGAAGGAACATCACAGTCAGCCAGGGATGACCTCACAACTCACCGATCTGAACACCCGAGGCCCTCCGTCCGCGTTCTTGTCCAGGTGGATCCACTTGTTGGACATCGCTTTGCTGAAGCCCACTTTTCCGAAGGGAAGTTTCTTAAAAAGAAAGAAAAAAAAATGGACAGGTAAATGTGGACGCCCATGCTAAAAACTGACAGCTAGACGTACGCGAGGGCATGATGGTGCCGCTGCAGCAGGAGGACAGCTGTCAAAAATGGTCAACAGCTGTCAGAATACAGCATGAGGGCAGAGCTGAAGATGTGAACATGAAAACCCTGGAGGAAAGGAGACATCTCTCTCTCTCTCTCTCTCTATATATATATATTTTGTTTTGTAACAGGACCCTTGCCGACGTTAATTAATCAGCTTACCATCAGCTCGTTCTGGGGCAGGCCCTGGGCAGGGAGGCTGTGAAAGACCCGGGCCTCGTGGCTGCCTTCCTCCGCCGTCTCCTTCCCTTCCGCCGTCAGCTCCCAGCGCTTGGAGGACAGCTGCTCCGCTTCAATGACCTGGGGAGCCAAGCAAGGGAGGCGAAGGGGGGGAAAATGATTGCTGCTGCTCCCCGTCTCCGTACGCGCAACTGTGTGACACCCCATGAAACCCTCCCTCACCCCCAGGCCAGGTAAACCAAGAGGCTCTCCCCCTGCCCCACAGACTGGGGTGCCCATGGCACCTTTCTGACGCGGGCAACGAGCCCCGTGATACCACCCGCTCCACGGGCCCGGTACCGCGTTGCCTGGCTGCTTGCTCTGCCCCCCCCCCCCCGTCCTATTGCATCAGCCATCAAAGCTCCGATCTCACCTCTCCCAGCGCCTGGAGGCTCTTCACCGCTCCCACCACCTGCTGATGATCCAGGCCCAGCGCGGACGCCAGGCCCAGGCTGTCCAGACCGCCGCCATCCTCCTCCCCCAGCCGCCGCAGGAGCAGCTCCGCCACCGGCCCGTCCGCCATGCTGGGAGGGGGGAAGCGAGCGCCGGCGGAGCCTTTCCCCGTCACTACCCACGTGGGGGCGCTGCCTGTCGGGCGCCATATTGAACGTGGCGCGGCGTGACGTCAGCGCGCGGCGGCCATGCCTGGAGTGGCGTCGCGTCAGCGCGAGGAGCCTTTGCAGATCCGCGGCTGCCGACGAAGAGAGCGCAGTACGGGAACTTTTATGATCAAGCATAGGGGGGGAACAGATACTGCTTGCTGGCTTCCAACGCTGCAAACACGCTGTGGGTCTCAGCCAAGAAAAGATTTTTGAATAAGGCCTTTTGTCTACTCAGAGTTGGCGTAGTGCATCTAATTACCTTCCCTGCGGCAACCTCTTGCAATGCAAGGTACACTTGAGACAAAAGGGCGCCTGCTGCCAAGCAGCCCTGCAAAGGAAGCGAAGGGTATATAGAAGGGATCACGCGCACCTCAACCTGGGTCTTTTCCCCCCACTCCCTTTGTTTCTTCCTAACGTATTTTCTGATTGCAAAACAGAAGCCGTTTGTGTGCAGCGGCAGGAGATCCTGGCCAATGCAGGGTCTATTGTGCAAGTGATGTACTGCGGGGAAGGCACAACGGTCAATAAGGAGAAGGGAAATGACCCTGCACGGCAGGTAGCACCAGGTTTTTCCTGGTGCAGTGCCAGAGACCCCCGTTTCTTTTTGTGGGTTACTTATGTAAGAGGAGAAGGATATCTTCCGTCGATGGGATAAGACCATCACCTGAGAGAGCAGGTGACGGAGCTGCAGAGTTGGCCTGTCTTCCCTCCTTTTCTTCTTGTGCTTGCTTTCCAGGCTTTGGCAGCCAGCTGACTGCTGCTTCCACCTGACCCCTATCCAAAGCCATGCCCTCTCAGCTGTTGTAGTCTGTCTCCCAGATTTTAAGACTATGCTTGGGGCTTTATTTATTTAATAGATTTATAACCCGGTTCAAGCTGAGCAGACATAAAAGCTTAAATGGCACAATAACATAAAAGCACAACATAATAAAAGAAGCTTTCCGCTATGCCTCATGTTGAAACATGACTGTAACCCTTAACATAAGAGCATCGCTTATAAACTCTTTATGACCTCAAAGTTCTTAATTAGCAAAAGTGTGTCGGAATGGAAAGGTTTTAGATTTCTTCTGAAATGTCTGAGGGCACGTAAGTTTTCATAAATGTTCCAAGAGAGAGTTCCAAATGATTGGCCTTGCGACAAAAAAAAAGCTTTTCCCAACCTTTCAGCAAGGTGAACTTGTCTTATAGATACAACATCAATTGACTCAGACTGAGAGAATCTTAATGCATGAGGAAGTTTAAATATATATGCAATCTGAGAACCATGAAAAAATATTGTGCTTGCATAGTTTATGATTAAGAACGTAAGAGATGCCAGAATGGGTCAGACCAAGGGTCCATCAAGCCCAGTATCCTGTTTCCAACAGTGGCCAATCCAAGTCACAAGTACCTGGCAAGTACCCAAACCTTAGATAAATCACAAGCTATTATTGCTTATTAATTATAGTAATAGCAGTTTATGGATTTTTCCTCTAGGAACTTATCCAAACCATTTTTAAACCCAGTTACAGTAACTGCTGTAACCACATCCTCTGGCAATGAATTCCAGAGCTTAACTATGCCCTGAGTGAAAAATAATTTTCTTCGATTTGTTTTAAATCAGCTCCTTGCTAACTTCATGGAGTGCCCCCTGGTCTTTCTTTTATCTGAGAGAATAAATAACCGATTTACATTAACTTGTTCAAGAACTTTCATTATTTTGTAGACTTTTATCATATCCCCCCTCAGCAGTCTCTTCTCCAAACTGAACAGCCCTAACCTCTTTAGCCTTTCCACATAGGGGAGTTGTTCCATGCCTCTTATCATTTTGGTTGCCCCTTCTCTGTACTTTCTCCACTGCAGCTATATCCTTTTTGAGATGCGGTGACCAGAATTGCACAGTATTAAAGGTGCGGTCTCACCATGGAGCGATACATTATGACATTTTCCGTTTTATTCACCATTCTCTTCCTAATAATTCCTAACATTCTTTTGCTTTTTTGATCACCATAGCACACTGAGCCGACGATTTCAATGTATTATCCACAATGACGCCTAGATCTTTTTCCTGGGTGGTAGCTCCTAAGATAGAACCTAACATTGTGTAACTACAGCAAGGGTTATTTTTCCCTATATGCATCACTTTGCACTTGTCCACATTAAATTTCATCTTCCACGAAAGGACATCGCCACCTATCCCATGACTTTTTATTTATTTATTTATTTATTTATTTATTTATTTATTGTTTTTGTTATACCGAGTTTCATGACTGGCATCACATCAACCCGGTTTATAATTAACAATGTGTGAAAAGCATAAGGTAACGTGATAACAATATTCCCAAAAGAACTGTGAACTTTAAATACAGAGAATCAATTGAAGGGTGAGAAAGTTACAATAAAACAATAAAACAGGGAAAATTAACTTGGAGCTGGAAGAGGGGAGAGATTGAACAATGCAATATTTACATTTCAGCCAATTAGTGTAGTAGTATAGCGGAGTGAATAAATAAGCCTATGTGAATAAATGAGACGGTACATAAATATGAAACGGTAAAATAAGTAACCAAGAGAATAAATATGACACAGTAGTGAATGATAATGATATGATAAAACTCCGCAGGTAATGATGTGCGTAAGTTTATGGTAGTTGGATTCTTATTTAGTTTAGTAAGCCTATGAAACTACTATTTATTTATTTATTTATTTATTTATTGTTTTTGTTATACTGAGTTTCATGATAGGCATCACATCAACCCGGTTTACAAATAACAAGGAGTGTAAAGCATAACGTAACGTAAAAAACAATATTTTCAATAAGAACCTTGAACTTTAAATACAGTGAATCAGAAAAAGGGAGAGGGAAAGTTACAAAAAACAAGGAAAATAAACTTGGGATGGAAGGGGAGAAATTGAACAGCACAATATTTACATTTCAGCCTATTGATACATTAGAATAGCAAGTGAAAAAATAAGACTATGAAACGGTACATAGGTAATCAAATGAATAAATATGACAGTTGTGAATGGTAATAGTATGATAAATATTCAGCAGGAATTAGTGAGAGAGGGTTTGAGGTTGGTTGGTTGGTTGGTTGGTTTGAGGTTGGTTTTACTTTTCCTAGAAGCCTCTCATGAGGAACTTTGTCAAACACCTTCTGAAAATCCAAGTACACTACATCTACCGGTTCACCTTTATCCACATGTTTATTAACTCCTTCAAAAAAAGTGAAGCAGATTTGTGAGGCAAGACTTGCCATGGGTAAAGCCATTAATTAGAGCACATAAGGGCCATGCTGGGTTAGTCCATCGAACCCTGCGTCCTGTCAGAGTGGCCAACCCGGGTCACTTGGAAGTCAGCAGTGTTGTACCTCTATCATAAGCAACTAGCACATCCAGGGATGGACAATGGTGCAGCCACTGTGATCCTAGCCAGACCGCTGCCACCATTCAATATGTATGTGCAGAGTGCTCTGCAGAGCACCCGCTCTTTATACTTAACTGATTATCCACTATCTGACTCCTGAAGAGCCATCCAGTGTCAGTGCATGTCAGCAAGGGATTAGGGCATTTTCCTCCCACTGAGGAGCTGTTGGCAAGTTTATATTTGGCAGTGGGGCTAACCTATGGTACTACAGCTGTCCATGTGGGAGTTGTGTACCTCACTACTGCAGGCTGGCCTCTTTACCTCTGGAGTACTGTCCAGTTCTGGAGGTTGTACCTCAAAACGGTTATAAAAAGAATAGAGCTACCAAAATGATGCAAAGTCTGCACCATAAACCCTATGAAATTAGGCTTAAGGACTTAAATTTGTATATCCTAGAGAAGAGGAGAAAAAACAGCGACATGAATATCTCAAAGGTATAAAGAATGCTGCCATTTGTGGATGACTATGAACTGGAAAATATCCAGCTTACCATATTTCCCGTCGATAGCAGGGCTGAATTAGCCATGCTGTCATTCATGGGAACTGTCAATCAGGCCCGGGAGGAGGAGCTTCAAAGTGATGTCAGAGCTTTGCTCTGAGGCTGCGCGTGAGTTCCCGCGCTGGAATCGACTCTCCTCAGTCTGTTTTTCCGCGCGTGGGATCGCACGCGGAGCTTCAGACCTCCTCAGCTCTGGAATGGGAAAAAACATCCAAAAAATGTCTAAAGATGAAGGAACACGGTAAGAAAGATGGGGGACGGCCCTCGGGCTTCAAACCGTGCCCCTGCGGCAAAGTCATGTCCATCACGGATGGACATGACCGAAGTTATCGGTGCCTGGGCCCAGACCACCCGATTGAGACCTGCCCACAGTGAGGCAAAATGTCCCCCAGAGCGCATTGTCAGCGTCACGAAAAGATGACAGCGCTGACAGGGCACCGACAGGGCTCCTATGCTCCACCCTCGGAGGCCCGATCTTCCCCGGGACCGGCCGCCCCGACGCCCCCGCAGATGCGTCGAGCGTCGTCGTTGGAACCAGTGGCCTCCAAGTCGGGCGAGGAAAGACGGAAGAAGCCCAAGCACAACGGGCCTCGAGGTGTTTAAAATCATGAGAGGTCTAGAAGGGGTAGATGTGAATCGGTTATTTACTCTTTCGGATAATAGAAGGACTAGGGGGAACTCCATGAAGTTAGCATGGGGCACATTTAAGACTAATCGGAGAAAGTTCTTTTTTACTCAACGCACAATTAAACTCTGGAATTTGTTGCCAGAGGATGTGGTTAGTGCAGTTAGTGTAGCTGGGTTTAAAAAAGGTTTGGATAAGTTCTTGGAGGAGAAGTCCATTACCTGCTATTAAGTTCACTTAGAGAATAGCCACTGCCATTAGCAATGGTTACATGGAATAGACTTAGTTTTTGGGTAATTGCCAGGTTCTTATGGCCTGGTTTGGCCTCTGTTGGAAACAGGATGCTGGGCTTGATGGTCCCTCGGTCTGACCCAGCAGGACAATTTCTTATGTTCTTCTCTTTCCTCCTCCCCATCATTCACCAAACGGTAGAGGCGGATAAGTTTGGCTTTGTGCACAGCACTGCGAGTAGAAAGGGGGGGGGGGGGGGGAAACCGGGGTTAATTTGAATTTTGACAGTTGATGGGACTGCTCGCTCGGTGAGACTCCTGCACCCCAGAGGTGGCTGAATGGGTTAAGATACCGTGGAGATGGGGGGAAAGCCCGCCTGAATAAAAGCCAAATCCAAGCATCTATTATGTCCATCATTATTTCGAGCAGGCTTGCCACTGCAATGAATAGGAGTGATATGCAAATGACCCGAAAGTTGCATACCGAGCTCGGTACAGGTTTGGCCCTTCTGTTTGGAAGTGACTTTCGGTCTTGCCCGGGCAGGGGAGGGGGGGCGGGGCGGGGGCTGGCATCACGTGGTCTGTGTCAGGCGTGAATGAAGCTTTGTTGCGTCATGTGATAACCTTCTTCTGCCACCCCACCCCTCCCATTTCCTCACCAACCGTCCGCCAATCAAAACGTGCCTAGTAGGAGGCCCCTGCGTGGTGAGCGCCCATTGGGCAGCCGGCGCGAGCGCAGCGCCCAATAGCAGGCAGCCATCTGGGAAGCCGAGGGAGGGGCGGGTCCCGGGAAACCTGCTGGGCGAAGGGAGCGGCCAATCAGAGCGCCGGCCGCTCCCCCCTGGCCAATAGAGGTTGGGGCGGCGGTGGCGGTTGGGTTGAGAGGAAGCGCGCAGTATAAAAGCGGGCGGGCGGCCGGCGCCGCCCCCCATATCCTCAGCACCTCTCGGCCAGGCCGTTCGCGTCGCTTGCGGCAGGAGGGCGAGGGAAGGGGTGGGCCAGGAGCCGGTCCCGTCTGCGTCGCTCTCGGCCGAGTCCCCGTGGGAAGAGAAGAAACTTGAGGAGGAGCAGCAGCAGCAACAACCATGTTCGCCCGGCTCGCGCTGCGCCTGCTCCCGGCCCTGGCCGCGGCCCACGCCGCCGTCTACTTCAAAGAGGAGTTCAGCGACGGAGGTGGGGAGGGCCGCCGCGCCTTAATCTTGTTTAATTGTATTAACTGCTGGCGTGTACGGCTGCGCCCCTCTGATCCTTAATAAGGAGCAGAGCGCTGTCACGGGGGGAGGAGGGGGCAACCTTCCCCTTTCTTACCTTAGCAATCGAGGGTGGATGTGGAAGTGCATTTCTGAGCGTGACTGGCTTTAGGTAACCCCCCCCCCGGATTTTATATTCTGGGTGCCCCCCTTATCCTCCTGCATTAGCTTTAGGGCTTAAGGCATTTGACACCCCCCCCCCCACCTTAGCCTCCGTGTACCGGGCTGTGTTATGCAAAATACCCCCCCCCCCTTCATATCCTCCCCTTCTCCCCATCGCCAGGTAATGCACTGACATCTGTGTCCCCCCCACCCCTCCCCCGGATATAGGGCTGGGTTTCTGGGTGACCTGCCCAATCCCCAGTCCACCTGAAGCCAGCGCTTGGCCGGGGTCGAGAGAGTGTAAAAGTCTTTATTCCTGTCTAGCCCAGCGAGTTTCAATGCTAATAATGTAAGGCGGGGGGTGGAGTTGGCCGATGAGTCCTGTTCCGTGATTTTCACGACGGGTCGGTATCGGGAGCTGGACTATTGCGGGTGGACCACCAGGTTTCAGAATGACTTAGTAACATAGGCAAATGGTGGGCATTGAAATGTGCCAGCTCATGCAGAGGGTTGAGGGGTGCGGGGGGGGGAAACTGGGTTGTCTTATTTTTTTCATCACACAAAAATACAGGGAGAGGGCTGAGGAGCTGTCTTTAATCTTAAAGTTAATATATGTCAGACTAACAATCACCTTTCAGTAGTGATATGAGCCAAAGGGGGTGGATGGATCATTTTAGTTTGACTAATGCCAGCTTGAATACTAGAAGAGGGTATAACAGTTGAGCAGAGGCCTGCACACTAGCTGTAAGTTTAAGCTTAGACTGACATGCAGACTATAGTAAGGTGGACAGTCCTAGGTTGGAAAAAGGTTGGCATTTGCCATTGGGCTCAGTAGATACTGCATGGTGGGTGAGGGTAGGGCTGACCTTGGGAGAGTGTGGGGCCCAAGGCAAATCAACTGAAGCAGGGCCCTGAAATTAAGTGCTGGGGCTGCTATATCAGTGTGGGGACCAGGGCAGCCCCCGCCCCCCCTCTCCATATGACCCTGGGTGAGGGAAGCCTTCCTTTGGCGAGTTGCTGCTAGTTACTGCAGGAAGGCAGGTAGCTTTTTCACCTTAGCAGTTTTTAATGTTAGAAGGTGAGCTGGGGGTGCCATTCACATCCTAGCACATGCCTTAAGCCACTGTTTTATTAGATTTCCTGTTCTTTTTTCAATTCTTGTAACTTTTCCCAGTCAGGATGGTTAAAATTTGCCACAAAATCAGGAGTAGTCATTTCACTTCCTGATGGGGGTGGGGGGGGGGATAGCACGGTGTTAGGGTTGATAGTATAGTGGAGTCTGTGCGGCTGCCTTTTGTGACTGTATAGTGCAGTGTAATAGTAGAAATCAGGAGGGGATCAGTATTTGTAAAGTGTGTACTCATGCTGCTTTACACTGGGATTTTTGCAGAAGACTGGACGCATCGCTGGGTGGAGTCTAAACACAAGTCCGACTATGGGAAGTTCAAACTGAGTGCTGGCAAGTTTTATGGAGATGCTGAGAAGGATAAAGGTGAGTTCCCTATAGGTACCCGGATCAGTCCAGGGCAGCTGGGTTTTGCCTCCTCTCCAGCAGATAGACAGAACAAGACTTGGTGGACTCTGTCCTATACCCCTGAGGTGCCACCTAGTGTCTGTCAGTATTTTTCTGTCTCCAGCAGATGGTGGAGGTGCAAAGCCTAGTGTCTGGTGTTAGGTTTAAATCTCTCTGATTTTGGTTTGGTTGGCACAGGTATTTTTCAGAGGTAGGTTTAGGTTACTGTCCCTTTATCTTTAAATTAAAAAAAGTAGTTCACAGATTGTGGCATTTAGCCTCCCAGGGGGTCAGCGGGTCCTGGTGGGGACCATCACCCCTGGTATTTGAGGCTGGAGAGCAGAGGGTTGGAAACCCTGAAACTGCCACGGCTGAGGGTGATACCGGGGGTCCCGGCTCACTCACCCTCAGCAGGACCCATCCCGACCAGGTAGAAAATTTAAAAGTTGTATTTTCTTGTCTTAGGTGCCCCGGCCTAGAATCTGCTCCGTTTTCGCCGCTGTTAGCCAAAGCAAAAGTGTTTTGCCTTAACCTTTTTGCTCATTTTTACTTCTTCCTTGTGAATTTTGATTGCTGGCTTTGCTACTTTTGAGCTTTTTTGTTTCAGCATTTTACTCATTTCTGTTCTTGCTTCTCCAGTACCAATGGCTTTAGTTCTTGTGGTGTACGCAACCAAAAAGATCAAGTATATATGTCTTTATGTTCCTTGTGCTGTTGTCGTCAAAAAAATTTTGCTTATCAAGAATTGTTCTTAGCGATGATGCCACATCAGCAAGCCAGACAACGGCAGTGAAACACACTTGCCGCCCGGACTACTCGTCATTTGCGGTGTGATGGTCTCTGTAATGTTTTAACAACTAAATGTCCATTTAAATTTCATCTGTAGCCCGCATTTAAATAAAGTCCATCTGTGACCCAAAACTCAATGTGAAGGATTGCACCCGACAACGGCCGGTGTTTCGCGATGTGTCAGTCGCTTCTTCAGGAGTATTTTATGGAAACATCAGGACAGATGCTAAGAATTAAAAAAAAAAAAAAAGGGCAAACATTTAGAAATATTCCAATTGGATCAAATACTTAGCTTTGAGTGAACACAGCAACGTGAACCTTTCTGATGGACCCGAGCGTCTCTTGTGTTTTCAAACAAACGGGACAGAGGAACCCTGAATTCTTTGCCCTTTAAAAAAGCCCACGCTTTCCGTGCGTGATGACGTCATCACGTGCTTCCATCATCAAAAGATCGAAACCATAGCAACTTACTGCAATAAAATGAGTTACTATAATCGTTTGCAAATTACTGTGCGGATCACAAAAAAACTTGGAGTTCTAATGCAGAATTAAGACCTCCGGGCTCTACTGTTCCAAGCCGGTGGATCCAGCGTTGTTCTGCACGCAGGAGGCGAGTATTAAAATTACCACCTCTCCAGTTGGGGGATAGTTGTTCCATGTACACAGGCTCTGAGATCTTCAAAAGTGTGTTGAAAGCGAATGTAATGAGAAGTCAATGGAGCTGTTAACCTGACCTGTAGATATGCAGGACCCATGTTCAATCAGCCTAGTCTTGAGTGCTCGTTCTGTCTTGCCTATGTATAAGAGATTGCAGGGGCACTGTATAACATAAATGACTCCTGTCCACCGACAATCAGTGAAATTCTTTAGGATGAATGTGAAACCCCCTCGTGTAAAATGAATGGCTGATGTATCAATCGTAACGTGGCATACTGTGCATGTGCCACACGATGTATGAGCTCCTGTAGTAATTGTAGGCTGAGGCACTGTGGAATCGGAGTGCACCAACCAATCTTTCATGTTGGAACTCCGGGTAAAAGCAAATCTAGGGGCATCAAAAAACTCATTATGGGTCTGTAATATATGCCAATTGCTAAACGTAATCCGCTTCATGGTCTGAGTCATGGAAGAAAAAGGCAAAACACAAGTTAACACGTCTGTGGAATCCAAACCGCGTGGTAGAAATAACCAGTCTCTGGTTTGTAAATCTGGCCCGAGTGAAAGCCCGTTTCACACAACGTGGAGGGCAGCCTCTTAATAAAACGATCTGTGAGTGATGTGGCCTGATGCCGAAATTCATCTAATGAAGTGCACAATCTTCTTAGCCTGAAAAACTGACTGGCTGGCAAATTCTCCTTAAGAGAACGTGGGTGTGCACCAGTGAAGTGCAAAAAAGTGTTAGATGAAACTGGTTTCCTATAGATGGTAGTATCAAAACCAAAGGGTCTTTTAAAGATTTTTATGTGCAGAAAATGTATAGCCATGGAATTAATGTCAGAAGTGAAATGTAGATGACGATTCCGCCCATTCAGCCAACTCAGAAATTCTTGAAAGGAAGCTGAAGTGCCTTTCCAGAAAATGAGTATATCAATATAAAAACCTGGAAGAGATATATTGATGATACTAATTTTCTGGAAAGGCACTTCAGCTTCGTTTCAAGAATTTCTGAGTTGGCTGAATGGGTGGAATCGTCATCTGCATTTCACTTCTGACATTAATTCCATGGCTATACATTTTCTGGACATAAAAATCTTTAAAAGACCCTTTGGTTTTGATACTACCATCTAGATGAAACTAGTTTCCTATAACACTTTTTTGCACTTCACTAGTGCACACCCACGTTCTCTTAAGGAGAATTTGCCAGTCAGTCAGTTTTTCAGGCTAAGAAGATTGTGCACTTCATTAGATGAATTTCGGCATCAGGCCACATCACTCACAGATCGTTTTATTAAGAGGCTGCCCTCCACGTTGTGTGAAACGGGCTTTCACTCGGGCCAGATTTACAAACCAGAGACTGGTTATTTCTACCACGCGGTTTGGATTCCACAGACGTGTTAACTTGTGTTTTGCCTTTTTCTTAGATGACTCAGACCATGAAGCGGATTACGTTTAGCAATTGGCATATATTACAGACCCATAATGAGTTTTTTGATGCCCCTAGATTTGCTTTTACCCGGAGTTCCAACATGAAAGATTTGTTGGTGCACTCCGATTCCACAGTGCCTCAGCCTACAATTACTACAGGAGCTCATACATCGTGTGGCACATGCACAGTATGCCACGTTACGATTGATACATCAGCCATTCATTTTACACGAGGGGGTTTCACATTCATCCTAAAGAATTTCACTGATTGTCGGTGGACAGGAGTCATTTATGTTATACAGTGCCCCTGCAATCTCTTATACATAGGCAAGACAGAACGAGCACTCAAGACTAGGCTGATTGAACATGGGTCCTGCATATCTACAGGTCAGGTTAACAGCTCCATTGACTTCTCACTGCATTCGCTTTCAACACACTTTTGAAGATCTCAGAGCCTGTGTACATGGAACAACTATCCCCCAACTGGAGAGGTGGTAATTTTAATACTCGCCTCCTGCGTGCAGAACAAAGCTGGATCCACCGGCTTGGAACAGTAGAGCCTGGAGGTCTTAATTCTGCATTAGAACTCCAAGTTTTTTTGTGATCCGCACAGTAATTTGCAAACGATTATAGTAACTCATTTTATTGCAGTAAGTTGCTATGGTTTCGATCTTTTGATGATGGAAGCACGTGATGGCGTCATCACGCACGGAAAGCGCGGGCTTTTTTAAAGGGCAAAAGAGTTCAGGGTTCCTCTGTCCAGTTTGTTTGAAAACACAAGAGACGCTCGGGGTCCATCAGAAAGGTTCGCGTTGCTGTGTTCACTCAAAACTAAGTATTTGATCCAATTGGAATATTTCTAAATGTTTGCCCTTGTTTTTTTTTTTTTTTTGAATTCTTAGCATCTGTCCTGATGATGTTTCCATAAAATACTCCTGAAGAAGCGACTGACACATCGCGAAACACCGGCCGTTGTCGGGTGCAATCCTTCACATTGAGTTTCGGGTCACAGATGGACTTTATTTAAATGCGGGCTACAGATGAAATTTAAATGGACGTTTAGTTGTTAAAACATTACGGAGGACATCACACCGCAAATGAGGAGTAGTCCGGGGCGGCAAGTGTGTTTCACTGCCGTCGTCCGGCTTGCTGATGCGGCATCATCGCTAAGAACAATTCTTGATAAGCAGAAATGTTTTTAACAGCTACAAGGAGCATAAAGACATATAGACTTGATCTTTTTGGTTGCGTACAGTTTGATAAGACGAGTGCTTTGCTTCTTTTGATTTTGGCTTGGGTTTAGTTCTTGTGGGCCATGGCCGACCCATGAGCTGTGGTGAACCCACGATAATTTACTCCTAAGCACCTGATGGTTTCTGTTATCTGACCCTGGTGCTTGGGAGTTTTTTCTCCAGCAATGAATTGTGGGAAACCATTTCATGGCCTACGTCAACACTGGCGGTGTCGGCACAGTCAGGGAAATCGGGTTAAAGCGTGCCAGAGCTCAGACCTGCAGCAGCACCCCTTGCTCATTCCAAAACAGACCTCTTTTGCAGCTCTGTTAGTGCACATCAGTTCTGACCTGCGGGGTCTCTTCCCTTGGGCGTGGGGAACATTGAAAGTACTAAGTTTGTGGGCTGGATGTCCACCCGGGGCACCTGTGTAAATATATTTGCCTGCTGTGCGATCTGCTTTTGCATTTATCTCTTAAGATGAAACTCTATACATTTGTTTTCCCTCCCTAGGTCTTCAGACAAGCCAGGATGCTCGCTTCTACGCCCAGTCTGCAAGATTTGAGCCATTTAGCAACAAGGAGAAAACTCTGATCATTCAGTTCACGGTCAAGCACGAACAGAGCATCGATTGCGGCGGAGGCTACATTAAGCTCTTCCCCTCCAGCCTTGACCAGTCAGACATGCATGGGGACTCGGAGTATAACATTATGTTCGGTGAGAGCTCCCTTTCCAAGCTTGCCCTGTACCTTCTCTTGCCTTTTATCTACCAGGCTCCTGCACAGTAGCAATGGAGGGCAAAGCCCGGTACGTGTTTGTAGCCGGACGGTGAAAACCCGGCCCAAGCTCTGCTCTGTCTTCGCTGTGCAGTAACAATGATTGGTGACGTTTAGTCAGCAAACTGCAGCTGAAGGTCATTCGACTGCACTGCAAACGAAGCGGCAATTGCTGTGAGCAGAGTATTTGAATATTCCCTTAGTTCCAAAGGCTGGCTGTCAGCGTTGTCCCCTCCCACTTGTCTTCACACTTTTTTTGATTCCTTGATTTCTCAGGCCCTGACATCTGTGGCCCTCCGACCAAGAAAGTGCACGTGATCTTCAACTACAAAGGAAAGAATGTCCAAATTAACAAAGACATCAGGTGCAAGGTGAGCTTGTGTGTGTGTGCGGTGATGGGGGGGAGAGACCCTGTGCTCTGCTTGGAAGCAGGAGAGGGGGGGGGGGATACAAGTCCTATCCCGGGGAGGGGTGTGACATCTTCCTCTCCTTCTCAGGATGACATGCACACCCACCTGTACACCCTCATAGTTCGCCCGGACAACACGTACGAGGTGAAGATTGACAACAGCAAGGTGGAGTCGGGCAGCCTGGAGGATGACTGGGACTTCCTGCCCCCCAAGAAAATCAAGGACCCGGTCGCCAAGAAGCCAGAGGACTGGGATGAGCGGGCAAAGATCGATGACCCAGAGGATACAAAACCAGAGGTCTGTTTCCTCCCACAAGGCCCCAGGCTTAAAAGGAGAGTTGTTTTTTTTTTTACATGTAGCTGGCAGAATAAGTCTCTTCAGTGATTGCAGTCCACACTGCGAGGGTACGTACTGTGTACTTTGCATTGTGGCAACTTGCACCCTAACCAGTACTGGACAGACTGGGGAGGCCATTTTGATCTGTTCAGTAAGGAGGAATCATTCCTCATGCATCAGGTTTTTCTTCCTCATGGGTTCTCTAATATCCTAGATAGAATATAATCTGCGAGTCCTACTCAATCCAATGCTCATCAGTATGGCAGCTACTCATCACCTCTGTACCCGGGTCATAGAGTAGGGAGGGAAGAGGGGGTCATCCTAGGTGGGCTTGG
The DNA here is from genome assembly GCF_901001135.1 of Rhinatrema bivittatum. Classification (NCBI taxonomy): domain Eukaryota; kingdom Metazoa; phylum Chordata; class Amphibia; order Gymnophiona; family Rhinatrematidae; genus Rhinatrema; species Rhinatrema bivittatum. The sequence continues at coordinate 41,867,017 of NC_042633.1, forward strand.
GTGTTTACCATTCGTTCTGCCGAGATGGGATTCAGCTGAACACGCGTTTTGCTCTGTCCCTTTGGAGGGATGTGTTGGAAGCCAGATTAGAAGGTGCCTCTCTAATTCATCTGATTTCAGGATTGGGAGAAGCCCGAACACGTCCCTGATCCTGATGCTGTGAAACCAGAGGACTGGGATGAGGAGATGGATGGTGAGTGGGAGCCTCCCATGATTCAGAACCCGGAGTATAAGGTGAGGAGAACCTGTTTAATGTTCTGCTTTTGGGGGGTGGGGAGGCCAACTGAAATAGTAAGGACTAAGAACAATGCTTAGTACCAATGGCTGCCCAGAATATCATTTCCTAGTGTGTAGCCAGATGGACTCGGGACCAATGGGTTTATGCTCCCCTGCCAGCAGGTTTCAAAGCTCTCAGCCTAGATAAACCCCTCAGTGACTCCAGCCCTTCAGTATTTCTGTCTCCAGCAGGTGCGGACTGGGCATCGCTGTACCTTTTGGAAAAAATTCTACCTTTAAATTGGAGAAAAGATTGAACCCTGCTCTCCAGTGTTACCTAAAAATCCCTCTCCCAGTTGAGAGTTCCTGAGCAAACCCAGACCCGACCAGTGGGTTATTCGTCCCTTCCAGCAGATGGAGTCAGAACAAAACTGAGGCACTGCTACTTAACGGAGAGTGCGCACCTGCAGGACCTCAGTGTTTCTGACTCCAGCGGATGGTAGAGCTGCACCCGCAGGCTGTTAGGTAAAGAAAAGGAAAAAAAGATTGTTTTACAGTAGTTTTAGGTTCCAGGTCAGGGCTGCTCCCTGAGGTGTTAGGCATCTTTGTGGGCCATCCCGCTGGGGGTTTGGATACCCCTAACTGGGCTCACCTGCAGCGTACCGGACGGTCCGTTCCCTGTACATACCCGGGTCAGTCCAGACAGTGGGTTGTCTCTCCCTTCCAGCAGATGGAGTCAGAGAAAAGCTTGAAGGGTGCTCTCTTATAGCCTGGAGCGCCCTCTGCGTCCCTTCAGTATTTCTCCGACTCCAGCAGATGAAGGTTGCAGAACATGCGGTCCCCCATTTCAGCTACAGCAGGACATTTTTATTTATTTTATTTAAACCTGGATGGATCAAGTTTAAAAAAAAAAAAAAAAGTTTCTGGCTTCTCACTCTCCCAAACTTGCAGGCAGAACTGGTAGCAGTATCACCTGGCATTTTTCAGAGTAGATCTGGTACGTTTTTGTACTTTTTCCAGTGTGGGAACGGAGGCCATTTTGTTGGCCTTTAGAGTGCACAATTGGAGGGGGAGAGGAGGGGAACTCTCATCTTCCTTATCCCTGCAGCCGGGGGGGCACGGGTTTCCTGCTGATTTGGCAATTTCAGAGGACCATGGGGGGCGCGGGGGCGGCTTCAGACTCTTCCTCTGAGTTTGTCTTGCTGCTTCGTAAGGCCAGGAAGGCAGCTGGAAGGGGTTCTTGCTTAAGGCCTGCCACAGCGCCCTCAGCTCCTGACCAGAAAGGGGGATCTCGGCCCCCAGGAGAGACTGAACATGCAGCTTTCTCAGCTTTCCCTGCTGTGCTCCCTTTTCTTTTGTACAAATGCTGGCTTCTAAGGTTGGTGTCACCTTTGGCTGGGCTTGGCTCTTTTTGGATATTTTGTTCCAGTAATGTCTGCTGCTGTGCTGTGACTGAATTTTGAACGTCTTGCAGATTCTTCTCAACCTCATGCCTGTTCTCATTTCCTAGGGTGAATGGAAACCCCGACAGATTGACAATCCCAATTACAAAGGGAAATGGGTGCACCCTGAAATCGATAACCCAGAATACACCCCTGAACCCAACCTGTATGCCTACGATGACTATGGAGTGATAGGCTTGGATCTCTGGCAGGTAGGACCTTAGTGACCTCCAAACCTACCCCCTGCACAGCTACAAATGCTAATACTGTGGCAAAACGCGAGCTTTTAAGCGGGTGAACGAGTCTGAGGTATTGACGTGATGTTTCCCCCACTCCTGGTTTCAGGTGAAGAGTGGCACGGTATTCGATAACTTCCTGATTGCAGATGACGAGAAATTTGCAGAGGAGTATGGCAATGAGACCTGGGGTGCCACAAAGGTATGGGGAGAGCGCAGCCGGCACGGCTCTTCCGTGTGAAGGGGGGAATGGGGGTGCGCTCCGCTTTCCGTTCTGGGCCTTGTGTACTATAGGGGCGGCTCTTTGGGGAAAACCTTCCCTCCGCCCTTAAGGGGGAAGAGCACGCAGCAGCTTGTTCACCTCTGACATCTTTCCGCCTCTCTTCTTAGGATGCTGAAAAGAAGATGAAAGAGCAGCAGGACGAGGAGGAGAGGAAGAAGCAGGAGGAGGAGGATAAGAAGAGGAAAGAGGAAGGTGGGGAAGAGGAAGCCGATGAGGAAGATGAGGAGATTGAAAAGGAAGAAGAGGGTGACGAGGACGAGGAGGATGATGATGACGACGACGAAGAGAAAGCTATTAAGGATGAGCTCTAAGTGTGTCACAAGGGCACCACTGACCTGGGGAATGCAGCTAGCATGGCAAAAGCAGGGGGTAAAAACAGTCTCTATGAGACTCAAAGTCTATATTTTTTACTGTCTTTTTTTTTTCTTTAAGCCCTTTTCTAAATCTGTTTCGAGTTCAGCCCTGCAGTGACTGTATGGCTGCCTCTTTGGGCAGCGGGGGGGGGAGTGGGGGGCGAAGGTAGTGTGACGCTTCCTGCTGCTGAAGACATCCAAAGGGGCCGCTTTGCAGAAACACTGCTGATTCCCCCCCCCCGAGGAAGCTCGTGTTCCCTCCTTTGTGTTTTTTTCAGTCACTGTATTGAGGTTCCTTACTGTTTCCTGGGTCTGGTGCCCTGTGCTTGTTCCCTCCCTCCCTTTGGATGTTGGCCTACACCATGTAGGGCCTGAGCGGTGAGGGAGGAGCAGCAGTATTTGTTTGGAGCAGGGGCGCACTGAAGGGAGTGTCAGTATTGTGCACAGTTACAAAGCCAGCTGCTAATGCAGATGTGTGGTTTAGCACTGCCAAACTAGACTCCCTTCTTGTACCTCTTCACAGCCCAAAGTGCCCAGCAGTGTAACAGTCCTGAGTATTTCCTGCATATGCTGTATTATTGTCCTACCCTCAGTCCCTGGGTGAGAATGCATTAGTGCCATCACTGCAGACTGGAAATGAGTAACTTATCCCCCCCCCCCCCCCCGGAGCTGACACTTACGTAACTGGACCCTATGCTCTGCAGAACGGAGCATGCCATTCTGTGAAAACTGATTGGGGAACTGAATGTTAAAAGCATGGGTCCTTGCTGTATTCATCTGAATGTATGAATGGTGAAAAAAGTTAATTAAATTAAATTGTCTATTCCTTGGTGTGGCATGGTGTTGTGGCTGGGGGTGGGGGTATTGTTTAGAATTGTGCTACTATGCAGCCAACATGAAGGTAACTGCCTAGGATGCCAAAGGGCTAGGTGAAGGATGAGGGGGGAGATAAGTATAAACAGTACTGCCTGAATACATCCACTCTTGGAGTCTTGCCCTCTTCTAATGGCTTTTTCCTTGTTTGTACCCTGGATCAGTCCAGACAAGTGGGTTTATGCATCCCTACCAGCAGATGGTGGCAGAGAACAAAACTGAGGCACTGCGACAAATGCCATATGCAGTCCCTCAGTATTTGTCTCCAGCAGTCTGCAGTCTGAAGCTTTCAAAAAATGTAATGATTAAGAATTAAGATTTTGGCTCACAGAGGATCCTTTGTGGGCCATCCCTCTGGTACAGCAGGGGCTTAGTCCTCCTAGGGAGCTCTGCCCTTATCCTCGGAGGGGGGGATAGTCGGTGGTTCCGGGTCCCTGTCGCTTGCCTGGGCTCAGCCATCTTCTCCAGAAGCAGGGAAATATTTTCAGATCCCTGTACGTACCCAGATCAGCCCAGACTGGGAATCTAGCGACTCAAGGGAATGCCAAGGCGCCATGCTTCAGTCTCAGAAGAGAGGAAAGGGGTGGACGCTCTTGTCCTTCCATAGCCTCGCGACATTCTGCTCTACGCAGTCCCTCCTTGGCCTCTGGTAGGCAAGATCTTGAGAAAGAAAGAAGCCCATCTGGGAGCGGTGGTGCTGGTGGCTCCAGAATGGCCACGAAGGCTGTGGTTCGTGGATCTCCTCAACCTTGCAGTGGACGGGCTGCTCCGTCTGGGTCATCTTCCGAATCTCCTGCAGCAGGATCCAGTATTTTTCAACCAGGTGGATCACTTTTGTCTAGCGGCTTGGCTTATGAGAAGTGGCAGTTGAGAAAGAAGGGGTATCCAGATTCGGTGATTTCCACTCTTTTTTACGGGCTCGCAAAACTTCCACCTCTTACGTATGTCCGAGTCTGGAAGGTTTTTGACTCTCGGTGTAGTAGGTTGAATGTTTCCCCTAGGCGGCCCTCGATAGTCCACACTCTAGCCTTCTTGCAAGAGGGTTTGGCAAAAGGGCTAGCTTTCAGTTCTCTCTGGGTTCAAGTGGCGGTGTTTGGAAAGGTGGATGGTGCGTCCAGAGCGGCTCATCTGGATGTGGTTCGTTTCCTCCGGGGTGCTAAGCATTTGCATTCACCATGTCGAGCTTTGTCCATCCTGGAGTTTGAATTTGGTCCGTAGGACGTTGTGTAGGACGTTGTGTAGGACGTTGTGTAGGACGTTGTGTAGGACGTTGTGTAGGACGTTGTGTAGGACGTTGTGTGAACCCGTTGCATCACTCTGAAGGACCTTAACGCTCAAAACGGTGTTTTTGGTAGCTATCTGCTCGGCTCGGAGAATTTCGGAAATTCAGGCCCTATCTTGTCACGAACCTTTTCTTAGGTTTTCTGATTTTTGCGTTTCTCTTGGAACCATGCCGTCCTTTCTGCCTGAGGTTGTATTGGCTTTTCACGTGAACCAGTCCGTTGAGTTGCCTGCGTTCCCGGATTTGGATCAGAATTCTCCACATGCATGTGAATTGAAGCGTTTGGATGTCAGGTGGGCACTTGGAGATGCGTTACTTGGAGATCACTAATTTTCGCCTGTCGGATCACCTCTGTCAGTCAGCGCCTCCTGCACTGCTTGCAGGCCGGGTTTATTTTTAAGCCACTTTTGTTGGCATTCCATCTCCTGCGCTGCGTGGGAAGGTTTGCCAGGGCTGCGGCTCAAGATGCTCACCGCCGTTCGGCCGTGCTTTGTGGATAATGTGCCTCCGGAAGGATGGGCGCCCCAGGAGGATGGCAGAAAGCTGAATTCGGTGGGTCAGGCTTTGCAGGCCCTGGGGAGAGCTGAGGAACCGGCAACCATTTTGTGCACATGTGCTGGGAGCCAGGCTGCTGTTTCAGGGCCTCAGGACTCCTCTCCCATGCTTTTTTCCTGCAGAACAAGACCCTGCCAGTGGCAGGGTGGGGGAGCAGACCCGGGATGACGCAGAGCTGGACCCCCCTTCAGATCTGGAAACTTTCTCCAGATTTCATCCTTTCCATGCATATGGCCTGTTTGGCCAGGAAGGGAGCTGGGACCAAGGCCTTTGCCTAGGAAGCGCTGGGCTTCAAAGGAGTCTGGAGGTTGCCTGAGGCTCTTGGGCAGTGACATGATCTTCTCTTCACATCAAGCTTTACCGATTGGATGTGTGGACCTGGGAGGCTTCCTTTGAGAAAGGGTGTTACGTTCTGGTCTTTTGGGTGCCCACCCACTGTAGAAGGAGCTTGGGTACATCTCACTTGTCTGGACTGGGGTATGATCAGGAAAGGAAAATTGGTTCTTACCTGCTAACTTCCATTCCTGGAATATCGCAGATCATCCCATCCCCTTCCCTTTGAAAGACCCGGATGTTATCTAATTGTAAATAGTGCAGCTATGTGGTTCACCTTATTTGGTTGAAGGTTTTCAAGTTTCTTGTTGGATGTAATGATTCAAGATCGGGAGTCCAACCTGGTTCCTTCTCATTTTAGAAGGGGGAGTTTAATTTTTGTAACTGGTTATTCATCTTGGATTGGGCTCAGTACTGAGGACTGAGGGGCACTCAATTATGTAGTGGTGTCTTTGGTTTTTCATCTACTGGTAGGGATGCAAAACCCATTTGTCTGGCCTGATCTGTGGTATTCCAGGAATGAAAATTAGCAGATGAAAACCTATTTTCCTTTCTTGGCTTGGCAGCTGTGCAGTCCCATGGAGGGGGGGATGGAAGACGCCGAGGGTTCAGAGGGTCTGGCAGCGGATTCCTCAGGAGCAGAGACTGCTCCGGAGGTGTCTGATCCAGAGAAGGTGCCAGTGGCTGAGGGGAGATGACTCTAAGGTGGTCCACAATTCATTGAAAGCATAAATTGTGACCCTTAATTCCCCATGTGCTTAAAGTGCTGGGCATCAAATTGTCAAAGGAAGGATTAGACCTTGTCATGGACTGGTTGACAGGTCCAGCGAAGGCCTTTCCACAAGTCGGTGAAGAAATTGTCAGAGTATGGTACACTCCAGAGACCGGTCTGAAGGACAGAAAAGCGATGGCAAAATTGCATCTGTTACCAGAGGGAACGGTCGAGCTTTTAATGCTTCAAAGGCGGTGACTGAGAAGACAACCATTCCAGTAGCAGAGTCCACAGCATTGAAAAGTGCAGGTCTGAAAATTGGAACTTCACCTCTAATATTTGAGGTCTCTGGGCATCCGGGCAGCTATGTGCAACAGTTTTATGCAGAGAGCATGTTTCCTTTGCCTGCAAGCAGACTAACGCAATCTACCGTGCGTCCTCCACTAAGCAGGCTGAGTGCTTGGAAGCTGCAGTGGCCTATGTGGCAGACGCATTGTATGACTTGATTAGAAAGTCTTCCAGAATCATAATGTCAATTTTGCCAGCCAGCTGTTTGGTTAAGAAACAGGTCTGCAGATGTTTGGACTATCTACATTTAGGAGCCCTGCCGTTTAAGGGCAAGTTCTTGTTCGGGGAGGATCTGGAGCAGCTGGTAAAACATCTGGGCGAGTCAAAAGTGCACAAGTTACCAAAAGACAAACCGACGTGGGGAAAGATCTTTTCCAGTTCTGTTGCGTTTTAAGGACAATAGAATTCGACAGAACAAAGGCCCTTCATCTTGGAGACAAGGGTCAGGCAGGATCCAGTCCTTTCAGGGTGAGCAAAAGGCTACCTGGAAACTCAGGCCAGGGGCTCCAAGGGAGAGAATTCTTCATAATGAAATGAGACCAATCCACTCTTCTGTTACAGCTGTTCAAGGGTGGTTAGCCCTCTTTTAAGAAGTAGACACAATGGACCAATGGGTTCTAGAAGTGGTAGGAGATGGCCATGCGTTAGAATTTGTTCGACCGGTGCTAGAGCCCTACATCGTCTCCCCTTGTGCGCTCTCGGCCAAGCAGGTAGCAGTTTGCCAAACGGTGGACTTTGTAGAACCTGGAGCTATAGGAACAGAGAGGAACAGAGAAAGGGAAGATAGTCCAAATATTTTGTGGTGCCAAAAAAGGAGGAAACTTTCAGACTTCAAATAGCTGGAAAGCAGCCCTCAAGGTACCAATGTTTCAAATGGAAACTGCATTCCATCATAGCAGTGGTTTGCAAAGGAGAGTTCCTAGCATCCTTAGATGTCACAGAAGCATATCTGCATACTCCAATCAGGCCAGAGCACCAGAAGTTTCTGAAGTTAATGGTTTTGGGAGATCATTTTCAGTTTCATGCCCTTCCTTTCAAACTAGCGATGGCTCCACGCAGGTTCACCCAAGTGTAATGGTTGTGGTGGCAGCAGCACTCAGCAGAGAAAGGGTGCTGGTGTACCCGTATCTAGACACAACTGGCTCATCCAAGCAAAGTCAGCGGATCTGACAGCAGGCGCTACAGAAAGTCATGGAGAGGTTGAGGTCTCTGGGATGGATGTTGAACCTAGCAAAGTCACTTGATGCCGTCCCAGACCCTGGCATACCGAAAGCTCGTTTCCACACCCGCATTGCAAGATGTTTCATAAGGTGGTGAAACTGCAGAGTTGGGGTTTGCCGCCTCTTGTGGCAGAGTTTGTGATTATTTGCTGGGGTCCTTGTGCTCATATGCAGCCCCTGCAGAGGGCACTCCTTTCCTGTTGGAACCTGTTATTGGAGGAGTTTCAGATTCCTCTTCCGCACAGGGGGGGGGGTCCAGGTCCAGTCTGTCGTGGCTTGATTGGGCCAATCTGGAACGAGAGAAAGACTTAGAAGTCCTGTGCTGGATAATAGTGACCTCGGATGTTAACGTATCTGGTTGGGATGTATTGTCAGGGGCAGTTGGTGCTGGGCCTGTGGTTGACTGAGGAGGTATTGTGGTCCAGCAATTGGTTAGCGACGAGATTAGTGTTACATTCCTTTCTGCCATGGTTATAAGGCAGGGTGGGGCAAGTTCTGTTGGACTCTGCAATGACCGTGGCTTGTATCAACTGGCAGGGATGGGACCAGGAGTCAAATGGTTGCTGAAGAGGCTCAGGTGTTGGTTCACTGGGAAGAGCAGCACCAGGGTGATGCTAGTTGGCATCTTATATAGGTGGCGTGGACAAAGTGCAGGAAGACTCCCTCAGGTGAAAGCTGGAGACTTGAAAACTGTTAGAGGAGGCAATGCTTCTCAATCAGACCAAGTGGGGATCTCCCCATATGGATTTGATGGTGTTAAGACAATGCCGAGGTGCCCCAATTTTGTAGATGCAGGGGCAAGAACACTAGCAGAGATGGTATTGCCACGCTAGAATCAGTGCATCCATGGGGGGGGATCCTTCTGGGTTTCCTCCGTTACCACTGGAGGGCAAGTTGTTACTAAAAATAGAGAGGCACTCGGGCATGGTGATTCTAGTGGTGCTGTAGTCGCCTTGTCCGTGACTAATGGACTTTATAAATTTGGCAGTGGACAGTCTGTTATGGTCACCTTCCAGGACTGTTTTTTGTCAGGGTCCAGTATTTTCAGATGAGGCAGATAGTTTCTCCTGGCTTGGCTTGAGATGGAAGGGTTATCCTGAGGGACATACTGCTACGTTATTGCAGGCCAGAAGACCGTCCACATCCTTGGCCTATGTCAGGGTGTGTGGCCTACCTGGGCTTCGGTATCCCACATCTGGTTAAAGAGTCTTGAATGCACTGGGTGCAAGTGCTGGCTTCAGGCAGTCTGAGGGGGAAAAGGTGCAGGGAGTCTTTGCATCTGGATGGGGTTCACTTTTTTTTTGGAGGAGAGAAGCATTTGTGACCTGTGTGGAAGCTGTGTTCTTCCTGTATTCTGAATTTGGTTCTGAGGGGGATGGGTGGTATTGTTTGGACCACTGAGGAAGGTGTCTGTAAAGGATTTAACCCTGAAGGTTAATTTTTTTTTTTTTGGTGACTATTTCTTCAGGCGGAAGACTTTCAGAACTTTATCTCTGTTTCAAAAGATTGTGGATTCCTTTTTAAGATGTCTTTTACCCAATTATCATGCTCTGCCACAACTCCCTCTCTATTTTTTTTTTTAGTTCTTGTTCTAACTCAATAACTAAATCTTATCCTAATCTCTCTAAAAACCCCTCCCCTACAAGGGCCACCTTTATCGCAACAAAGAAGCCCAAATGCTTTGTTTCTCATGAGCCATGACTGCAAACAAATTTTAGCTCAAGAGCTGTAGTAAATTTTCTGCCCTTAGCCTTTGTTTGCATGTAATTTAAATGTGATGGGTGCTATCGGATCTGCATTAGTTAGGGCAGGCATTTCACACGTGCTTCTCTCCTTCCTCCAGCAGATGCTATTGTGTACTGAAACCTCTGCACCCTATCAGGCAGATGCAGTATCAGGCACTCGGGCCTGTGCACTGGTTAAGGCTAGTGGATGTGTGTTTTGGACACACTAATGCAATAATGGAATTAATGCATGACCAATTGAGTGCTAGCTAATAGTGTTCATCACCTGTAAATTCATGTAGCTGAGTCTATTACCCATTCCTATTCATATCCCCGATCAGTCCAGACAAGTGTGTTTTGAATCCCAACCAGTGGATGAAGGCAGACACCTAAAAAGCTTTCAAGGCACTGTTACTTAATTGAAAGTACAAATGTGGCACAAGAAGTTAATCACTATTCAATACATTATTATTTTATTTGATCAGAGACAACAGAAGGAATACTTAAGGCACAAATACTCTTAATTATTCATAGTAGCCCAGACCCTTAACTGAAAGTGCCAACTACAGTCCGTCAGTATTTCTGTCTCCAGCAGATAGCAGAAATGCAAACCTGCAATCTAGCCAAAAAAAAAAATGCTGCTAGGTGGCGAGAACAGGGTACAATTAATGAAGCAGTGGCGGGAGTCTAAGGGAAACAAGCTGCCAGAAGGTAAGCGGCAGGAAGACCTTTCTGGGATGTGAGGGGTTTGTCCCAACAAGAGTTCTGTGACATTGCAGCGATAGTTCCAGTCAAGTAAATCCTTGCAATAAAGCCAAATTAGTCCACTCTTGAGGAAGCAGTTGGGGGATGCCTGCTGGGATTGTATGGAGAATGGACCCAGGATCACCTCAGACCACGGGGTGACGAGCTGGCTGTGCTTTAGAGTTTTCTTGTCCCCGTCACAGAGTCTCACTGCACATCCTGCAGCAAGCGAGAGAGGTGGTCCTGGATACATTGCTTCGGAGGTTAGGTGCAATCGTTCTGGGAAAAGAGCAGGGTTGAGAGAAGTACTCGATTTACTTCATGGCTCCCAAGGAGGAAGGACCTTTTGGCCTATTCTCGACCTGCAGAGAGAATGTGGCGCTGCGGGCTCCACACTTTTGGCTGGAGACTTTGTGAACGGTGATAGTGGCGGTGAGTCGGGGAGAGTCTCTCGCCTCGTTGGATTTAACGGAGGCCTGCCTACATGTCCCCATGTACGCGGAGCATCAGAGATTTCGCTTCATGGTGCTGGGGCATGATTTCCAGTTTTGGGGCCCTGCCTTTTGGGTTAGTGATGGTGCCATGGATTTTCAGGAAGGTAATGGTAGTGTGGCAGCTGCACTGGTAAGGGTGAGCCAGAACCCCTTTCCTTTATCTAGAAAACTGGCTTATCTAGGTGAAGTCGGATATTGCTGGTCAGGTCACTAGGCTGGGTTGTGAACTTAGCAAAGAGTCATCTCGCTCTGAGCCAGTATGTGGGGGGTGAGATTCGACACTCAACTAGGCAAGGTGTTCCTTACCTCAGAGAGGATTCTGAAGTTGCAGTCACAGGTGGCCCGACTCTTATGTATGCCACTACCACTATTGAGCTTCGGTTTTTCCTAACCTGCCCTTACAGCCCCCTCCTCGGCCCTGCCGTGGCTGAGGAGGCGCCAGGGACGTATGATTTCCCGTGTCTCCTTTCTAAGGCGGCAGGCTCATTTCGCTAATCTAATGCATGGCATGAGGTGGAGGGGTGCTTTAGGGGGGAAAAACGGGCAATGGATGGGAGCGCCCGGTTAAGGCACACCCCCTACTGCCTTGGTCTCAGTGCTGAGGAGAGAAGAACCCTCTTATCTGGTCTGGCCAGAGCCCTAGCAGCTACTCCTCCATTTTTCCCTGCAGGTCCTCCGGGGCGGCTCGGCTGCAAGCATCTTTGGTCTCAAGTGGGCCACATTTGCATTTGGGTAATTGCCAGGTTCTTATGGCCTGGTTTGGCCTCTGTTGGACACAGGATGCTGGGCTTGATGGACCCATGGTCTGACCCAGCATGGCAATTTCTTATGTTCTTAATTCACATTTAGTACTCAAGGTTTACTTAGGGAATGGCCACTGCTATTAATTGCATCAGTGGCATGGGATCTTCTTAGTGTTTGGGTACTTGCCGGGTTCTTAAGGCCTGGTTTGGCCTCTGTTGGACACAGGATGCTGGGCTTGATGGACCCTGGCTCGGACCCAGCGTGGCATTTATGTTCTTAAGACAGCTGGGCCCCCTCCCCTCCTCCTGCAGGTTTTGGGTGCCTCTGCCTGAAGGCGGTGGCCACGCTACAATGACGCAGGTGGCCCGTGGGGCTTGCACTAGGCCGCTAAGCCTCCCAGGGCTCGCTAGCCGCAATGGGCGGCCAGCACGCCGCACGCGCCTCGGTGGGCGGAGCCTCCACCTCCCCTGTCACGTGAGTAGGGGGGAGAACGCAGAGCCCTCTCGAGGACAATTCCGCCGCCTGCTCGTCTCCAGCCCGGTCACGTGCCCACCCCCCGCGCTTCCTGCCAGGGCGGAAGTGACGTCGGCAGCGGGGCGGCCTGCTAAGATGGCGGCGGCGTGAGTTGCACGTTAGCCTCGGTGCAACCTCTCTCTCTCTCTATCTCTCTTTCCGGGAAAAGGGGACAAGCTTCTCCGGCTCGGTGGCTTCCGCTTCCGGCACCATGCTGATCACCCTGAAGACGCTGCAGCAGCAAACCTTCCGCGTGGAGATGGAGGCCTGGGAGACGGTGAGTCCTCCACCCCCCCCCCCCCCCCGCTGACCGAGCATGCGGGGGAGGGCGTTTACCCCGGGGCTCCCCTGCATTACCCTTAGCTGTGGGCCCGCCACCGATCAAGCTGCTGGCGCCTCGCACGGAGGATGCTTCCCAGCCGGGGGGGCCACCTCCACTGCCTGCCCCTGTGGGCTTCAGGGAGGGGGCTCACACCGGGACCACTTAGGTGGGTGAGGACGGGGCTCACACCGGGACCACTTAGGTGGGTGAGGACGGGGAACCGATCAAGCCTGGGGTCCGGTACGGAGCTTTGCACGGGAAGGTCTGCACTGATACCAACAGGCGGGGTGGGAGGGGGGCAACTAGGCAGACCTGGGGGGGGGGGGAGGGGCTTTGTCTGGCGCGTGTGAAGTCCAGACAGGGATGGTGGCCAGCAGAGGGGGCTGTGGGTCTAGGCCGCTGGGTACAAGACCACCCCCCCCCCCTCCTCTGGCTGCACCTGTGCTTCCGCTCTTGTCTGACAAAAAGAGAGGGAAAAGAATCTGTTGGTCTTGAGATCAGTTGTCTGAGACTTTCTGCTGTTCATGTGCAAAGTGATGCTGTCACGGGGTCTTTATAAATAAATCTGTATTCCTCTTAGAGAGGCTTAGAGCTGACTTACAAAGTGTTGAGAGCCCAGGGCGCAAGTCCACTCCATGCTGTCAAAAAGGCCACCTGGCGTGTTGCCATTGGTTCATCATAGCAGCTGAACACGGGTTAGATGGGGTATGAGGCTGTATTGTGTCTGCAGGATACTTTCTGTATCTTACCATGGTACTGAAACCGGATTAAAGGTGACATGTGCTAGGACAAATCCACCAGCTGTGATTATTGTAGGGGCATGCAAACAGCCCTGAGGCTACAAGGCCCCCAGGTTGCCAGCCCGGGTTATGAGGTTCTCCGACCTAGGCCTTGGGCACTGAGAGTGAGCGGGCGGCCCTGTGGCTCCTCGCCACTCCCATCCCGCCGCTGACCTCTGCCGTCTCTCCAGGTGCGCGTCCTGAAAGAGAAGATCGAGGCAGAAAAGGGCAGGGATGTGTTCCCGGTCTCCGGCCAGAAGCTGATCTACGCTGGGAAGATCCTGAGCGATGATGTTCCCATCGCGGATTACAAGATCGACGAGAAGAACTTCGTGGTGGTCATGGTGACGAAGGTGAAACGTCGGGCTGGGAAGTGGGCGTGCAGGGGGCAGGAATTCGCAAGGCCAGTGTGTCTGTGTGTGTGTGTGTATATATATATATATATAGTGAGGTTTCCCAGCATAGCTGAGAGCATGGCAGTGGATGGGCACTGGTGGCATTCCCAGTGAGATTACATCTCTCATAACCCTGGGAAAGATAAGCCAGCTCTGGCATATGTTTGTGATGCGATGCTGCAGAGATGTGTGCCAGAGTAAAGCTGGCTAATCCTGCTGCTGTCCTCTTGCTCTCCCACGTCCTGGGGGTTAGGAGGGCGAGCCTGCCGCCCCTGCACCATACGGCACGTTAGTAGGTATCAACCAGCTCATGGGAGTAAGGGACCGGGCACTGCTTTTTGTTTTATTCACATGAATCTCCTTCCTCTCCCCACACCCCCCCCCCCCCCCCCCCCTCAGGTTAAACCCTCCTCACCCCCTCAAGTCGTGTGCACAGAGGCAGCGCCCGCTCCCACCACTCAGGAGCCCGCCCAGACTGCCGGCGCCAGCACGCTGTTACCCCCGCCGGCGGCGGCCACCGCCGCGCCCTCGCTGCCGCTCGCCCCCGGCGAAGAGATGGCCAAGAGCCCCGCGGAAGAGGCTCCGCCCCCGGCACCTGAATCCACCACCTGGTAAGTGACGGGGCCTGCTCGCTGCACCTCCAGCCCGGAGCGAGGGGGGGCCCGGTCCACGGTGCTGGGACGCTTTTCTGGTCCTTTGGACCTGGAGATGATGACGGTAAATGCCCTGAAGCTGGCAAGCTCTGTGTACTAGAACCATTTTTAACCAGGCGCGCACCCGAAGACATTGCATATCCATGGTGGATCTCCTGAAAGCCCTAGCCCTGGCCCCAGGATCTTGACGTTTCCGCTGTGACAGGCTGAGGGGGGGGGAAGTTGGGCCGCCGTGCTGTTTCAGGTCAATAATCGGCCTCGTTACGGCCACGCTAGGACATCGGTGTTCAGGCTTGGCCTCGATGAGAGTTAATACACACAGCGAGCACGAATGATTGGTTTATTCCATGCAGAGAAAGTCGAAAGATGAGAAGCCGGCAGGGTGGGTGATTTTTTTTTTTTTTTGGGGACGGGGGAAACGGGCGAGCCTGGGCTGAGCGAGGAGCCGCGTGCCTCCTGCCCTCTGGTGGCGCGGCGGGGATCTTGGCTCCCGACCTCTTGCGTCTCGGGAGGCCGGGGGGGGGGGCCGTCGGGGCAGCCTCTGGCGTGGCTGAAGGTCGGATGCGTGGCCCGCGGGAGGGTTTGTCTCCGGCGACTGTGAAAGGAAGGTCGGTACACTCTCTCTTTCTCTCTTTTAATTTTTTCAGCTCTGTTCCCCCTTCAGGTAGTGCTGGCCGGGAAGAGGACGCGGCTTCCACACTAGGTAAGGCTTTGCTTGCCGCTCTGTCGGGGGTGGTGGAGATTTGCTTCCTCTGCTGGACCCAAACCAGTAAAACTTGGTAAATAAGAGAGAGAAAACTGGTTCAGAGTGGCGGAGATGGGGGGGGGGGGGGGGGGGGGGGGGGGGGAATTTAAACACCTTTTACCTTTGGCTAAAAATGAATTTCGCTGGAGCGGAGTAAATGCAGCTGAGACCTGTGCACCCGTTCAGGCTGTGCTGCCCTCTGCTGGCCGCTTTTGGGAATTAAAAGCGATGGCCTTAGTTTTATTCTGAGGGGGAGGACATGGCTGGCAGGGGGGATGAGGGTGGGCTCTGAGCTCTCCGCTGCCTTGTCCCTCCCTAATTTGTTGACCCTGTCTGAGTGCAGTTAAACTTCCTTTCCTCTGTTTTTCTGTCGCCGGGGCAGTGACGGGGTCAGAGTACGAGACGATGGTGACGGAGATCATGTCGATGGGGTACGAGCGGCAGAAGGTGGTGGCGGCGCTGAGGGCGAGCTTTAATAACCCGCACCGGGCGGTGGAGTACCTGCTGACGGTGAGGCGCCGCGCGCTGATCCCCGCGCGCTTCTTGCTCTCGCGAGCTCCCGAGCTGCAGCTGAGCTTCCCCAAGCAAGGTGGAGAAGGCTTCCTCGCCCAGTAAAAAAAAAAATGTTGCTAGCGGTAATTGCTTATGGCTTTGATTGTAAACGTTAGCGCCCTTATCATAAGGCTTGGGGGGGGATACAGGAGACGCTACCCTTGAGAGAGAGATGGGGGGTATCCCGCACAGCAGATATTACCTGTATAAAGCTTGCTGGGCAAACTGCACGCTCCTTTCCTGCTGCCGCTGCTCTGCCCTTCCTCGCCGCTCAGCCTTTACTGATGGTGGCCTCTGACGTTGTCGCTCCTCAGGGCATCCCTGGCAGTCCTGAACCTCAGAGCGCCCCGGCGGAGGAGAGTCTCCCGGCGGAGCCTCAGGTTTCTGAAGGCGAGTTTCCTCTTTGTTTGTTTGTTTTTTTTACCCGTGGGTGGGTGGGGGGATAATCCCGAGATGGCAGGGACGTGTTCTGCTCACTGAGCATGAGCTCTTGAGATAACGGTGCGTCCGGGGACGGGAGGATATCCTCGGCTCGCTGAGAAAAGGGGCAAGAAATCTTCGCCGGTGCCAGGCTGGGGGGGAGTGACTTTTTCTGACAACTCGCCAGTCTTTTTTTCCCTCCACCCCCTTTTCTCTCGTAGGTGGGAACCCCCTGGAGTTCCTGCAGGGGCAGCCTCAGTTTCAGAACATGCGGCAGGTGATCCAGCAGAACCCGGCGCTGCTGCCGGCGCTGCTACAGCAACTGGGTCAGGAGAACCCTCAGCTACTGCAGGTATGGGGGACGAAGTCGCAATCCTGTCCAGTTCTTGGCGAGAGTGGAGCGGCGTCTCTCTGTCTCTCTCGCCTGGGAGCACCCAGGCTGCCCCCATGGCCTTGTGTTCCCCATGTATGGGGGGGGAGGGGTGGTGGTGGCGGCGGCGGCAGAAATGACCTGTAAACGTCCGTTTTTTATTTTTTACTTTTCTCTGGAAGTGGGGTGTGGTCTCTCTCTGTTTTTATCTGCCCGTTGCCCGTCTGTCTCTAACTCTCCCATCCTCCACGTGACCTCTAGCAAATCAGCCAGCATCAGGAGCAGTTCATCCAGATGTTGAACGAGCCGGTGGGGGAGCTGGGCGACGGTGCCGACGTGGAGGGGGACCTGGGGGCCATCGGGGAGGAGTCTCCGCAGATGAACTACATCCAGGTGACGCCGCAGGAGAAGGAAGCCATAGAGAGGGTGAGGCGCCCGGGGGGGGCTGGTGGGAAGGCTCAGCAGTGCGGGCCCTCGTCGGCCGGCTGCAGGAACGTGTGAGAGAGTGTGTGAGAGAGTGTGTGAGAGAGTGTGTGAGAGAGTGTGTGAGAGAGTGTGTGAGAGAGTGTGAGAGTCTGTGTGTGAGTGTCTGTGTGTGAGTGTCTGTGTGTGAGTGTCTGTGTGTGAGAGAGTGAGTGTGTGAGTGTCTGTGTGTGAGAGTCTGTGTTTGTGGGGTTTTTTTTTGGTTTTTTTTAAAGTAACCCCGTGCGTGGTTTCTCTTTCTCCTTTCAGCTAAAGGCGCTGGGGTTCCCGGAGGGCTTGGTCATCCAGGCCTATTTCGCCTGCGAGAAGAATGAGAATCTGGCGGCAAACTTTCTCCTAAGCCAGAACTTTGACGAGGAATAACGGGAGGAGGGGTGGGGCTGGGGGAATAAGAGTTTTATATAAAATATATAAATATAGCTCTATTCATGTTTATTTAAGAAGCGGAAACACGAGGCGTGAGGGTGGGGGTGGCGGTGGTGCCCCCCTCCCCTCCCCCTGAACTCGGCTGCACGTCACCTCGGGCCCATGCCCCCCCCCCCCCCCCACCCTTCCTCTCTCCCTGCCCGCAGCGTGCCGGGGGGGGGGGGGGGGAGACACCGAGCAGCTCCTGCACTGACCCCCCTCCCTTCCTCCACTGATCCTAATAGTCTGAGTGATGGGGGGGGGGGGTGTGTGAGAGATCCAGGCCCCTCCCTTAGGTGCTGAGGAAGGTGCAGCTGTAGCCTTTGTTTGGGGGGGGGGGGGGGGGGGCTGTAATTTTAGCTAACATAAGAGGAGGATATGGATGCAGCCAGCCCCCCCCCGTTCTATCGCTGATTCTGGTCTTTGACGTGATGTCTCCCTGCCTCTCCCTCCCCCCCCCCCCCACCAGTCTTGACGCCAGCTCGGGGAGGAAATGCTCCCTGTAAGGCTGAGCAGCTCCTTCCCCCCCTTCTCTGGTCAGAGCGGGTGCTGCTGGTTGGCAGAAAACTCCTCACTGCCCTGGGCCCCCCCCCCCCTTTCCTGCTGGGGAAAAAGAAGGGAAAAGCTTTCCCGTTACTGAACCCCCCCCTCCCCGGCCGGACGGTGGCTGCAGGAATATGCTCGAGACCCTGCCTCGGCCCGGGGTCCTTCCTCCCTGGCTCCTCTCGCATGCCCCCCCCCCCCGGCACAGACTCCTGCGGGTGGCGTCCCGCTCGCTCCCCCCCCCCCCCCCCCCACTCCCGGTACCAGTATTACTGCTTGCAGTGTCGTCCCCCCCCCCCTGTCCCCGTCCCGCCCCTCCCTGGTTCTCCTTGTTTACTCCTCCCCCGGCCGCTCTCGAGGGGGGCGGGGGGGGGTGCCCAGCATCCACAGAGGTCCTGCCCAGGGTGTGGCGGGAGATTTTGGAGCCGGTCCCGGGACGGTGCTGGTGCTCTGCGGGAGGAGGGGGGGGGGGAGGGTCCTGGATGTTTGCACGGAGTTGGGTTTGCCGGATCTGTGCTTGGCTTCTGGGTGGGGGGTTTGGCTGTGGTGGGGAGGGGGGAGAGCGTATTTTAGCGAGAGAGCCGCCGCCTCCTCCTGTAGTTTAAGAGTGAATCTTGCACTGGCGCTATTGACGTTTTCCCCCCCCCTGATGTAAAGCTCTGGAGCTGCAGTGCTTCGAATTTACAGGTGTGAAGTGAATAAAGATTTTGAAAACTCCCTTGGCGGCTGCGCTGCTTTCGCTCTCAAGCCTCTTTCTGCGCTGCTTTCTTGGATGGGGAAAGGGGGGGGGGGTGTGGATTTCTGCTTGGGAGGGGGGGGGGGGGGGGGTCCTGCCTGTGGGATCTGCAGGGGATGCAGCCGGTGACCGGAAGAGGTTTCTCCTGCAGCCTGCGCTTCCCCGGCAGCTCGGGGAGGGGGTGGGAAGCGCCATTAATGCACCTTTTCTGCCAAGGGATCAGGGGAGGCATCGGCCGCCGGTCCTCAGGAGCCGGGGCTGAGGCCGCCCCCCTCTGCTCGATGGCGCGCTGAGGAGGGCCACGGCCCCTGGCGGCTAGCTGGGGGGGTCGGTGGGAGAGAAGGTGCCGCGGTCCTCGCGCTACCTCCTGGGCTTGGCGCACCAGCCCTCCTGCCCCTGCCTTCCCTTCTCTGCGTGATGGGTGGGGAGGGAACGTTTGCCGAC
Source organism: Rhinatrema bivittatum (assembly GCF_901001135.1). Taxonomy (NCBI): domain Eukaryota; kingdom Metazoa; phylum Chordata; class Amphibia; order Gymnophiona; family Rhinatrematidae; genus Rhinatrema; species Rhinatrema bivittatum. The sequence goes on from NC_042633.1 coordinate 41,885,936, forward strand.
GGCGGCTCCTCGCCGCCATCTGCTCCGGTGCATGGAGAGTTGCCACCGGGAGTGGCCCCCAAGTGCCTGTGTGGGGGGGGGGGGGGGGGGGGAGAGAGAAGGTGCCTCGGTCCTCTCGTTACCTCCTGGGCTTGGCGCACCAGCCCTCCTGCCCCCTGCCTTCTCTGCGTGATGGGTGGGGAGGGAACGTTTGCCGACGGCGGCTCCTCGCCACCATCTGCTCCGGTGCATGGAGAGTTGCCACCGGGAGTGGCCCCCAATTGCCTGTGTGGAGGGGGAGAGAAGGTGCTTCAGTCCTCTCATTACCTCCTGGGCTTGGCGCACCAGCCCTCCTGCCCCCTGCCTTCTCTGCGTGATGGGTGGGGAGGGAACGTTTGCCGACGGCGGCTCCTCACCGCCATCTGCTCGGTGCATGGAGAGTTGCCCACCGGAAGTGGCCCCCAAGTGCCTCTGTGTGTGGGGGGGGGGAAGCTGCCCCTCGCTCGGCCGGGGACTGAAACCTGTTTTGCTGGATCCTGAAACAAGGGGGGGGGGGGGGGGGGGGGCAGAGGTTGGGGACTGGAACCCCCCGGCCCTCTCCTGCCACGCTGTGAATATCCTCGGTGCTGCTGCATGGGTTTAACGGGCCCGGCTCGCTCCTCCGCCCCAGCGCTGGCGGTTGTGCTGTCGTTCGGGTTTATGGATCCCGGTGCCAGGGACGGAGCGGGCTGCTGTGCATCTGGCCCGGCGGCTGGCGCTGAACGCCTTCCCGACCCGTGCAGAGCCGCTGAGAACCTGCGGTGTTCAGCGAGGTAAAGAGGGGGACCTTGCCTGCGCGCACCTCCCCTGACAGAGGGGGAGGGGGGGGATTACTGCGGGATCGACGTGAAACCCCCCCCCCCCAGGCCTCGGCGATCGGAGCGAGTGCGCTCGCCGCCGCCGCGTGTTTATAAGAGGGACGCGGACGTGCACGGGGTGGTTGGCCTGGCCCTGCGCTCCCAGGTTCTGGAAAATCCGGTTTTTTGGGGAACGGTTGCGGGGAGAAGCTGAAGGGTCTGGCCGGGTTCCCGCTGTCAATGTTTGCTCTTCCCTTCAAAGCTCTGCTCTTCCTTTCCACGACTTAACTCACCGATAGCCGTGGGTACGGGGGCACAGGTATTGAGTGCTAACTCGGCAGCAGGCGCCGAGACTCGACGTCACCTGCCGCAGGTGCGGTGACTGCCGGGGCTCGGCACTGCACCCTTTGCGGCCGTATCAGACTGTTTTGTCACGGGTGTGTCATACTGTACCTGTCCTAGGTGCTTTAGTACTGGGGGTGACGGCTTACCTGTCAGGTGTGTTACTGCTGGGGTTGGCAGCACCTGTCGCGGGTGCTTCACCTACCTTATCAGGTGTGTGTTATACCTGTCACGGGTCTGTTGCTGCTGGGGTTGCCAGCGCCTGTTCTGCCTGTCCCTGCAGGGGGTGACAGTACCCGTCACAGGTGTGTTACTGCTGGGAATGGCAGCACCTGTCGCAGGTGCTTCACCTACCTTATCAGGTGTGTTGCGGGCCTATTGCAAGTGTGTGTTATACCTGTCACGGGTCTGTTGCGGGTCTGTTGCTGCTGGGAATGGCAGTTCCCCCCTACCTGGAGGACGGTTTGCTCAGGAGCTTTGCATGCTCTGGCCCTGCAGACGCTGTAGGCGTTGGTTTCTTATCAACTCTTCCCCCCCCCCCCCCCCCCCCCCGAGTGGCATCTCTGCCTGTCACCTCAGCTGGGCTTCATGGGCGCCAGGGACTGGACATGGGGCTGTTGCAGGTGTGTCACGTTACACCTGTCACTGCCGGGCTGGGCAGCGCCTGCCACGGGTGTGAGTCGCACTGTAGCCGTGGCACGTATGTGAGTGCTGGAGGGGTTGGTAGTCGACCTGTCGTAGGTGTGCCACACTACCTGTTACAGAAGGGGGTGAGCAAGTCCCATCCTGGAGGGTCACAAACCAGTCTGGTTAGGATGTCCAAGAGCAGAGAGGCACTGCCTCGATTCTGTGCAAATGCAATTCATGCCTATGCATGAGGGCTGGCCCTGCAGGAGGGCCCGGATCTCTGCTGTGGGATGGGGGGGCAGTGGTGGTGTTGGCAGGGATGTGCCCCTCCCACCTGCCGGCTCCGCCCTCCCCACTGCCAGTCCTGCAGCGGAGGCCATAGGGAGCTGGAGCCAGTCCCGGCTCACTCAACATGGCCCTGGAGCCTGCACCTGCGGCCAGGTGAGGCGGCCCCGCCCTCCGATCTCAGCCGGGACTGGGGGGGGGGGGGGTTTGGTGTGTGTGGGGCTGACCCGGAGAAGGCACTGTCACAACAGCGCAATAGACTTGCTCTCCCTTTCCTCTTCTGCTCTTGGTCCTGGCTTAGGCTAACTTTTCACTTTCCTACTCGGAAGAAAAGCCGCGTAGCTATTATAATATTATGGTAACAAGACCTGGTTATACAAGTCTCCTTCCCTAAGTCTATGCTTCAACTGTCTGTGCTGTATTCATGCTTTATATTTATCAGCGTGACCCTGCATGGGGAAGATCTGCTCTTCAGCTGTCTGTGCTGTATTCATGCTTTACGTGTATCAGTGTGACACCTGCATGGGGCTTTGATGAAGATCTGCTCTTCAGCTGTCTGTGCTGTATTCATGCTTTACGTGTATCAGTGTGACACCTGCATGGGGCTCTGATGAAGATCTGCTCTTCAGCCGTCTGTGCTGTATTCATGCTTTATGTGTATCAGTGTGACCCCTGCATGGGGCTCTGATGAAGATCTGCTGTCGGTGCTGTATTCATATGTTACGTGTATCAGTGTGACGCCTGCATGGGGCTCTGATGAGAATCCGCTCTTCAGCTGTCGGTGCTGTATTCATACGTTACGTGTATCAGTGTGACATCTGCATGGGGCTCTGATGAAGATCCGCTCTTCAGCTGTCGGTGCTGTATTCATGCTTTACGTGTATCAGTGTGACATCTGCATGGGGCTCTGATGAAGATCTGCTCTTCAGCCGTCTGTGCTGTATTCATGCTTTATGTGTATCAGTGTGACCCCTGCATGGGGCTCTGATGAAGATCTGCTCTTCAGCCGTCTGTGCTGTATTCATGCTTTATGTGTATCAGTGTGACCCCTGCATGGGGCTCTGATGAAGATCTGCTGTCGGTGCTGTATTCATATGTTACGTGTATCAGTGTGACGCCTGCATGGGGCTCTGATGAGGATCTGCTCTTCAGCTGTCTGTGCTGTTTTCATACGTTACGTGTATCAGTGTGACGCCTGCATAGGGCTCTGATGAGGATCCGCTCTTCAGCTGTCAGTGCTGTATTCATACGTTATGTGTATCAGTGTGACGCCTGCATAGGGCTCTGATGAGGATCCGCTCTTCAGTTGTCTGTGCTGTATTCTTGCTTTATGTGTATCAGTGTGATGCCTGCATGGGGCTCTGATGAAGATCTGCTCTTCAGCTGTCTGTGCTGTATTCATGCTTTACGTGTATCAGTGTGACGCCTGCACAGGGCTCTGATGAAGATCTGCTCTTCACCTGTCTGTGCTGTATTCATGCTTTACTTGTATCAGTGTGACATCTGCATGGGGCTCTGATGAAGATCTGCTCTTCAGCCGTCTGTGCTGTATTCATGCTTTATGTGTATCAGTGTGACCCCTGCATGGGGCTCTGATGAAGATCTGCTCTTCAGCCGTCTGTGCTGTATTCATGCTTTATGTGTATCAGTGTGACCCCTGCATGGGGCTCTGATGAAGATCTGCTGTCGGTGCTGTATTCATATGTTACGTGTATCAGTGTGACGCCTGCATGGGGCTCTGATGAGGATCTGCTCTTCAGCTGTCTGTGCTGTTTTCATACGTTACGTGTATCAGTGTGACGCCTGCATAGGGCTCTGATGAGGATCCGCTCTTCAGCTGTCAGTGCTGTATTCATACGTTATGTGTATCAGTGTGACGCCTGCATAGGGCTCTGATGAGGATCCGCTCTTCAGTTGTCTGTGCTGTATTCTTGCTTTATGTGTATCAGTGTGATGCCTGCATGGGGCTCTGATGAAGATCTGCTCTTCAGCTGTCTGTGCTGTATTCATGCTTTACGTGTATCAGTGCGACGCCTGCGGGGAGCGGATTTACTGATGACCCTCGACGCAAGCGCACCCTCCAGTTTACTCAGCTTCAGAAGAGCTGGTCTGACGAGCAGGCGCTGCTTTCAAAAGAGACTTCCCTGGGGTGAGAAATAAAGAGTCAGAGGCAGTGGAGAGAGGGAGTGCGCTGGTCTAGTTTTGTCTGCCCCCCTTGCAGCGGTAGGAAGGGCATTTGTAATGCCCCTGGTGCTGCTGGTGAGCTGCGCCGCTCCCTCGCTGGCCGGGCAGTCGCCTCCCCCCAGGTGAGAAAACAAAGGGTTGGGCAAAGTCCAGGCCTCCCGCGCCCTTGTTTGTGAAGTGGAGAGCAGGAAGGGCAAGGTGGCTCCCCCCCCCCCCCCCCCCGTGGAAGGAGGGACCGGCGCTGTTTGGAAAGGGCAGGATGGGGGTGGATGTCACGAGCAGGGCAGCAGCGGGAAAGTTGTGGCTGTGAGGTCTGAACCTTCCGAATCACAATCACTGTGACCCGCTTGCCATACCTGGGAGCAGCTTCTCCTCACTACTCCATTCTTGCTAAGAACATAAGAACCTGCCATACTGGGTCCGACCGAGGGTCCATCAAGCCCAGCATCCTGTTTCCAACAGAGGCCAAAACCAGGCCACGAGAACCTGGCAATTACCCAAACACTAAGAAGAACCCATGCTGCTAATGTCAGTGATAGCAGTGGCTATTCCCTGTTGATTAATAGCAGTTTATGGACTTCTCCTCCAGGAACTTATCTGAATCTTTTATAAACCGAGCTGCACTAATTGCACTAACCACATCCTCTGGCAACAAATTCCAGAGCTTTATTGTGCGTTGAGTGAAAAAGAACTTTCTCCGATTAGTTTTAAATGTGCCCCATGCTAACTTCATGGAGTGTCCCCTAGTCTTTCTATTACTGAAAGAGTAAATAACCGATTCACATCTACCCGTTCTAGACCTCTCATGATCTTAAACACCTCTATCATATCCCCCCTCAGCCGTCTCTTCTCCAAGCTGAAAAGTCCTAACCTTTTCAGCCTTTCCTCATAGGGGAGCTGTTCCATCCCCTTTATCATTTTGGTCCCCCTTCTCTGTACCTTCTCCATCGCAATTATATCTTTTTTGAGATGCGGCGACCAGAATTGTACACAGTATTCAAGGTGCGGTCTCACCATGGAGCGATACAGAGGCATTATGACATTTTCCGTTTTATTCACCATTCCCTTCCTAATAATTCCTAACACCTGAATACGGAGCTGAGAATTTCAATGTATTATCCACTATGATGCCTAGAGCTTTCTCCTGGGTGGAGCTCCTATTAGTAGAGGAGGACCGGAAGGCTCATCTGCATACTGCTCCCAGCATCCCCCCGGAGAGTAGTCCAGAGTTCACCGCAAGCGATCCAGGGATTGACTTCCACAGCCCCAGCTTCCAGAAGCCCCATACTCTTTGCAGTACAGGAGGCTTGGAAGGCTCATCTGCATACTGCTCCCTGCATCCCCTGGGAGAGGAATCCAGGGATTGACTTCCTCAGCTTCTGAGGCCCTGCACCCTTTGCAGTAGTTTATGGAATTCTCCAGGACCTTATCTGAACCTTTTATAAACCAAGTTGCAATTGTGCATTGAGTGAAAAAGAATTTTCTCTGATTAGTTTTAAATGTGCTATGTGCTAACTTCATGGTGTGCCCCCTAGTCCTTCTATATATTAAAAAGTAAATAACTGATTCATATTCACACTTTTGCTTAATTTTGTGATTTTTTTGGGGGTTTTTTCAAACAATATTTTCTTTAAAATGGTACCTTCCTTTGTGTGTTGCTTCTTCACTCGGTGCAACCGCGCTCGATGCTTTTACTCATTGCTTCTTCACTCGGTGCAACCGCACTCGATGCTTTTACTCATTGCTTCTTCACTCGGTGCAACCGCGCTCGATGCTTTTACTTGGAAGATCATTCGGGGATGATTTTCTCTTGAAGGGCGATTAGCCCTGCTTCAGCCCTTCAAGAGAAAATCATCCCCGAATGATCTTCCAAGTAAAAGCATCGAGCGCGGTTGCACCGAGTGAAGAAGCAATGAGTAAAAGCATCGAGCGCGGTTGCACCGAGTGAAGAAGCAATGAGTAAAAGCATCGAGTGCGGTTGCACCGAGTGAAGAAGCAATGAGTAAAAGCATCGAGCGCGGTTGCACCGAGTGAAGAAGCAACACACAAAGGAAGGTACCATTTTAAAGAAAATATTGTTTGAAAAAACCCCCAAAAAAATCACAAAATTAAGCAAAAGTGTTTAGTAATAAAGGACATGGACCCATGATTAAGTATGACCCGAAGAGGCAATACATGATTACAAATAAGTCAGTATGCCCTCATGTGTTATGATGGTCCTTTAGCAAGAAGCAAAAAAGTTCACAATTGCATTGCACATTTTGAAAAAAAAGTCAATTGCATAACGTGTTTTTGTAAGATTTTGTACTCGTTGTGACAACAATTAACTGTTCACTTTTTTTTGTGAGATTTCAATTACCCCAATATTGACTGGGTAAATGTAACATCAGGACTTGGTAGAGACATAAAGTTCCTGGATGTAATAAATGACTGCTTCATGGAGCAATTGGTTCAGGAACCAACAAGAGAGGGAGCTATTTTAGATTTAATTCTTAGTGGAACACAGGATTTGGTGAGAGAAGTAACGGTGGTGGGGCCACTTGGCAACAGTGATCATAACATGATCAAATTTAAACTAATAACTGGAAGGGGGACAGTAAGTAAATCTGCAGCTCTAACACTAAAGGTGAGGTGAAAGAGGCTATTTTAGCCAAAAAAAACCCCATCCTTCAAAAATTGGAAGAAGGATCCATCTGAAGAAAATAGGATAAAACATAAGCATTGCTAAGTTAAGTGTAAAACATTGATAAGACAGGTGAAGAGAGAATTTGAAATGAAGTTGGCCATAGAGGCAAAAACTCATAATAAAAACTTTTTTTAATATATAAGAACATAAGAACATAAGAAATTGCCATGCTGGGTCAGACCAAGGGTCCATCAAGCCCAGCATCCTGTTTCCAACAGAGGCCAAACCAGGCCACAAGAACCTGGCAATTACCCAAACACCTAGAAGATCCCATGCTACTGATGCAATTAATAGCAGTGACTATTCCCTAAGTAAACTTGATTAATAGCAGTTAATGGACTTCTCTTCCAAGAACTTATCCAAACCTTTTTTGAACCCAGCTACACTAACTGCACTAACCACATCCTCTGGCAACAAATTCCAGAGATTTATTGTGCGTTGAGTGAAAAAGAATTTTCTCCGATTAGTCTTAAATGTGCCCCATGCTAACTTCATGGAATGCCCCCTAGTCCTTCTATTATTTGAAAGTGTAAATAACCGAGTCACATCTACTCGTTCAAGACCTCTCATGATCTTAAAGACCTCTATGATATCCCCCCTCAGCCGTCTCTTCTCCAAGCTGAACAGCCCTAACCTCTTCAGCCTTTCCTCATAGGGGAGCTGTTCCATCCCCTTTATCATTTTGGTTGCCCTTCTCTGTACCTTCTCCATCGCAATTATATCTTTTTTGAGATACGGCGACCAGAATTGTACACAGTATTCAAGGTGCGGCCTCACCATGGAGCGATATAGAGGCATTATGACATTTTCCGTTTTATTAACCATTCCCTTCCTAATAATTCCTAACATTTTATTTGCTTTTTTGACTGCTGCAGCACACTGAACCGACAATTGCAATGTGTTATCTACTATGACGCCTAGATCTCTTTCTTGGGTGGTAGCTCCTAATATGGAACCTAACATCGTGTAACTACAGCTAGGGTTATTTTTCCCTATATGCAACACCTTGCACTTGTCCACATTAAATTTCATCTGCCATTTGGATGCCCAATCTTCCAGTCTTGCAAGGTCCTCCTGTAATGTATCACAGTCTGCTTGTGATTTAACTACTCTGAATAATTTTGTATCATCTGCAAATTTGATAACGTCACTCATCGTATTCCTTTCCAGATCATTGATATATATATTGAAAAGCACCGGTCCAAGTACAGATCCCTGAGGCACTCCACTGTTTACCCTTTTCCACTGAGAAAATTGACAATTTAGTCCTACTCTCTGTTTCCTGTCTTTTAACCAGTTTGTAATCCATGAAAGGACATCGCCTCCTATCCCATGACTTTTTAGTTTTCGTAGAAGCCTCTCATGAGGGACTTTGTCAAACGCCTTCTGAAAATCCAAATACACTACATCTACCGGTTCACCTTTATCCACATGTTTATTAACCCCTTCAAAAAAATGAAGCAGGTTTGTTAGGCAAGACTTCCCTTGGGTAAATCCATGTTGACTGTGTCCCATTAAATCATGTCTTTCTATATGCTCTACAATTTTGATCTTGAGGATAGTTTCCACTATTTTTCCCGGCACTGAAGTTAGCAAGAAACCTGTAAGGGAGTCGGTTGGACCATTAGATGACCAAGGGGTTAAAGGGGCTCTTAGGGAAGATAAGGCCATTGCAGAAAGACTAAATTAATTCTTTGCTTCCGTGTTTACTAATGAGGATGTTGGTGAGATACCAGTTCCGGAGATAGTTTTCAGGGGTGATGAGTCTGACGAACTGAACCAAATCACTGTGAACCAGGAAGATGTAGTAGGCCAGATTGACAAACTAAAGAGTAGCAAATCACCTGGACCGGATGGTATGAATAATTTTGTATCGTCCGCAAATTTGATAACCTCACTCGTCGTATTCCTTTCCAGTTCATTTATAAATATATTGAAAAGCACCGGTCCCAGTACAGATCCCTGAGGCACTCCACTGTTTACCCTTTTCCACTGAGAAAATTGCCCATTTAATCCTACTCTCTGTTTCCTGTCTTTTAACCAGTTTGCAATCCACGAAAGGACATCGCCTCCTATCCCATGACTTTTTAGTTTTCTTAGAAGCGTCACATGAGGCTTCCTAGTGTCCTGTGATATTTATTGATTCCAGTGGAGCTTTATCCCCGCCAGCTGTGCAGTGAGAAGGTTGTTGTGGTAATGCCTGTGTGTGTGTGTGTGTGTGTGTGTGAGCATATCTGCTGGCTTATTGCTCACTTGAGCTCACTTTTGTGGGTTGAAACTGTTCATTTTCAAGTCACTCGGTTACTGCAGAGTGCAAGTGGAGCAGGAAGCTCAGAATGTGTTTTGCCCTGGGTGGATGTCTCTAACCGCGCTGATTGCTGTCCAGTCACTAGGACAGAACACATCCCGAGCTTTGAAGTGCCCTTCCTATGTGCAATGCCTAAGGGAAGAGAGTTTTAACTGGAAGCCGCACGTGCTGATGTCTTCCTGCACGGCGGTGCGTTACAGGGGTTGGAACAGCTGGCTCCCCCCCTCCAGCAGGGATGGTGGCTGCTGTCACAGAGCCCGTCCTGTCCCAGAATGTCACCCTGGAAGGGTCAGTCTTTCATTCTCCTGTGTATCCTCTTTCACAGTTGTCCTCAGCTGGATCTCAAAACCTCTCTGGATGAGTGCATGGAAGCCCTGAATCTCTTCCTTTCTAACCGCTTCAGTGATAGCTTGGAATGTCTTCGACCGAGGTGTGTACTCACAACTAGTGTGTGCTGACAGACACAGTGTATGAGGTATTATTATATTTATACGGTGCTGACAGGGTGCAGGGAACTTTACGAGGCGGTGTTGTGTTTATACAGCACTGACAATGGATGTGGGGCTGTACAAAGTATTATTACATTTATACAGTGCTGACAGTGTGCAGGGCTGCACGAGGTATTATTTATACAGTGCTGACAGTGTGCAGGGCTGCACGAGGTATTATTTATACAGTGCTGACAGTGTGCATGGGGCTGTACAAACTATTATATTTATACAGTGCTGACTGTGTGCGGGGCTGTACGAGGTGTTATTTATACAATGCTGACAGTGTGCATGGGGCTGTACAAAGTTTTATATTTATACAGTGCTGACAGTGTGTGCGAGGCTATATGAGGTGTTATTTATACAGTGCTGACAGTGTGCACGGAACTGTATGAGGCGGTGTTGTTTTTATACGGCACTGACAATGGATGTGGGGCTGTACAATGTGTTATTATATTTATACAATGCTGACAGTGTGCATGGGGCTTGTACAAAGTGTTATATTTATACAGTGCTGACAGTGTGTGCGGGGCTGTACGAGATGTTATTTATACAGTGCTGACAGTGCGTGCAAGGCTGTACGAGGTATTTATACAGTGCTGACAGTGTGCACAGAACTGTATGAGGCGGTGTTGTGTTTATACAGCACTGACAATGGATGTGGGGTGTACAAAGTGTTATTATATTTATACAGTGCTGACAGTGCGTGCGAGGCTGTACGAGGTATTTATACAGTGCTGACAGTCTTCTAAAAATCTAGGCATTTCCTGAGCTTAAAAGACGTGGCCCAGGACTGTCTCATTTGTTACTGAATTACACCTTAAGCTAAAGCAATTCAAATCGATAAATGTTCCCGAATCGCCTGACTTACCATTTAAGGGTCCACGGAGGAAACGGGAAGGCGAATCCCGGGGACCTGGAACCCCTGACTGCACATTCAGCTCCTAATCCCCGTCCCCTCCCCAGGTCTCCGCAGGGAACGAGGCTCTCATAATTTAGCCACTTCTCCTTCCCTCAGGATCAGAGAGAGCATGTACCACGCCCTGGTCCACGCCACCGTCCTGGGAATGCAGGCCATGATGACCTTCCAACACGACGACCTCGTCCGGGCCGGACAGACCATGAAGGAGGCCCAGGAAATCTGTCAGAGGTACCCAAAAAAAAACACCCCCGTCCCCCCGTCCACAGCAACTCCTGGGATAATTTAAAATAAAAAAAAAATTAAATTGCCCTGGCTCTCGGAGCTGTGGGGGCCCGCGGGGTCCAGGGACGCACCGGATCAGCCCCGGTGCCGAGGCGGTGGCTTCTCCGTGCCGCTCCCTGCAGGGTCGGGGGGGCGTCCTGTCAGGACTGGGTTTCGCTGTAAATTATCAGTGCTGTGCTTTGGGTGAATTATCAGTGCTGTGCTTCGGGGGAATTATCAGTGCTGTGCTTCGGGGGAATTATTAGTGCTGTGCTTTGGGTGAATTATCAGTGCTGTGCTTCGGGGGAATTATTAGTGCTGTGCTTTGGGTGAATTATCAGTGCTGTGCTTTGGGTGAATTATCAATGCTGTGCTTCGGGTGCCACTGTTGTTTTGATGAATTTACACTTCCTACTCCTTTTTTTTTTTTTTAACTTAAGGTTTCGGAGGAAGTCCCCACTGCTTGGCTCTTTGGTGACCAAGTCGGGCAGCGATGCATTCACAGAAGGTCAGTCCCGCGCATAAACCAGGGGGGGTGAGCTGCTGTGGCCCCGGCCCCCGCGGATCCTCCTTCCTTCAGTAGGGAAGGGGGCACCCTACGTGCAGGGCGGCAGCCACTTCTCCTCCTCTCGCCTTCCTGTTTTTTAAATGATCATTTTGCTTACGAAAGATTAAAATATTTACAGTCGTGATCAGACACCTACGGGCTCCTTCCCTCTCCCGCAGACTTATGATGGCAGCGGGAGACCTGCACGTTCATCCCGTCTCATGCCGATTTGTACAACTTACTCACCGGTGTTACCCCTCACTCCCCCCGCTGCTGATAATCCCAGGCTTTACCTCTCACTTCCCCCGCTGCTGATAATCCCAGGCTTTACTCCTCACTCCCCCCCGCTGCTGATAATCCCAGGCTTTACTCCTCACTCCCCCCCCTGCTGATAATCCCAGGCTTTACCCCTCACTCCCCCCCCTGCTGATAATCCCAGGCTTTACCCCTCACTCCCCCCCCTGCTGATAATCCCAGGCTTTACCCCTCACTCCCCCCCGCTGCTGATAATCCCAGGCTTTACTCCTCACTCCCCCGCTGCTGATAATCCCAGGCTTTACCCCTCACTCCCCCCCGCTGCTGATAATCCCAGGCTTTACCCCTCACTCCCCCCGCTGCTGATAATCCCAGGCTTTACCTCTCACTGCCCCCGCTGCTGATAATCCCAGGCTTTACTCCTCACTTCCCCCGCTGCTGATAATCCCAGGCTTTACTCCTCACTCCCCCGCTGCTGATAATCCCAGGTTTTACCCCTCACTCCCCCCCTGCTGATAATCCCAGGCTTTACCCCTCACTCCCCCCCGCTGCTGATAATCCCAGGCTTTAACCCTCACTCCCCCCGCTGCTGATAATCCCAGGCTTTACCCCTCACTCCCCCCGCTGCTGATAATCCCAGGCTTTACCTCTCACTGCCCCCGCTGCTGATAATCCCAGGCTTTACTCCTCACTCCCCCCACTGCTGATAATCCCAGGCTTTTACCCCTCACTCCCCCCCGCTGCTGATAATCCCAGGCTTTACCTCTCACTTCCCCCGCTGCTGATAATCCCAGGCTTTACTCCTCACTCCCCCCCCTGCTGATAATCCCAGGCTTTACCCCTCAGTCCCCCCGCTGCTGATAATCCCAGGCTTTACCCCTCACTCCCCTGCTGCTGATAATCCCAAGAAGGTTGTGGGACAGAGGTTGTGCCTTCTGTTTTTAACCCTTGCAGAGCAGGTCCATGCTGAGGTGTGCTACGCAGAGTGTCTCTTGCAGAGAGCGGCTCTCACCTTCCTGCAGGTAATTAACCTCGCAAACCGTAGACTTAGACTGGGAATGCCAGTGACTTCCTGCGGGCGCTGATACGTGCCAGGCCGACAATCTGGGCTGGGAAGCGTCGTCGGTGGCTTCCTGGGTTTGAGCCTGAGATGATCTGGGCTGGGAGTGTCGGTGACTTTGCTGGGCTGAGCCTGAAATGCCCGGGAGCGTCGGAGGCTTGATGGGCTGTGACCTATGCATCGCTTCGGTCACTAAACTGCTTTTTTTCTCTGTCTTTTTCTCCCGGTATCTGGTTGATTTCGCTTAGGATGAGAACATGGTGAACTTTATTAAGGGGGGTATCAAAGTGCGGACCAGCTACCTAATATACAGGTGAGAGAGGAAGAATTTATAAAGATTTCAGAATTCAATCTTTTCCTAGGTTACTCTTAACGCAGATCGCAGTCAAATTTATAATCGAAAATTACAATACCGGTTGAATCGCAATTTGCAATCAAACACAGGAACGAACACAAAGGGGGTACACGAACAGATACGAATGATCAGAACCCAAGAGATTTCGCTGGACCGAGAATGGTGGCAGCGGTGGGATTGTCGCTGGAGTTTCCAGGCAGCAGGACTCTGCCTCTCGCTGCTACGGCTTGCAAAGGAGGCTGCTCCTGTCGTCGATTTGAATACAGTCGGATGGTCTGAAGGGGGTTCTGGTGCCCTCCGCACGCGAGGTTTTATTACAGGGCAGGGAAGGGCACTAGGGGGAGAGTGAGCAACGCCTCCTCCCAGCTAGTGGAAGGCCTCAGATTAATTTATAATCTCTTCCTCCTCTTTTTTATTTTTTTTGTAGAGAGCTGAACGACGTCATCCGTTCTCGGGACTTCCGCCACGGGGAGTCGCACCGGCACCTGCAGGGGGGCGTGGCGCTGGGGGTCGGGGCCTTTAACCTGGTGAGCGGCAGCTGCGTGGACTTACCGTGCTGGGATGGACCTTTTTTTTTTTTTTTTTTTAGGCGTGACGCGGCGGTCCCCGGACGCCCGAGCCCTCGGCAGGGGAGACGGCGCCGGCCCTGTCGCTCGGGGGGGGGGGGGGGTGTGTGTGTGTGTGTGTGTGTTTCCCCACTGTCTGCAGAGATCCCACCCCCGAGATCTGTCTTGTCTTCCTTGCTTCGTCCGTCCCTCTTGGGCAGGCGGTGGCATCTTGGATTTTTTTAATTTTATTTTTTTGTCTCCCGCAGACTCTCTCGCTCTTCCCTCCGCGGATCCTCAAGCTCCTGGAATTTGCCGGATTCTCTGGCGACAAGGCGAGTACCCGTCCGGCAGCTCCTTCCTTCTGCCAGGGTTACGGGGGGTGCGTGGGTCCGGGGGTGGCCAGGTCCGGGGGTGGCCAGGTGTCCGGGGGTGGCCAGGTCCGGGGGTGGCCAGGTCCGGAGGCCTCTGACGACCCTCTCCTCGCTCCCCCCCTCCTGTCTCCGCAGGATTACGGGTTGTCCCGTTTGCAGGAAGGCGCGGCGTCTCCTAACCTGCGCTCGCTGCTCTGCACCATGCTGCTGCTCTGCTATTACACCTTCCTCACCTTCATCCTGGGTAAGAGGGCGCTGGCGGGGGGGGGGGGGGGTGTTTTACATCAGCGTCTTCGGAAAGATTTGGGGCCGGCGGGCGCAGGCTGAGCCAGGTCTGGTTCTGTTGCATTTTCTTGGCCTCGACGAGCACGGATCAGCCGGGAAGGTGGGGGGGGGGGAGTGGTTCCTCGCCCCCCCCCCCCCCCCGTTGGGAGATCCAGTCTCCAGGAGTGGCGCGGGAGCGCGAGGCTCTGCGCTACATCCCCCTCCTCCAGCCCCATCACCCACCCACCCCCCACGTCCCTGCTCCCTTAACATTGCATCAGGCCTGCGGCTGCGTCCTGTGCCTTTCGTCCGAACCGCGTTCCCAGAGCGCTTCGGGGTGGGATGCCGCCAGCCTCGGGGGGGGGGGGGGGGGCGCCTGCTTGCTTAGCCCCCACACCCCCTCCCCCTTCTCAGGGCCTGCTCTGCCCCCGCAGGTACGGGAGACGGAGGCGTCGAAGAAGCCGAAGGACTCCTGAGGCCCTACCTCGGCTGCTTCCCCAGTGTAAGAGGGGAGAGCTGGGTGGAGGAGGAGGAGGAGGGAGCGAACGGGGTGGGCTGGTGGTGGTGGGGGGGATGTTCGTGCATCGAGCCCTCAGCCTCCCTCGTCTCGTTCCAGAGCGCCATCTTCCTGTTCTTCGCGGGGAGGATAGAAGAAATCAGAGGGAACATTAACGAGGTGAGGAGGAGTTAATCAGGTGGAGCAGGGAGAGGTCGCCCCCTCCCCTCTCTCTCTCTCTCTCACCGGGAGTTCTTTCTCACCCTAAGCTTCTCTCGTCTCTCCCCCCCCCCCCCCCCATCCCCTCCAGGCCATAAGACGCTTCGAGGAAGGCTGTGCCGTCCAGCAGGCCTGGAAGCAGCTCCACCACATGGGTTACTGGGAGCTCATGTGGTGCTTCGCCTACCAGGCCGTGTGGAAGGTGGCCTACTTCTACGCCGACCTGCTCAGCCAGGAGAGCCGCTGGTCCAAGGTCAGCGGGGGGAAGGGGGTAACGGTTCTCCGCAGGCTCGGGTGGGACGGTGTCTCCGCCGCCCCCCCCCCCCCCCACCTCCCTGCTTCACCTCCTCCGACTCCCGCTCCGCTTCTCTCCTCAGGCGATGTACGTGTACATGAAGGCCGCCTTCCTCAGCATGCTGCCGCCGGAGGAGC
The DNA here is from genome assembly GCF_901001135.1 of Rhinatrema bivittatum. Taxonomy (NCBI): domain Eukaryota; kingdom Metazoa; phylum Chordata; class Amphibia; order Gymnophiona; family Rhinatrematidae; genus Rhinatrema; species Rhinatrema bivittatum. The sequence continues at coordinate 41,901,401 of NC_042633.1, forward strand.
CCCGTCCCCTGGGGGAGCAGGAGGCGGACCTCTTCAGGTAACCCCTGCCGCCGCCGCCGAGCGCCACCTGCCCTCTCGCTCAGATTCACAGCCCCGTTTCTCACCCCCCCCCCCCCCCCCTACAGGCAGGTATCTTCCCTGAAGCAGAAGATTGCGGGGAAGACTCCTCCCACCGAGAAGTTCGCCGTTCGGAAAGCTCGGAGGTACAAGGCGAAGGAACCGGTGGGACTTCCCGTGCCGGCGCTGGTGAGGCTGCGGGTGGGGGGGGGGGGGGGGAAAGGGGGTGAGAACGGGGAGGGGGGCGGCACTCCTGTGCGCGGTGCTTGGCATTTAATAAGGCAGCCGCGTCCCATGCTCAGCCCAGCAAGCCGCCGTTAACTCCCGTCCCGCTGCACTCCAGAAACAATCGACGATAATTTCTTACAAATAAAAGAGTTGGCAGTGGGCAAAGCCGGCTTTCTAAAAACAGCAGAACAGATTCGCCCTAAAATGTTACAGGGAAGTACAGGGAAACGAAAACCCTTCGTTCATGTTCGAAACGAATGAACGACCGGGGGGGGGGGGGGGGGGGCGGATTTCTGAACGAAATCTGCTCTTGCCGACCACGGCGCGCCAGGCTGAAATCTTGTGTGTGTGTGTCGTCCCCCGTCACCCCCCCCTAACCTTCGCAGGAGATGATGTACATGTGGAACGGATTCAGCGTCCTGGGGAAACAGCCGAAGCTGACGGAAACCATCCTGGGGATTCTGGTGGAGGCAGAGCAGAAGCTTCAGGCTCCGCAGGGTAAAAAAAACAAAACGCTCGGGGGGGGGGGGGGGGGGGGGGTGTTCGGAAGGGCAGGGGCACAGCTGCATCTGGATAGTAACTTAGCGCCCTTTTTTTTTTTTTTAATCAGCCAACGAGTACCTGCAGGACGACAGCAGCCTGGTGCAGCTACTGAAGGGGATGTGCCTGAAGCACTTGGGGCAGAGCGGCCGGGCCGAGGAGTGCTTCACTGCCGTCCAGCGCAGGTGAGGAGCCCCCCCCCCCCTCTACCCTCGGGCTCTGGGGGTGAGAGCCCACCGTCCCGTCCCCCCCACCATTAACGCCGGCTGTTTTCTCGCAGCGAGAAGAGGATCCGCTACGATCACTACCTGGTGCCCAACGCCCTGCTGGAGCTCAGCCTCCTGCAGGCGCGGCAGGGCAGGACGCGGGAGGCCCTGGGGGGCCTGAGGAGAGCCAAGTAAGTGGCACGGCGATTGTTTAATAAAAATGGAAGGAGCCACCCGCTGCGAGGGGGGGGGGGAACTTTCCCTGCGTCTGGCGCTTCACCCCACCCCCCTGGAGGAGAAGGTAAAGGGACCGGCGTACGGGGGTGGGGAAGCGAGCCGGGAAGGTGGGTGAATGCGCAGTGGAACGTGGTAAGGGGTGAGCGCCGGGGGGGGGAAGCCGAGCTCTGCTTCCTCTGGACGTGGCCCCCCCCTCCCTCCCCCCTGTCCATTTTACGCAGGGAAGAATTTGGCTGAGGAGGGGTGGTGGATGCAGGAGGGAGGGCTCCTGTCCTCCCGGGGAGGAGAGATGATTACCGGCCGGTTTCTGACCTCCCGGCCGTGGGCGGGGGGCGCTAGAGAAGCGCGGGGGGGGGGGGGGCCTCGGAACCTCCCGGTGAGGAGTCCCTGACGCCATCTTTTTAAAGGGCCGGTGCTCCTGGGGGGAACCGAGACCCGCAAGGGACCCCTCTAGTCCACGGGCAGTTCCCTCCGGCCCGGGCCCGGTGAGGCCGAGAGGGACTTAGGGAAGGGGGGGCCCCCTACGCAATGATTCGCCCGCGCAGATTAATAGCCCTGATGAGGGCGAGACCCTCCTTCCTCACCCCTTAACGCCTTTGCTCTACTTCCGGATTAAATATAATTTTTTCCCCCTCCTGTTGTTCCAGAGACAATTACAAGAATTACTCCATGGAGTCGAGGACCCTCTTCCGTATCCACGCCGCCCTCTCCAAGATGGAGGTGGCCCAGCAGGAAGACAACGGCCTGGACGCCTCCGCCTCCTCCTAGGACGCGACCTCCCCCCGATCGACAACAGCCTTTTCAGACGGATGTGCAAAGGGGAGGGGGGAGAGAGAGGGTCTCGGGGACCCGGGCCTGTCTCCTTCAGCCTGTGGGGGCCCTTCCACCACCCCCCATCTGCCCCGGCTTTACCGGGATGGTGGGTGCCCTCCGGCGAAGGGGACAGTAAGAGCCCGGGGCAGTTGTTAAAAAAAAAAAAAGACAATTGTAAATCCCTTGAACCGCAGGGAGCTGTGTAAGGGGGAGCAAAGGTTCAGGCCGCAATGTGACCTGTTATCAGCGCTGGTGAGAGAGAGCGAGAGCGAGAGAGCCCTCTCATTCAGTGAGAATCCGGTGTCGGGGGCGAAAATACGGCAGAGGAACTTACTAGGGCGCCCCAGGAAGTCCCTCTCTTTGGAGGCGCGTTGCAGAGGGAAGGGAGCGAGGCAGCGGTCGGGCTGCCAGCGACCGTGCAAAGGCGGAGCGAAGGCTGTGATCCGCAAAAACAACAACAAAAAAAAATAAATGGTCACCTGACTTGATCTTCTATAAACTCCTACTTTATGTAAAAACAAAAAACCAACCCCAAAACCTTCCTTTCATGCAGACATTGATGGGGGAGGACCCCACCCTCAGTAAGCTCTTCAGTTTTATAAAAGAGCCAGTGCCGGAGCAGAGCCCACTTTTCTTTACTTAATCCTAGCTCTCTCTCTCTCTCTCTCTCTCTCTGGTTTTTTTTTTATGTTATTTTGTAATTTTTTTTTTTTTTTCAAAAATCTTTAGAAATCAGCAAAATCCAGTCCGGCGCATTCACAGAACAAACGAGCATCAAAGTATCCCCCCCCCCCCCCCATCTTGTCATCCAATGTCCCATTCATGATTGGATTCATCCCCGCGGTTTACATTAAATTACTGTTTGAGGTTTGATTGTAATCCTCAATTGGTTTGTTTTTTTTGGAATGAGGACCTGATGGAGAACTGCCTGGCGGTTTACATGTATTGGAACGCTCGGGAAAGAGGACCTGATGGAGAACTGCCTGGTGATTTACATGAAGTTCATGTATTGGAACGCTCAGGCTTGAGGACCTGATGGAGAACTGCCTGGTGATTTACATGAAGTTCATGAAGTGGAACGCTCAGGCTTGAGGACCTGATGGAGAACTGCCTGGTGATTTACATGAAGTTCATGAAGTGGAACGCTGGGGAATGAGGACCTGATGGAGAACTGCCTGGTGATTTACATGAAGTTCATGTAGTGGAACGCTCAGGCTTGAGGACCTGATGGAGAACTGCCTGGTGATTTACATGAAGTTCATGTATTGGAACGCTCAGGCTTGAGGACCTGATGGAGAACTGCCTGGTGATTTACATGAAGTTCATGAAGTGGAACGCTCAGGCTTGAGGACCTGATGGAGAACTGCCTGGTGATTTACATGAAGTTCATGAAGTGGAACGCTGGGGAATGAGGACCTGATGGAGAACTGCCTGGTGATTTACATGAAGTTCATGTAGTGGAACGCTCAGGCTTGAGGACCTGATGGAGAACTGCCTGGTGATTTACATGAAGTTCATGAAGTGGAACGCTGGGGAATGAGGACCTGATGGAGAACTGCCTGGTGATTTACATGAAGTTCATGAAGTGGAACGCTCAGGCTTGAGGACCTGATGGAGAACTGCCTGGTGATTTACATGAAGTTCATGAAGTGGAACGCTCAGGCTTGAGGACCTGATGGAGAACTGCCTGGTGATTTACATGAAGTTCATGAAGTGGAACGCTGGGGAATGAGGACCTGATGGAGAACTGCCTGGCGATTTACATGAAGTGGAACGCTCGGGACGGAGGACCTGATGGAGAACTGCCTGGCGATTTACATGAAGTTCATGTATTGGAACGCTCGAGAAAGAGGACCTGATGGAGAACTGCCTGGCGATTTACATGAAGTTCATGTATTGGAACGCTCGAGAAAGAGGACCTGATGGAGAACTGCCTGGCGATTTACATGAAGTGGAACGCTGGGGAACGAGGACCTGATGGAGAACTGCCTGGCGATTTACATGAAGTTCATGAAGTGGAACGCTCGGGACGGAGGACCTGATGGAGAACTGCCTGGCGATTTACATGAAGTGGATGCTCGGGAACGAGGACCTGATGGAGAACTGCCTGGCGATTTACATGAAGTGGAACGCTGGGGAGTGAGGACCTGATGGAGAACTGCCTGGCGATTTACATGAAGTGGAACGCTGGGTATTGAGGACCTGATGGAGAACTGCCTGGCGATTTACATGAAGTGGAACGCTGGGGAGTGAGGACCTGATGGAGAACTGCCTGGCGATTTACATGAAGCTCATGTATTGGAACGCTCGGGATGAGGACCTGATGGAGAACTGCCATGCTAAGTGACCTTTTGTCCAGTCTGCCGCACTACCTGATTGAAGACTACCAGCTGTAGGAATAGCAAACAATGGAGGGGATGCTGTTCCTGGTTGAACACTGCCGAGATACACCAAGGGTTTTTCCGGTCAGGTGATTTTTCTCCCGGTCCCCCCCATGTTTGTTTGAAGTAAGATATAAAAGGGGCAGCGTTGCAGACGGCATTTTAAGACCGAACTTAGTGGAGTGAGGATATGGAACAGGTTTCTCCCCCATGAATAACAAAACACTATAAAAATGTGAGCACGTGGATGTGGTTCCTCCCCCCAGGCAGACAGAAGTTTGAAAGATGATCTCCCGTGGGGGTCGGATCGGACATTTGAAGACAAGATAAGTGCAGGAATACTTTGATGCTCGTGTGAAAAGGAATTTTGTTCTGTGAATGTGCCGGACTGCTTTTGGCGATTTTTATATATTTTTGGTGATTTCTAAAGATTTCTGAAAAATTACAAAGTAACATAAAAAAATATACATAGATAGGATTAAATAAAGAAAAGTGGGCTTTCCTCCTGAATTGGCTCTTTTATAAAACTGAAGAGCTTAGGGTCGTGGGTCCCACATAAATGTCTGCTTGAAAAGAGTTTTTTTTTACATAAAGTAGGAGTTTATAGAAGACCAAGTTATAGGACCAGTTGACCGATTTTGTGAGTTTATATGACCGTGTGGGTCTCTGGATTACGTTTGTTGCTGGGGCTTTTGTGAATTTATTGGATCATCTTACAGAATTAATGTGACATAACAGATGCTAATATATTTTTTTGTTCTGTAAATTCAAAAAATGACTTAATCTGTACATAATATAAAAATAAAAGTTAATTTGTTTGTTTGCACAGCAGGGGGTGGTTTATGATGGGCTGCGGCCACGTGAGAGGCAGTGCTGTGTTTCTCCGCCAGATTACACCGGGGGCCACACATCTGGGCCACAACTGGAGGGAAAGCGGATGGATGAGAGGGTTAAAATAGCAAGGAAGGAAAAAAAAGACAGAGGAGTCACTTGCCCTTTAGAAATCCAGACTTCTTAACTTTATTTCATCACACAGGATCACCCCGGATGGAAGTATTCTAACCCCCCCGACTCTCTTGTAAGCTCATGGGGGTATGCACTTTTATTAACCCTTGCCTGAGTGCCGATGCCCGGCTCTGGACTGCGCTTCAGCTGTAAAGGGGCTTAACCTGCAGCACCGCTCCTTCTCCGCAAGCTACTCAGCCCCTCCACCCCAGATGGTGTCTCCAGCAGGACAGAGGTAGCGTGGGGATCAGTGCAGCACCAGCAGGGGGGTCTCCGCTCCTACTCCTCCTCCTCCCTGCTGGAATCCCCCCCCCCCCCCCCCGTGCACTGCTGCCTCCCGAAACCCTTTTCTATCGGGGGGGGGGGGGATTATTTACAAAATGCCCGGGGTCACGCAGGGAGGGTCCCCCCCCCTTCTCCCTGGAGAAGACCCACCCCCGCTCCATCAACCTGCTGGGAGAAAGGGGGAAGCCACCACAGCTGGAGGGCCTGCTCTAGGCAAGGAAAAGCAAAGCGCTTCCCCGGGCCGCCGCACATCTGTGCTCTGTCCCCTGCGGCGGAGACGCAGCTGGAGTCTAAAATTTGGTTCTGTAAGGAAGGGCCGTGCAGAGGTGGGGGGTCAGGGCTTCACGCCGCGGCCTGGGCGGGCGGCGCTGCTGCCGCCATAGCCACAGCCTCCGCTTTCAGCTTCTTCTTGGCCAGCTTTTCCTTCTTCTTCTCCTCCTTCTCCATCTCCTTCACCATCTCCTGGAACTTGAGGCTGCGCTGGTCCAGGTTGTAGCCGAAACGCTCCTGGGCCTGGGCCAGCAGCCGCTTCCGCCGGGCCGCCTCCGCCCGCCGCTTCTCCCGCTTCTCCCTCTTCTCCCGCCGCCAGTCTTCCACCATCTGCGGCATCCGGGCCATGTTGGCAGCGATCAGCTTCTCCCTGAGGGCAGAACATTCAGAAAGCAAACAATAAATGTAATAAAATAAAACAGCAACGTCTTTTAAAGCCAGCAGAAGGAAGAGTGAAAAGGGTGTGGAGGGGAGGGGAATCCCCCATTCTCTGCCTCCATACACAGGATTAGGGCTGCAACATTTGCTGGGAACGATGGAGGGTAGGGGTCGGTAGGGTTGCCAGTCCTGGCTTGCCTGCCGGGAGTTGTAGTCTCGACTGTGCTAAGAAAAAGCAGGAACTACAACTCCCGGCATGCCCCGGCCTCAAACCAGGCCTGGAGGTGCCCTTTCGGGTGACCTGGCGATAAAGGAGGGGAATCTAAGGGAAATACCGGGAGAGGGAGGAGGAGGATGAGTGCAAAGCCCGGTCTGCCCCCCCCCCCCCCCCGCGCGCGCGCTACCTGTCCAGGCGCTGGCGCCGCTCCTCCTCCTCGCGCGCGCGGATCCGGGCCTGCATGTGCGCGAGCGGCGGCTCCCAGGCCGCCTCCTCCTCGCGCAGCTCCCGCAGCCGGGCCGGGTCGGGCCAGAGCTGGGCCGGGTCGAGGCCGGAGGCCGCCCCGTGCCGCCCGTACAGCTTGGCCTGCCAGCGGGGGCGGCGCTGCCACTCGGGCGTGCGCTCGTCCCGCGGATCGGGCAGGTAGAGGCCGCCCTGCAGCCGGCGCAGGGGCCTGGCGTGGTACCGGGCTACCGACGCGGCCGCCGGCAGCCAGAGCCGCCCCGTCCGGGCCAAGGCCAGCGCCACCGCCGCCATCTTTACTGCGGGTGAGGGCGGAAGTGGCAAGCGGGGAAAATCCTCTCCTCCGGCGCCTTTTAGTGAGGGCGCCGGAGACCAATGGTGATAAAGAAGGGGGGGGGGCCCGCCCCCTTAAAGCAAAAAGGGGGAGAAAAGCAAAAAAATAATGAGAAGATTCCTTTCTCCGGCGCCCCCTGGTGAGGGTACCAGAGAGTGACTATAAATACCTCCTGTGTCTGCTTACCAGGGGAGGGGCACTGGCAGGCCACATTGCCTCACGCTCCTGCTGCTACCCTACCTCGGGGGGGGGGGGGAGGGGGCACGGCCATCAACCACCGTCAGTCCTCTCAGCGCTGAAAGGGAGGGGGCACCTAATCCGCCACCTGTACGGGGGGGGGATCCCTTTTGGGACCAGGGGTAGGGGGGGGGGACCCCTCACTTTGTTTCCTAGCGAGGGGTGGAGGGGCATCCAAAAATTGCACAACTTAAAATATCACTACAACAAAAGGAACTCGAATTTTAAGGATTAACTCAAAAAGTGGGGGGGCAGAGCACCCCGTCCACCGGCGGGCAAACTCCTCCAGCCGCCCGGCGGGCAGCGCGCAGAAGTGCTCTGCTTTCAGCCGGGGGCGCTCGCCGCTCCTCGGAAGGGGACCTCGCAGTCGAGGGACCTCCTGCCGCGACCGCCAGATTGAGTGTCTGATGGTGGACGGGAGATGCTTGACCAAGTCGTCCCTCTGGCTCAGAGGTGGGCGCCCGTCCATAAAGCGGAGGCCCGAACGCTGGCAAGGGCTGTCCGACACATTGCTTGACTCCGCCTCTAGCACATTTCGGCGCGCTGCCCGTATGGTTTTTTTTTTTCCTCCTATAACCGGGGGGGGGGGGGGGGGGGGGGGGGGCAGGTCTTAGTGACCCTGCACTGTCTCTCTGATGCACTGCCTGCTCTAACAGGGGCTTAATACAGGCCCAAGAGCAGCTCCTTTCAAATGCAAATCACAATGATATTACAAAAGAAATTCAAAATTAACCCTATCAAATATTTAATATAAAAGTCTCCCCTGGTATTTTCAGCCCCTGCGCTCTCTGCGTTTCTGAGGAGTCTCCTCTGGTATTTCCAGCCCCTGCGCTCTCTGCATTTCTCAGGAGTCTCCTCTGGTATTTTCAGCCCCTGCGCTCTCTGCTTTTCTCAGGAGTCTCCTCTGGTATTTCCAGCCCCTGCGCTCTCTGCACTTCGCCGGAGCCTCCTCTATTTTCCTCAGCCCCTGCACCTTGTGTTTTGCCAGCCTCTTCTGGTATTTTCAGCGCATTTTGCTAGCTTCTCCTTGTAAAATCTTATTAGGAGAATGGGTTGAATAGATTGTAGCTCTATACAGCAGAGGGACAGTCTTTACTCAAAGCCTAGCCTGTCTGTGCATGGCTAGAACTAGAAGTGCTATCGTAGCGCTCTAGAAATGATAGAATCCAGGGATCACATTTCCCGTCTTCCTAGAGCAAGTGACTTCACCCTCAGGTACAACAATCGGGCCGATACAGTAAAGTCCGCGGGAGAGCGGGCAAACGCCCTCTCTCCCGGCGCACGCACAGGCCACTCTCCCAGCGCACGATTCAGTATTTTAATTAGGGTTGGTGGTAAAAAGAGGCGCTAGGGACACTAGCGCGTCCCTAGCGCCTCTTTTTGGACAGGAGCGGCGTCTGTCAGCGGGTTTGACAGCCGACGCTCAATTTTGCCGGCGTCTGTTCTCGAGCCCGCTGACCGCCACGGACTCAGAAACCGGACGCCGGCAAAATTGAGCGTCCGGTTTTCAACCCGCGAGCCGCGGGCCAACTTCAAATTTATTTATTTACTTTTTTTACTCTTCGGGACTTCCGACTTAATATCGCCATGATATTAAGTTGAAGGTTGCACAGAAAAGCACTTTCTGTGCACTTTCCTGGCGCCGGCAGAAATTAACGCCTTCCTTTGGGTAGGTGCTAATTTCTAAAAGTAAAATGTGCGGCTTGGCTGCTTTGTGAATAGCGTGGGAATACCTAATAGGGCCATCAACATGCGTTTGCGTGTTGCGGGCGCTATTAGTTTCTGGGGGGGTTGGACGCGCGTTTTCGGCCCCTTACTGAATAAGGGGTAACGCTAGCGCGCGTCCAATCGCGGGTTAACTGCGCTCCGCACTGGTCTGTATCGGCCTGTTAGATTGTAAACCCTCTAGCGCAAGGAAATGACTACAGAGCCTGAATTGTAACGCAGCTTGAGGTCCCATTCGGGGAAAAGACTTAGGCAAGTAATTAATCTAAAATCCTCCTGCACTCTGCAGGACGGTGATAAATGCAAAGGTAGCACAGGAACAGCATCGTGGGAGCCTGGGTGTTTTCTCTGGAAGCCGTAAGGCGGGCTTTGAAGAACAGTAGCTGTGAATGCTAAAAGTCTTGACACCTCTAAGCCCTCTTCTGATCCAGGGCTCGGCCTTCTTTCAAGGGCTGTCTGTTTGCTTTTCCCCACTCAGCTTCTAGTGTGAGGGCCTGAACAGCAAAAGGTGACAAAGCCAGGGCCAGGCGCAGCTCCAAAGAAGTGCCCACAGGTCCCAGGGCTTGGGGGGAGGATTTCTCAGTTGGGAGTAAATCAGAAATGCAGAATGAAGGAAGGACAGGTTGCATTCGATTTAAATGCACTCCATGAAGTTAGCAAGCAGCACATTTAAGACTAATCGGAGAAAGTTCTTTTTCACTCAACGCACAGTAAAGCGCTGGAATTTGTTGCCAGAGGATGTGGTTAATGCAGTTAGTGTAGCTGGGTTTAAAAAAAAAGGTTTGGATAAGTTCTTGGAGGAGAAGTCCATTAACGGCTATTAATCAGGTTTACTTAGGGAATAGCCACTGCTATTAATTGCATCAGTAGCATGGGATCTTCTTAGTGTTTGGGTAATTGCCAGGTTCTTGTGGCCTGGATTGGCCTCTGTTGGAAACAGGATGCTGGGCTTGATGGACCCTTGGTCTGACCCCAGTATGGCACGTTCTTAACTTTAGCAAGTCACCTTTCTTCTTGCTGTCTCATCTGTCTGATTCAGCATCTCCTCTAATTACCTGTCGGGTGTGTGTGTGCATGAAGCTTGCACTACGGCTTCCCGTGCAGCACCTGTCCTGTGGATAAATGTTTTTCAGCTTTCACATAAAAGTAGGAGGACACCAGTGAGACCAGCAGAGGGAGACAGAGAGTCAGGAATCAGCAGATTGGGAGTGGAAAGATACTGCGGGTTTTCAGCTTGTACAGGGTTTTACTTTCCTCTTTCATTAGTTGTCCTGGCCTGGCACAGCTCATGTACCATCAGCAGATCTGGGACTTGTTTATCTTTTCTTTTTACCATTGCTAGGAAAGGGAAATATATGTGTGTGTGTCTGTGTGTATCTCTGTACGTGGGTGTCTGTGGTTATGGGTGTGAGTAAGTGTGTCTTGTGTGTGTGTGGATTTCTGTGGGTGGGTGTCCATGGTTGTGGGTGTGACTAAGTGTGTCTTGTATGTGTGTATCTCTGTAAGTGGGTGTCTGTAGTTCTGGGTGTCAGTGTGTCTTGTGGTGTGTGTATGTGGATTTTTGTGGTGTGTCCATGGTTGTGGGTGTGACTAAGTGTATCTTATTAAGGTGCCTGTGTTGTATGTGGGAATGCACTATGTGTCGGTCAGTTTGTGAGTGTATGAAACTCATAAATTCTGGCAGGGTGACTGCCATGTAAGTCCACTTGAATGCCTACTGTGCAATGTTGTGTGGGTGGGTGTGTATCTGTGTGTGTTGGTGGGGAGGGTGGGTGTGTATCTGTGTGTTGGTGGGAAGGGTGGGCGTGTATCTGTGTGTGTTGGTGGGGAGGGTGGGTGCGTATCTGTGTGTTGGTGGGAAGGGTGGGCGTGTATCTGTGTGTGTTGGTGGGGAGGGTGGGTGCGTATCTGTGTGCTGGTGTGAGGCTGTGCATGGTTATGTGGGCGGTTGTGTATCTCTGCATGCATGTGTTGCTCTCTTGGCTGTGTATCTATGCATAGTTGTGTGGGCGGTTGTGTATCTATGCATGCATGTGTTGCTCTCTTGGCTGTGTATCTATGCATGGTTGTGTGGGAGGCTGTGTATCTCTGCATGCATGTTTTGCTCTCTTGGCTGTGTATCTATGCATGGTTGTGTGGGAGGCTGTGTATCTCTGCATGCATGTGTTGCTCTCTTGGCTGTGTATCTCTGCATGCACGTGTTGCTCTCTTGGCTGTGTATCTATGCATGGTTGTGTGGGTGGCTGTGTATCTATGCATGCATGTGTTGCTCTCTTGGCTGTGTATCTATGCATGGTTGTGTGGGAGGCTGTGTATCTCTGCATGCATATGTTGCTCTCTTGGCTGTGTATCTATGCATGGTTGTGTGGGAGGCTGTGTATCTCTGCATGCATGTGTTGCTCTCTTGGCTGTGTATCTATGCATGGTTGTGTGGGAGGCTGTGTATCTCTGCATGCATGTGTTGCTCTCTTGGCTGTGTATCTCTGCATGCACGTGTTGCTCTCTTGGCTGTGTATCTATGCATGGTTGTGTGGGAGGTTGTGTATCTCTGCATGCATGTGTTGCTCTCTTGGCTGTGTATCTATGCATGGTTGTGTGGCGGTTGTGTATCTCTGCATGCATGTGTTGCTCTCTTGGCTGTGTATCTATGCATGGTTGTGTGGGAGGCTGTGTATCTCTGCATGCATGTGTTGCTCTCTTGGCTGTGTATCTATGCATGCATGTGTTGCTCTCTTGGATGTGTATCTATGCATGGTTGTGTGGGAGGCTGTGTATCTCTGCATGCATGTGTTGCTCTCTTGGCTGTGTATCTCTGCATGCACGTGTTGCTCTCTTGGCTGTGTATCTATGCATGGTTGTGTGGGAGGCTGTGTATCTCTGCATGCATGTGTTGCTCTCTTGGCTGTGTATCTATGCATGGTTGTGTGGGAGGTTGTGTATCTCTGCATGCATGTGTTGCTCTCTTGGCTGTGCAATGCCTTCCCCTCTGGCCCCTTTCCTCGCCTGCACCATTGCTCTGTGTGGATCCTGGCTTGCTCCTGGCTTCTTTCTTCTCTGGGGCCTTGTTAGGGTTTATTTTGGCTCCCTCAGTTCTGTGTGCGGTCAGAGCAAACTGCAGCACTATGGAAGTTTAGCTTTGTTTTATTTTATTTTTAATTTGAGGTTAGAAGAGAAAGAGTTTGACTCTCACAGACCTTTTAGTTGCGGCAGACACAGTCTCTGCCGAGGGAAAGGGTTTGATCCATGGTGGCTTTCCATCCCTAACAGAATAGTTTGTGGGGAGAATCAGATACTTTGACAGTCCCCTTTCTTCCTGTACATTATGTCTGAGCTGTAAGAAGTACTAGAAATGCTGAGCTACCGGACTTATTATACAGGTTTGGAGTGCTGCAGGGCAGGAGTGAGGTGCATTGGCAGAGCTGTGTGTGAGGGTCTCAGTACTGGAATAGCAGGAGGTGCTGCAGGGCAGGAGTGAGGTGCATTGGCAGAGCTGTGTGTGAGGGTCTCAGTACTGGAATAGCAGGAGGTGCTGCAGGGCAGGAGTGAGGTGCATTGGCAGAGCTGTGTGTGGAATAGCAGGGGGTGCTGCAGGGTAGGAGTGAGGTGCATTGGCAGAGCTGTGTGTGAGGGTCTCAGTACTGGAATAGCAGGGGGTGCTGCAGGGCAGGAGTGAAGTGCATTGGCAGAGCTGTGTGTGAGGGTCTCAGTACTGGAATAGCAGGGGGTGCTGCAGGGCAGGAGTGAGGTGCATTGGCAGAGCTGTGTGTGAGGGTCTCAGTACTGGAATAGCAGGGGGGTGCTGCAGGGCAGGAGTGAGGTACATTGGCAGAGCTGTGTGTGAGGGTCTCAGTACTGGAATAGCAGGAGGTGCTGCAGGGCAGGAGTGAGGTGCATTGGCAGAGCTGTGTGTGAGGGTCTCAGTACTGGAATAGCAGGAGGTGCTGCAGGGCAGGAGTGAGGTGCATTGGCAGAGCTGTGTGTGAGGGTCTCAGTACTGGAATAGCAGGAGGTGCTGCAGGGCAGGAGTGAGGTGCATTGGCAGAGCTGTGTGTGAGGGTCTCAGTACTGGAATAGCAGGAGGTGCTGCAGGGCAGGAGTGAGGTGCATTGGCAGAGCTGTGTGTGAGGGTCTCAGTACTGGAATAGCAGGGGGTGCTGCAGGGCAGGAGTGAGGTGCATTGGTAGAGCTGTGTGTGAGGGTCTCAGTACTGGAATAGCAGGAGGTACTGCAGGGCAGGAGTGAGGTGCATTGGTAGAGCTGTGTGTGAGGGTCTCAGTACTGGAATAGCAGGGGGTGCTGCAGGGCAGGAGGGAGGTGCATTGGCAGAGCTTTGTGTGTATGGGGTCTCAGTACTGGAATAGCAGGGGGTGCTGCAGGGCAGGAGTGAGGTGCATTGGCAGAGCTGTGTGTGAGGGTCTCAGTACTGGAATAGCAGGGGGTGCTGCAGGGCAGGAGTGAGGTGCATTGGCAGAGCTGTGTGTGAGGGTCTCAGTACTGGAATAGCAGGGGGTGCTGCAGGGCAGGAGTGAGGTGCATTGGCAGAGCTGTGTGTGAGGGTCTCAGTACTGGAATAGCAGGGGCTGCTGCAGGGCAGGAGTGAGGTGCGGTGTCTTCTCTCATGCACAGGATATGTTCTGGGACCCTGACCTGTTCTAGCCTCGGCAGGGCCAGTGCTGTACCCGCAGAGTTTAATATATGAAACAAAGGGGCTCAGAAGAGCCTTTTCCCAGCCTCCTCCCTCTTCCCCACGGAAGCCCCTTTGATAGCTGTGTGGTCCGCCTCGGCGTGCCAATCTAATTAGGAGGTCTCTCTTGAATGTAGACCCTGCTGCACTTGATAAGGATGTTATAATTAGCTTTTGTGCTCGGGTTCCAGCCCCCATCTCGGGTGGGTATAAAGGGTCTGTATCTCCCCCCCTGCCAGCCACACTCGGGACACGACGGCAGGGTTAACTGGTTATAACCTTGGACAAGGACAGAGGGCACTTAATCTCCCCGCTGCAGGTCAGCCTCGCTCCCGAGGGCCGGAGATGATGAATGCATGGGCAGCAACAGCCCTTGCTCTGCTCTGCCTTGCGGGGTCAGCAGCCCCGGAGGGAGAGCCGGGACTCCCCCACCCCAGCGAGGTTGAAGAGGAAACGTCTCCATCGGCCTCCGAGCCGGGCAGCGCCGAGCCTCCCGGGGGGGATGTGCGCGCCGTCCGGCCTCTCCCAGGCGCCTTCCCGCACTTTCTCCTCCTCCTGCGGAGGTCGGGGGCCTCTGTGCGTCCTACCCGGAGGGGGAACCCCGCTGCTGGTTCCCCCCGGCCCCTTCCTGGGGGAGTGGGGATGGATTTCCTGGGTTCCCCTCCATCCACTTCGGCCGACGTGGACACGAATCCACCGATGCAGGTGTGGAGGAGAACGATCCAGAGAGGGGGAGACGAGCAGCAGGGCAGGGTAGTGCTGCCCCTCAGCCCAGGGGAAGTCACCAAGACCTCCTGTAAGGCTTTACCATTCAATCAGGTCAGTGTCTCTTCCCTTACAAACTGTGCCTGAGCTAAGCAGGACACTTTACTAACTCTGTTACCTTATATGTGTTATTAAAAGACTTTATACCAAGGGGATCTGCAGGGCAGGAATGAATTACATTGTGCATGTGTGTGTGTGAGGGTCTCAGTACTGGAATAGCAGGGGGTGCTGCAGGGCAGGAGGGAGGTGCATTGGCAGAGCTGTGTGTGAGGGTCTCAGTACTGGAATAGCAGGGGGTGCTGCAGGGCAGGAGTGAGGTGCATTGGCAGAGCTGTGTGTGAGGGTCTCAGTACTGGAATAGCAGGGGGTGCTGCAGGGCAGGAGGGAGGTGCATTAGCAGAGCTGTGTGTGAGGGTCTCAGTACTGGAATAGCAGGGGGTGCTGCAGGGCAGGAGGGAGGTGCATTGGCAGAGCTGTGTGTGAGGGTCTCAGTACTGTAATAGCAGGAGGGGCTGCAGGGCAGGAGTGAGGTGCATTGGCAGAGCTGTGTGTGAGGGTCTCAGTACTGGAATAGCAGGGGGTGCTGCAGGGCAGGAGGGAGGTGCATTGGCAGAGCTGTGTGTGAGGGTCTCAGTACTGTAATAGCAGGAGGTGTTGCAGGGCAGGAGTGAGGTGCATTGGCAGAGCTGTGTATGAGGGTCTCAGTACTGGAATAGCAGGAGGTGCTGCAGGGCAGGAGTGAGGTGCATTGGCAGAGCTGTGTGTGAGGGTCTCAGTACTGGAATAGCAGGAGGTGCTGCAGGGCAGGAGTGAGGTGCATTGGCAGAGCTGTGTGTGAGGGTCTCAGTACTGGAATAACAGGAGGTGCTGCAGGGTAGGAGTGAGGTGCATTGGCAGAGCTGTGTGTGAGGGTCTCAGTACTGGAATAGCAGGGGGTGCTGCAGGGCAGGAGTGAGGAGCATTGGCAGAGCTGTGTGTGAGGGTCTCAGTACTGGAATAGCAGGGCGTGCTGCAGGGCAGGAGTGAGGTGCATTGGCAGAGCTGTGTGTGTGTGTGAGGGTCTCAGTACTGGAATAGCAGGGGGTGCTGCAGGGCAGGAGTGAGGTGCATTGGCAGAGCTGTGTGTGAGGGTCTCAGTACTGGAATAGCAGGGGGTGCTGCAGGGCAGGAGTGAGGTGCATTGGCAGAGCTGTGTGTGAGGGTCTCAGTACTGGAATAGCAGGGGGTGCTGCAGGGCAGGAGTGAGGTGCATTGGCAGAGCTGTGTGTGTGTGAGGGTCTCAGTACTGGAATAGCAGGGGGTGCTGCAGGGCAGGAGTGAGGTGCATTGGCAGAGCTGTGTGTGTGTGAGGGTCTCAGTACTGGAATAGCAGGGGGTGCTGCAGGGCAGGAGTGAGGTGCATTGGCAGAGCTGTGTGTGAGGGTCTCAGTACTAGAATAGCAGGAGGTGCTGCAGGGCAGGAGTGAGGTGCATTGGCAGAGCTGTGTGTGAGGGTCTCAGTACTGGAATAGCAGGGGGTGCTGCAGGGCAGGAGGGAGGTGCATTGGCAGAGCTGTGTGTGAGGGTCTCAGTACTGGAATAGCAGGAGGTCCTGCAGGGTAGGAGTGAGGTGCATTGGCAGAGCTGTGTGTGAGGGTCTCAGTACTGGAATAGCAGGAGGTGCTGCAGGGAATGAGTGAGGTGCATTGGGAGAGCTGTGTGTGAGGGTCTCAGTACTGGAATAGCAGGAGGTGCTGCAGGGCAGGAGTGAGGTGCATTGGCAGAGCTGTGTGTGAGGGTCTCAGGACTGGAATAGCAGGAGGTGCTTCAGGGCAGGAGTGAGGTGCATTGGCAGAGCTGTGTGTGAGGGTCTCAGTACTGGAATAGGAGGGGGTGCTGCAGGGCAGGAGTGAGGTGCATTGGCAGAGCTGTGTGTGAGGGTCTCAGTACTGGAATAGCAGGAGGTGCTGCAGGGCAGGAGTGAGGTGCATTGGCAGAGCTGTGTGTGAGGGTCTCAGTACTGGAATAGCAGGAGGTGCTCCAGGGCAGGAGTGAGGTGCATTGGCAGAGCTGTGTGTGAGGGTCTCAGTACTGGAATAGGAGGGGGTGCTGCAGGGCAGGAGTGAGGTGCATTGGCAGAGCTGTGTGTGAGGGTCTCAGTACTGGAATAGCAGGGGGTGCTGCAGGGCAGGAGGGAGGTGCATTGGCAGAGCTGTGTGTGAGGGTCTCAGTACTGGAATAGCAGGAGGCGCTGCAGGGCAGGAGTGAGGTGCATTGGCAGAGCTGTGTGTGAGGGTCTCAGTACTGGAATAGCAGGAGGTGCTGCAGGGCAGGAGTGAGGTGCATTGGCAGAGCTGTGTGTGAGGGTCTCAGTACTGGAATAGCAGGAGGTGCTGCAGGGCAGGAGTGAGGTGCATTGGCAGAGCTGTGTGTGAGGGTCTCAGTACTGGAATAGCAGGAGGCGCTGCAGGGCAGGAGTGAGGTGCATTGGCAGAGCTGTGTGTGAGGGTCTCAGTACTGGAATAGCAGGAGGTGCTGCAGGGCAGGAGTGAGGTGCATTGGCAGAGCTGTGTGTGAGGGTCTCAGTACTGGAATAGCAGGAGGCGCTGCAGGGCAGGAGTGAGGTGCATTGGCAGAGCTGTGTGTGAGGGTCTCAGTACTGGAATAGCAGGAGGTGGTGCAGGGCAGGAGTGAGGTGCATTGGCAGAGCTGTGTGTGAGGGTCTCAGTACTGGAATAGCAGGAGGTGCTGCAGGGCAGGAGTGAGGTGCATTGGCAGAGCTGTGTGTGAGGGTCTCAGTACTGGAATAGCAGGAGGTGCTGCAGGGCAGGAGTGAGGTGCATTGGCAGAGCTGTGTGTGAGGGTCTCAGTACTGGAATAGCAGGAGGCGCTGCAGGGCAGGAGTGAGGTGCATTGGCAGAGCTGTGTGTGAGGGTCTCAGTACTGGAATAGCAGGGGGTGCTGCAGGGCAGGAGTGAGGTGCATTGGCAGAGCTGTGTGTGAGGGTCTCAGTACTGGAATAGCAGGAGGTGCTGCAGGACAGGAGTGAGGAGCATTGGCAGAGCTGTGTGTGAGGGTCTCAGTACTGGAATAGCAGGAGGCGCTGCAGGGCAGGAGTGAGGAGCATTGGCAGAGCTGTGTGTGAGGGTCTCAGTACTGGAATAGCAGGAGGCGCTGCAGGGCAGGAGTGAGGTGCATTGGCAGAGCTGTGTGTGAGGGTCTCAGTACTGGAATAGCAGGGGGTGCTGCAGGGCAGGAGTGAGGTGCATTGGCAGAGCTGTGTGTGAGGGTCTCAGTACTGGAATAGCAGGAGGCGCTGCAGGGCAGGAGTGAGGAGCATTGGCAGAGCTGTGTGTGAGGGTCTCAGTACTGGAATAGCAGGAGGCGCTGCAGGGCAGGAGTGAGGAGCATTGGCAGAGCTGTGTGTGAGGGTCTCAGTACTGGAATAGCAGGAGGCGCTGCAGGGCAGGAGTGAGGTGCATTGGCAGAGCTGTGTGTGAGGGTCTCAGTACTGGAATAGCAGGGGGTGCTGCAGGGCAGGAGTGAGGTGCATTGGCAGAGCTGTGTGTGAGGGTCTCAGTACTGGAATAGCAGGAGGTGCTGCAGGGCAGGAGTGAGGAGCATTGGCAGAGCTGTGTGTGAGGGTCTCAGTACTGGAATAGCAGGGGGTGCTGCAGGGCAGGTATCTTGTCAAAGAATTTGGAGGGTGTTGTCTCTGTTAACCTGACTGGTGAGCTGTAAGGACATCGTCTTCCTTCCTTCTTGCAGACTATTTCCCAGAGGGGCTGCTCCTCGGTCTCCATCCACAACCACTTCTGCTTTGGCCACTGCAGCTCCTTCTATGTGCCTGGCTCTCAGAGGGACAGCTCGCGCCCCTGCTCCGGCTGCGCCCCCCGCCGGGTCCGGACGGTGGTGGTCTCCCTGCGGTGTGGACGGCAGGCGCTGGCCCGGGCTGTGGAGGTCACGGTGGTGGAGGAATGTCAGTGCGAAGCGAGCCAGGCCTCCCTCTCTCAGGGACTTGGGCGGATGGAGGATCCTTGACTAAATGAGGGAGAACAAAGCTTGTGTGAAACGGAGACTCTCTCAGCGAAATCACTTTTTTTTTGTGCTGTTTATCCGTGGCTTCGGCAGTTCGGGCTGCGTTGCACCCTACCGAGTCGGGGTCAGGCTGATGCCCGCGGAGGAGGCCCCGGTATTTTCAGCACCTGTTGGGACAGCATTTTGTTGTTTTTGCTGTGACTCTTGGATCTGCCCAGTTTCCTGGTGAAAAACATCACTGTTGAGTTTTGTATGGGCAGTGTGTGCATGTAACCTGATCGCGCGTGCATGTAAGCTGATTGTGTGTGTGTGCATGTAACCTGATCACGTGCGTGTGTGTGTGCATGTAACCTGATCGCATGCGTGTGTGTGTGTGTGCATGTAACCTGATCGTGTGTGTGTTTGTGTGTGTGTGTGTGTGCATGTAACCTGATCGTGTGTGTGTGTGTGCATGTAACCTGATCGTGCGTGTGTGTGTGTGTGTGTGCATGTAACCTGATCGTGTGTGTGTGCGTGTGTGTGTGCATGTAATCTGATCGCGTGCGTGTGTGTGTGTGCATGTAACCTGATCGTATGTGTGTGCGCGTGTGTGTGCATGTAACCTGATCGCGTGCGTGTGTGTGTGCATGTAACCTGATCGTGTGTGTGCATGTAACCTGATCGTGTGTGTGTGTGTGTGCATGTAACCTGATCGTGTGTGTGTGCGTGTGTGTGTGCATGTAATCTGATCGCGTGCGTGTGTGTGTGTGTGCATGTAACCTGATCGTGTGTGTGTGCGTGTGTGTGTGCATGTAACCTGATCGCGTGCGTGTGTGTGTGTGTGCATGTAACTTGATCGTGTGCGCGCGCGTGTAACTTGATCGTGTGTGTGTGTGCATGTAACCTGATTGTGTGTGTGTGTGTGTATGTGTAACCTGATCGTGTGTGTGTGTGTGTGTGTGTGTGTGTGCATGTAACTTGATCGTGTGTGCGCGCATGTAACTTGATTGTGTGTGTGTGTATGTGTAACCTGATCGTGTGTGTGTGTGTGTGTGTGTGCATGTAACCTGATTGTGTGTGTGTGTGTGTATGTGTAACCTGATCGTGTGTGTGTGTGTGTGCATGTAACTTGATCGTGTGTGCACGCATGTAACTTGATTGTGTGTGTGTGTATGTGTAACCTGATCGTGTGTGTGTGTGTGTGTGTGTGTGTGCATGTAACCTGATTGTGTGTGTGTGTGTTTGTTTTGTTTTTATTTTTTTACTGTGCACTGGAAGAGGATTTTTGATGTTGCAATGGCTTTCCCTGTTGCTAACTTCGCCGCTCACCCTGTTACCTTCGAGCCCTGCATGGAGCACATCCTGAGCCTTGCAAGCTGGCGTCCCTCGGCAGTAGCTGCATCCACCAAGTTTAAGGGGAAAAAGAAAGACGAGCCGTGCTGAATGGAAAACGGGGCAGATAAAAAGCTGGATGCACCCCCTGGGGTTCTTATAAGCAGGCTGTTACCCCCCCGTCCTCCCCCCCAGTGGCGCAGGCGTTAGCCACGTGAGATGTGGTTATGCCTCATTTTAGTGGCTGAGCTGACCCAGGGGCCGGTAGCTCGGGGCCAGGCTCCCCGACAACCCTCTTGTCTGCGAGGCAGAGGGGCGATTCCCCCAAACCCTGACAAAGCGCAAGCTGCCTCTGCTTCCTGAATCCTGGCTCCCGCACACGCTCTGGCCTCTCTGATTCCTGTCTCGTCTCTGTACATACGGCTGCAGCCTTCACATGTGTGTGTGTGTGTGTTAAAAATGTTATACATCATTCCTCCCATCCTGTCAGGATCACCTGTGTGTATCTTATCACGATTTAATAAATCTGTATCTTTTACAAGATTGATGTACGAAAAAAAAAAATAAGGATTTTATCTTGTGCATTCTTCCAACACATTCCACAGCGTACATGCTCCCGAAAATGTCATCAGGCATGAGAGCCAGAAGGGGAATAGCAGGACTGTATGTGGCAGGTTCCTGCCTGGTGTACAGCAGAGGCAGTCTGCTATATGACCGGAGTCTTGCACTGCCTATGGGAGGTACTGCAGAGGCAGGGCAGTCCCTGTGTGATATCTATACTTGTGGGTGGGGCAGTCCCTGTGTGAGATACCGCAGAGGAAGGGCAGTCCCTGTGTGATATCTATACTTGTGGTGGGGCAGTCCCTGTGTGAGATACCGCAGAGGCAGGGCAGTCCCTGTGTGATATCTATACTTGTGGTGGGGCAGTCCCTGTGTGAGATACTGCAGAGGCAGGGCAGTCCCTGTGTGATATCTATACTTGTGGTGGGGCAGTCCCTGTGTGAGATACCGCAGAGGCAGGGCAGTCCCTGTGTGATATCTATACTTGTGGTGGGGCAGTCCCTGTGTGATATCTATACTTGTGGGTGGGGCAGTCCCTGTGTGAGATACTGCAGAGGCAGGGCAGTCCCTGTGTGATATCTATACTTGTGGTGGGGCAGTCCCTGTGTGAGATACCGCAGAGGCAGGGCAGTCCCTGTGTGATATCTATACTTGTGGGTGGGGCAGTCCCTGTGTGAGATACTGCAGAGACAGGGCAGTCCCTGTGTGATATCTATACTTGTGGTGGGGCAGTCCCTGTGTGAGATACCGCAGAGGCAGGGCAGTCCCTGTGTGATATCTATACTTGTGGTGGGGCAGTCCCTGTGTGAGATACTGCAGAGGCAGGGCAGTCCCTGTGTGATATCTATACTTGTGGGTGGGGCAGTCCCTGTGTGAGATACCGCAGAGGCAGGGCAGTCCCTGTGTGATATCTATACTTGTGGTGGGGCAGTCCCTGTGTGAGATACTGCAGAGGCAGGGCAGTCCCTGTGTGATATCTATACTTGTGGGTGGGGCAGTCCCTGTGTGAGATACCGCAGAGGCAGGGCAGTCCCTGTGTGATATCTATACTTGTGGTGGGGCAGTCCCTGTGTGAGATACTGCAGAGGCAGGGCAGTCCCTGTGTGATATCTATACTTGTGGTGGGGCAGTCCCTGTGTGAGATACTGCAGAGGCAGGGCAGTCCCTGTGTGATATCTATACTTGTGGGTGGGGCAGTCCCTGTGTGAGATACTGCAGAGGCAGGGCAGTCCCTGTGTGATATCTATATTTGTGGGTGGGGCAGTCCCTGTGTGAGATACCGCAGAGGCAGGGCAGTCCCTGTGTGATATCTATACTTGTGGGGGGGGCAGTCCCTGTGTGAGATACCGCAGAGGCAGGGCAGTCCCTGTGTGATATCTATACTTGTGGGTGGGGCAGTCCCTGTGTGAGATACTGCAGAGGCAGGGCAGTCCCTGTGTGATATCTATACTTGTGGTGGGGCAGTCCCTGTGTGAGATACTGCAGAGGCAGGGCAGTCCCTGTGTGATATCTATACTTGTGGGTGGGGCAGTCCCTGTGTGAGATACTGCAGAGGCAGGGCAGTCCCTGTGTGATATCTATACTTGTGGTGGGGCAGTCCCTGTGTGAGATACTGCAGAGGCAGGGCAGTCCCTGTGTGATATCTATACTTGTGGTGGGGCAGTCCCTGTGTGAGATACTGCAGAGGCAGGGCAGTCCCTGTGTGATATCTATACTTGTGGTGGGGCAGTCCCTGTGTGAGATACTGCAGAGGCAGGGCAGTCCCTGTGTGATATCTATACTTGTGGGTGGGGCAGTCCCTGTGTGAGATACTGCAGAGGCAGGGCAGTCCCTGTGTGATATCTATACTTGTGGTGGGGCAGTCCCTGTGTGAGATACTGCAGAGGCAGGGCAGTCCCTGTGTGATATCTATACTTGTGGGTGGGGCAGTCCCTGTGTGAGATACTGCAGAGGCAGGGCAGTCCCTGTGTGATATCTATACTTGTGGGTGGGGCAGTCCCTGTGTGAGATACCGCAGAGACAGGGCAGTCCCTGTGTGATATCTATACTTGTGGGTGGGGCAGTCCCTGTGTGAGATACTGCAGAGGCAGGGCAGTCCCTGTGTGATATCTATACTTGTGGGTGGGGCAGTCCCTGTGTGAGATACTGCAGAGGCAGGGCAGTCCCTGTGTGATATCTATACTTGTGGTGGGGCAGTCCCTGTGTGAGATACTGCAGAGGCAGGGCAGTCCCTGTGTGATATCTATACTTGTGGGTGGGGCAGTCCCTGTGTGAGATACTGCAGAGGCAGGGCAGTCCCTGTGTGATATCTATACTTGTGGGGGGGGCGGCCCCTGTGTGAGATACTGCAGAGGCAGGGCAGTCCCTGTGTGATATCTATACTTGTGGGTGGGGCAGTCCCTGTGTGAGATACTGCAGAGGCAGGGCAGTCCCTGTGTGATATCTATACTTGTGGGTGGGGCAGTCCCTGTGTGAGATACTGCAGAGGCAGGGCAGTCCCTGTGTGATATCTATACTTGTGGGTGGGGCAGTCCCTGTGTGAGATACCGCAGAGGCAGGGCAGTCCCTGTGTGATATCTATACTTGTGGTGGGGCAGTCCCTGTGTGAGATACCGCAGAGGCAGGGCAGTCCCTGTGTGATATCTATACTTGTGGTGGGGCAGTCCCTGTGTGAGATACTGCAGAGGCAGGGCAGTCCCTGTGTGATATCTATACTTGTGGGTGGGGCAGTCCCTGTGTGAGATACTGCAGAGGCAGGGCAGTCCCTGTGTGATATCTATACTTGTGGGTGGGGCAGTCCCTGTGTGAGATACCGCAGAGGCAGGGCAGTCCCTGTGTGATATCTATACTTGTGGTGGGGCAGTCCCTGTGTGAGATACCGCAGAGGCAGGGCAGTCCCTGTGTGATATCTATACTTGTGGTGGGGCAGTCCCTGTGTGAGATACCGCAGAGGCAGGGCAGTCCCTGTGTGATATCTATACTTGTGGGTGGGGCAGTCCCTGTGTGAGATACTGCAGAGGCAGGGCAGTCCCTGTGTGATATCTATACTTGTGGTGGGGCAGTCCCTGTGTGAGATACTGCAGAGGCAGGGCAGTCCCTGTGTGATATCTATACTTGTGGGTGGGGCAGTCCCTGTGTGAGATACTGCAGAGACAGGGCAGTCCCTGTGTGATATCTATACTTGTGGGTGGGGCAGTCCCTGTGTGAGATACCGCAGAGGCAGGGCAGTCCCTGTGTGATATCTATACTTGTGGGTGGGGCAGTCCCTGTGTGAGATACCGCAGAGACAGGGCAGTCCCTGTGTGATATCTATACTTGTGGTGGGGCAGTCCCTGTGTGAGATACTGCAGAGGCAGGGCAGTCCCTGTGTGATATCTATACTTGTGGGTGGGGCAGTCCCTGTGTGAGATACTGCAGAGACAGGGCAGTCCCTGTGTGATATCTATACTTGTGGGTGGGGCAGTCCCTGTGTGAGATACCGCAGAGGCAGGGCAGTCCCTGTGTGATATCTATACTTGTGGGTGGGGCAGTCCCTGTGTGAGATACCGCAGAGACAGGGCAGTCCCTGTGTGATATCTATACTTGTGGGTGGGGCAGTCCCTGTGTGAGATACTGCAGAGACAGGGCAGTCCCTGTGTGATATCTATACTTGTGGGTGGGGCAGTCCCTGTGTGAGATACCGCAGGGGCAGGACAGACGCTGTATAATATATCATACAGCAGTGGCAGGTTCCCGTGGGAGATACTGCAGAGGCAGGGCGGTCCCTGTGTGATATCTATACTTGTGGTGGGGCAGTCCCTGTGTGAGATACTGCAGAGGCAGGGCAGTCCCTGTGTGATATCTATACTTGTGGGTGGGGCAGTCCCCTGTGTGAGATACCGCAGAGGCAGGGCAGTCCCTGTGTGATATCTATACTTGTGGGTGGGGCAGTCCCTGTGTGAGATACCGCAGAGGCAGGGCAGTCCCTGTGTGATATCTATACTTGTGGGTGGGGCAGTCCTGTGTGAGATACCGCAGAGACAGGGCAGTCCCTGTGTGATATCTATACTTGTGGTGGGGCAGTCCCTGTGTGAGATACTGCAGAGGCAGGGCAGTCCCTGTGTGATATCTATACTTGTGGGTGGGGCAGTCCCTGTGTGAGATACTGCAGAGACAGGGCAGTCCCTGTGTGATATCTATACTTGTGGGTGGGGCAGTCCCTGTGTGAGATACCGCAGAGGCAGGGCAGTCCCTGTGTGATATCTATACTTGTGGGTGGGGCAGTCCCTGTGTGAGATACCGCAGAGACAGGGCAGTCCCTGTGTGATATCTATACTTGTGGGTGGGGCAGTCCCTGTGTGAGATACTGCAGAGACAGGGCAGTCCCTGTGTGATATCTATACTTGTGGGTGGGGCAGTCCCTGTGTGAGATACCGCAGGGGCAGGACAGACGCTGTATAATATATCATACAGCAGTGGCAGGTTCCCGTGGGAGATACTGCAGAGGCAGGGCGGTCCCTGTGTGATATCTATACTTGTGGTGGGGCAGTCCCTGTGTGAGATACTGCAGAGGCAGGGCAGTCCCTGTGTGATATCTATACTTGTGGGTGGGGCAGTCCCTGTGTGAGATACCGCAGAGGCAGGGCAGTCCCTGTGTGATATCTATACTTGTGGGTGGGGCAGTCCCTGTGTGAGATACCGCAGAGGCAGGGCAGTCCCTGTGTGATATCTATACTTGTGGGTGGGGCAGTCCCTGTGTGAGATATCGCAGAGGCAGGGCAGTCCCTGTGTGATATCTATACTTGTGGGTGGGGCAGTCCCTGTGTGAGATACTGCAGAGACAGGGCAGTCCCTGTGTGATATCTATACTTGTGGGTGGGGCAGTCCCTGTGTGAGATACTGCAGAGGCAGGGCAGTCCCTGTGTGATATCTATACTTGTGGTGGGGCAGTCCCTGTGTGAGATACCGCAGAGGCAGGGCAGTCCCTGTGTGATATCTATACTTGTGGGTGGGGCAGTCCCTGTGTGAGATACCGCAGAGGAAGGGCAGTCCCTGTGTGATATCTATACTTGTGGGTGGGGCAGTCCCTGTGTGAGATACCGCAGAGACAGGGCAGTCCCTGTGTGATATCTATACTTGTGGGTGGGGCAGTCCCTGTGTGAGATACTGCAGAGGCAGGGCAGTCCCTGTGTGATATCTATACTTGTGGTGGGGCAGTCCCTGTGTGAGATACCGCAGAGGCAGGACAGACGCTGTATAATATATCATACAGCTGTGGCAGGGCCCTGTGGGAGATACCGCAGAGGCAGGGCAGTCCCTGTGTGATATCTATACTTGTGGTGGGGCAGTCCCTGTGTGAGATACCGCAGAGGCAGGGCAGTCCCTGTGTGATATCTATACTTGTGGGTGGGGCAGTCCCTGTGTGAGATACCGCAGAGGCAGGCAGTCCCTGTGTGATATCTATACTTGTGGTGGGGCAGTCCCTGTGTGAGATACCGCAGATGCAGGGCAGTCCCTGTGTGATATCTATACTTGTGGGTGGGGCAGTCCCTGTGTGAGATACCGCAGAGGCAGGACAGACGCTGTATAATATATCATACAGCTGTGGCAGGGCCCTGTGGGAGATACCGCAGACGCAGGGCGGTCGCTGTATTATATATCATACAGCAGTGGCAGGTCCCCGTGGGAGATACCGCAGAGGCAGGACAGTCCCTTGTGATATCTATACTTGTGGTGGGGCAGTCCCTGTGTGAGATACAGCAGAGGCAGGGTGGTCACTGTATTATATATCATACAGCTGTGGCAGGTCCCCGTGGGAGATACCGCAGAGGCAGGGCGGTCGCTGTATTATATATCATACAGCAGGGGCAGGTCCCCGTGGGAGATACCGCAGAGGCAGGACAGACGCTGTATTATATATCATACAGCAGGGGCAGGTCCCCGTGGGAGATACCGCAGAGGCAGGACAGTCCCTTGTGATATCTATACTTGTGGTGGGGCAGTCCCTGTGTGAGATACAGCAGAGGCAGGGTGGTCACTGTATTATATATCATACAGCTGTGGCAGGTCCCCGTGGGAGATACCGCAGAGGCAGGGCGGTCGCTGTATTATATATCATACAGCAGAGGCAGGTCCCCGTGGGAGATACCGCAGAGGCAGGGCGGTCGCTGTATTATATATCATACAGCTGTGGCAGGCCCCCGTGGGAGATACCGCAGAGGCAGGGCGGTCGCTGTATAATATATCATACAGCAGGGGCAGGACCCCGGGGGAGATACCGCAGAGGAAGGGCGGTCACTGTATTATATATCATACAGCTGTGGCAGGGTGGTCACTGTATTATATATCATACAGCTGTGGCAGGGCGGTCACTGTATTATATATCATACAGCAGTGGCAGGGTGGTCACTGTATTATATATCATACAGCAGGGGCAGGGAGGTCGCTGTATAATATATCATACAGCAGGGGCAGGGTGGTCGCTGTATTATATATCATACAGCTGTGGCAGGGTGGTCACTATATAATATATCATACAGCAGGGGCAGGCCCCCGGGGGAGATACCGCAGAGGCAGGGTGGTCGCTGTATTATATATCATACAGCAGGGGCAGGGCAGTCACTGTATTATATATCATACAGCAGTGGCAGGGAGGTCGCTGTATAATATATCATACAGCAGGGGCAGGGCGGTCACTGTATTATATATCATACAGCAGGGGCAGGGCGGTCACTGTATTATATATCATACAGGAGAGGCAGGGCGGTCGCTATATTATATATCATACAGCAGTGGCAGGGAGGTCGCTGTATAATATATCATACAGCAGGGGCAGGGCGGTCACTGTATTATATATCATACAGCTGTGGCAGGTCCCCGTGGGAGATACCGCAGAGGCAGGGTGGTCGCTGTATTATATATCATACAGCAGAGGCAGGGAGGTCACTGTATTATATATCATACAGCAGGGGCAGGGCGGTCACTGTATTATATATCATACAGCAGGGGCAGGGCGGTCACTGTATTATATATCATACAGGAGAGGCAGGGCGGTCACTATATTATATATCATACAGCAGTGGCAGGGAGGTCGCTGTATAATATATCATACAGCAGGGGCAGGGCGGTCACTGTATTATATATCATACAGCTGTGGCAGGTCCCCGTGGGAGATACCGCAGAGGCAGGGTGGTCGCTGTATTATATATCATACAGCAGAGGCAGGGAGGTCGCTGTATTATATATCATACAGCAGGGGCAGGCCCTCGTGGGAGATACCGCAGAGGCAGGGCGGTCGCTGTATTATATATCATATAGCAGGGGCAGGGAGGTCACTGTATTATATATCATACAGCAGTGGCAGGGAGGTCACTGTATTATATATCATACAGCAGTGGCAGGGAGGTCGCTGTATAATATATCATACAGCAGGGGCAGGGTGGTCACTGTATTATATATCATACAGGAGAGGCAGCGCGGTCACTGTATTATGTATCATACAGGAGAGGCAGGGCGGTCGCTGTATTATATATCATACAGGAGAGGCAGGGCGGTCGCTGTATTATATATCATACAGCAGGGGCAGGGAGGTCGCTGTATAATATATCATACAGCAGGGGCAGGGCGGTCACTGTATTATATATCATACAGCTGTGGCAGGTCCCCGTGGGAGATACCGCAGAGGCAGGGCGGTCGCTGTATTATATATCATACAGCTGTGGCAGGGTGGTCACTGTATTATATATCATACAGCAGTGGCAGGGAGGTCACTGTATTATATATCATACAGCAGGGGCAGGGTGGTCACTATATAATATATCATACAGCAGGGGCAGGCCCCCGGGGGAGATACCACAGAGGCAGGGTGGTCGCTGTATTATATATCATACAGCAGAGGCAGGGAGGTCGCTGTATTATATATCATACAGCAGGGGCAGGCCCTCGTGGGAGATACCGCAGAGGCAGGGCGGTCGCTGTATTATATATCATACAGCAGGGGCAGGGAGGTCGCTGTATTATATATCATACAGCAGGGGCAGGGCGGTCACTGTATTATATATCATACAGGAGAGGCAGGGCGGTCGCTGTATTATATATCATACAGGAGAGGCAGGGTGGTCGCTGTATAATATGTCATACAGCAGGGGCAGGGCGCTCACTGTATTATATATCATACAGCAGGGGCAGGGCGGTCGCTGTATTATATATCATACAGGAGAGGCAGGGCAGTCACTGTATTATATATCATACAGCAGGGGCAGGGCGGTCACTGTATTATATATCATACAGGAGAGGCAGGGCGGTCACTGTATTATATATCATACAGCAGGGGCAGGGCGGTCGCTGTATTATATATCATACAGGAGAGGCAGGGCGGTCGCTGTATTATATATCATACAGCAGGGGCAGGGCGGTCACTGTATTATATATCATACAGCAGGGGCAGTTTGGTCACTGTATTATATATCATACAGCAGGGGCAGGGCGCTCACTGTATTATATATCATACAGCAGGGGCAGGGCGTTCGCTGTATTATATATCATACAGGAGAGGCAGGGCGGTCACTGTATTATATATCATACAGCAGGGGCAGGGCGGTCACTGTATTATATATCATACAGCAGGGGCAGGGAGGTCGCTGTATTATATATCATACAGCAGAGGCAGGGCGGTCGCTGTATTATGTATCATACAGCAGTGGCAGGGAGGTCGCTGTATAATATATCATACAGCAGAGGCAGGGCGGTCACTGTATTATATATCATACAGCAGGGGCAGGGCGGTCACTGTATTATATAATCATACAGCTGTGGCAGGGTGGTCGCTGTATTATATATCATACAGCAGGGGCAGGGTGGTCACTGTATTATATATCATACAGCAGGGGCAGGGCGGTCGCTGTATTATATATCATACAGCAGGGACAGGGAGGTCGCTGTATTATATATCATACAGCAGAGGCAGGGCGGTCGCTGTATTATATATCATACAGCAGTGGCAGGGAGGTCGCTGTATAATATATCATACAGCAGAGGCAGGGCGATCACTGTATTATATATCATACAGCAGGGGCAGGGCGGTCACTGTATTATATAATCATACAGCTGTGGCAGGGTGGTCGCTGTATTATATATCATACAGCAGGGGCAGGGTGGTCACTGTATTATATATCATACAGCAGGGGCAGGGCGGTCACTGTATTATATATCATACAGGAGAGGCAGGGCGGTCACTGTATTATATATCATACAGCAGGGGCAGGGCGGTCACTGTATTATATATCATACAGCAGGGGCAGGCCCCCGGGGGAGATACCGCAGAGGCAGGGCAGTCTGAGTTTCTACGATATGCAAATTTATCTCACGCGTATTCCTTGTGGATGTGGGGTCCCCAGGACTGGTTTGCTTAGTCCTGCTTTAGGGTCTGTTTATTCTGTATTTAGTGGGGATCCGTCTGTGTTTCTGGGTGTGGGACTGAGATGAGCTTCTGTGCTGGGCTGTGGTTTCCGTGGGGGGAGCCTGGCTTGTCCCGTTTCCCAGTAGTAGGTGTATTGGTGTTTTAGGAGCTGGTGTTATAGTTGCAGTGTTGCATTTTCACAGGTAAGATTGTTACTGCTTGAGTGTTAGCAGTTAGTGCTGTTTTGGTATGGGGGGGTTTACTGTACAGTACTGTAACTGTTTTCTCAGGACTGACTTGGGGTCAAGCCCACGTCCAACACGCGATTCAATAGGGTTTTCGGGTTGGCACCAGAGCGGTGCGTGTAAATATAAGGTAGAGGTTGCTGTGAGTGCTATTTTTACCTCAGGAGATAGTGCTTTTTAATGCACAGTCTGTTCTTATAAATGCATCATTTTTAATTGTGTGTGTGTGTGTGTGTTTGTTTATGGAGGGGTGGTCCCTGTGTGTGAGATATATATGTATATGTATATCCTTGAGGTGTAGCAGTCTGTGAGCAAGATACGGCCAGTGTAGGACGATGCCTGGGTAATATATATATAAAATATAATGTAGTGCTTTTTAATGTTGAATCGGTTCTTATAAATGCATCATTTCTAATTGTGTGTGTGTGTGTTTTGTTTATGGAGGGGTGGTCCCTGTGTGTGAGATATATATGTATATGTATATCCTTGAGGTGTAGCAGTCTGTGAGCAAGATACGGCCAGTGTAGGACGATGCCTGGGTAATATATATATAAAATATAATGTAGTGCTTTTTAATGTTGAATCGGTTCTTATAAATGCATCATTTCTAATTGTGTGTGTGTGTGTTTTGTTTATGGAGGGGTGGTCCCTGTGTGTGAGATATATATGTGTATATCCTCTGTGAGCAAGATACGGCCACTGTAGGACGATGCCTGGCTAATATAGATATCTCCTTGAGTTGGAGCTCACTGGACTCCTGTGGTCAGTGGAGAGTGGACGGAGGGGGCTGCCACATCTCTGGATGCTGCGGCTGCTGCAGGTGGCTCTGCTTGGCACGAGATATGACGCTGGGCTAAGCCCATCCTAAGCAGAGAAAGCACAGACTGGCAGCCTGGTGAGGGAGGCAGATGGGACCAGCTGGCATCTTCCAGGGGGACAGTTGGTAATGTTGTAATATTTGTGGTGTGCGCAGAGCCCCTCTCTGTGCCTTCCTGACAGCACAGACGTTCACACACTGACAATCCTCCGAACAGCCTCTCACTTGTTGAGTCTGCTCCCTTCCTGCCTGTCTCCCGTCCTATAACCTTCCTCCCATCCTATAAACCTTTCTTCCATCCTATAAACCTTCCTCCCGTCCTATAACTCTTCCTCCTGACCTATAACCCTTCCTTACATTCTATAACCTTCCTCCCGTCCTATAAACCTTCCTCCCGTCCTGTAACCTTCCTCCCATCCTATAAACCTTCCTTCCATCCTATAAACCTTCCTCCCGTCCTATAACCCTTCCTCCCATCCTGTAACCCTTCCTCCCATCCTATAACCCTTCCTCCCGTTCTGTAACCTTCCTCCCGTCCTGTAACCTTCCTCCCATCCTATAAACCTTTCTTCCATCCTATAAACCTTCCTCCCGTCCTATAACCCTTCCTCCCATCCTGTAACCCTTCCTCCCATCCTATAACCCTTCCTCCCGTCCTATAACCCTTCCTCCCATCCTGTAACCCTTCCTTACATTCTATAACCTTCCTCCCGTCCTATAAACCTTCCTCCCATCCTATAAACCTTCCTTCCATCCTATAAACCTTCCTCCCGTCCTATAACCCTTCCTCCCATCCTGTAACCCTTCCTCCCATCCTATAACCCTTCCTCCCGTTCTGTAACCTTCCTCCCGTCCTATAACCCTTCCTCCCATCCTGTAACCCTTCCTTACATTCTATAACCTTCCTCCCGTCCTATAACTCTTCCTCCCTTCCTATAACTCTTCCTCCCGTCCTATAACTCTTCCTCCCTTCCTATAACTCTTCCTCCCTTCCTATAACTCTTCC
Organism: Rhinatrema bivittatum; assembly: GCF_901001135.1. Taxonomy (NCBI): domain Eukaryota; kingdom Metazoa; phylum Chordata; class Amphibia; order Gymnophiona; family Rhinatrematidae; genus Rhinatrema; species Rhinatrema bivittatum. The sequence goes on from NC_042633.1 coordinate 41,933,339, forward strand.
TCCCGTCCTATAAACCTTCCTTATATTCTATAACTCTTCCTCCCGTCCTATAACCCTTCCTCCCGTCCTATAACTCTTCCTCCCATCCTGTAATCTTCCTCCCGTCCTGTAACCTTCCTCCCGTCCTGTAACCCTTCCTATATAAATGGTTGCTCTGTCTTTTATTGCTCCGCTCAGAGTGTAGTCCCTGGCGTCACTGGGTGGCCGGGACATTGCTTGGCCCACTCGGTGCCTCGTCCTAGGGGTCTCCTTTGCTGGTGGCGGAAGAGATTAATGAGGCCATGGAGGGGATTCCCGTTCACCGGGGAGAGATGGGATCTGCCGGTGCCATGAAGGTGAGGGCAGGGCATAGGCGGATGTCATCGCCTGCCTTGTCCCGAATGCCAGGTCTGAGAGAGCCCTGGGGGGGGGGTGTTTCCCCGCTACCCCAGAGCTTGGTGCTCAGACCGAGTGGCCCTGCTCTGCGAGATTCTCTGGGGGCTGCTGTTTGCCTAAAAAAAACAAAAACAGGGGGCTTAAGCTTGATAAACCAAGATCTATGGGCCCTGACCTGTGATTGCTTAATTTGCAGCAGTGTCTTGAGTTTCTGGCTCGGTCAATGGCAGCGCCTCCTGTCCTTCCATCCCAGCCCTGGGCAGAAGGGGACAGGACGGCGTCGGCCGGGGACACAAAACCATGACAGGCAGCCCGCGCGGCCGGACTGCGCGGGACGGGGCTTACAGCCCAGGCACCCCCTGGATTGGGGGCCTATCCCTCCGTGCCCCATCGCTGCCGTGATAAAGCGGTCGGTCCGCTCGACGAGGCGGCGTCCGCCATGACCAGCGGGACCTGGGGGAAAAGCAGGAGCTTCGCAGGAAAAGGATCATTTGGGCCCCACCGGTACGGAGAGCAGTCCTGGGCAAACGTCGGGGCGTTGAGGTTCGGAGATAGGTGACGCATTCGTTTCAGTTTGGGCTGGTACTTTCAGCCCCTGCGCTCTCTGCGTTTCTCAGGAGTCTCCTCTGGTACTTTCAGCCCCTGCGCTCTCTGCGTTTCTCAGGAGTCTCCTCTGGTATTTTCAGCCCCTGCGCTCTCTGCGTTTCTCAGGAGTCTCCTCTGGTATTTTCAGCCCCTGCGCTCTCTGCGTTTCTCAGGAGTCTCCTCTGGTATTTTCAGCCCCTGCGCTCTCTGCATTTCTCAGGAGTCTCCTCTGGTACTTTCAGCCCCTGCGCTCTCTGCATTTCTCAGGAGTCTCCTCTGGTATTTTCAGCCCCTGCGCTCTCTGCGTTTCTCAGGAGTCTCCTCTGGTATTTTCAGCCCCTGCGCACTCTGCATTTCTCAGGAGTCTCCTCTGGTATTTCCAGCCCCTGCGCTCTCTGCATTTCTCAGGAGTCTCCTCTGGTATTTTCAGCCCCTGCGCTCTCTGCGTTTCTCAGGAGTCTCCTCTGGTATTTCCAGCCCCCGCGCTCTCTGCATTTCTCAGGAGTCTGGTATTTTCAGCCCCTGCGCTCTCTGCGTTTCTCAGGAGTCTCCTCTGGTATTTTCAGCCCCTGCGCTCTCTGCGTTTCTCAGGAGTCTCCTCTGGTATTTTCAGCCCCTGCGCTCTCTGCATTTCTCAGGAGCCTCCTCTGGTATTTCCAGCCCCTGCGCTCTCTGCGTTTCTCAGGAGTCTCCTCTGGTATTTTCAGCCCCTGCGCTCTCTGCATTTCTCAGGAGTCTCCTCTGGTATTTCCAGCCCCTGCGCTCTCTGCATTTCTCAGGAGTCTCCTCTGGTATTTTCAGCCCCTGCGCTCTCTGCGTTTCTCAGGAGTCTCCTCTGGTATTTTCAGCCCCTGCGCTCTCTGCATTTCTCAGGAGTCTCCTCTGGTATTTCCAGCCCCTGCGCTCTCTGCATTTCTCAGGAGTCTCCTCTGGTATTTTCAGCCCCTGCGCTCTCTGCGTTTCTCAGGAGTCTCCTCTGGTATTTCCAGCCCCCGCGCTCTCTGCATTTCTCAGGAGTCTGGTATTTTCAGCCCCTGCGCTCTCTGCGTTTCTCAGGAGTCTCCTCTGGTATTTTCAGCCCCTGCGCTCTCTGCGTTTCTCAGGAGTCTCCTCTGGTATTTTCAGCCCCTGCGCTCTCTGCATTTCTCAGGAGCCTCCTCTGGTATTTCCAGCCCCTGCGCTCTCTGCGTTTCTCAGGAGTCTCCTCTGGTATTTTCAGCCCCTGCGCTCTCTGCGTTTCTCAGGAGTCTCCTCTGGTATTTCCAGCCCCTGCGCTCTCTGCATTTCTCAGGAGTCTCCTCTGGTGTTTCCAGCCCCTGCGCTCTCTGCATTTCTCAGGAGTCTCCTCTGGTATTTCCAGCCCCTGTGCTCTCTGCATTTCTCAGGAGTCTCCTCTGGTGTTTCCAGCCCCTGCGCTCTCTGCATTTCTCAGGAGTCTCCTCTGGTATTTCCAGCCCCTGCGCTCTCTGCTTTTGTCAGGAGTCTCCTCTGGTATTTCCAGCCCCTGCACTCTCTGCATTTCTCAGGAGTCTCCTCTGGTATTTCCAGCCCCTGCGCTCTCTGCATTTCTCAGGAGTCTCCTCTGGTGTTTCCAGCCCCTGCGCTCTCTGCATTTCTCAGGAGTCTCCTCTGGTGTTTCCAGCCCCTGCGCTCTCTGCGTTTCTCAGGAGTCTCCTCTGGTGTTTTCAGCCCCTGCGCTCTCTGCATTTCTCAGGAGTCTCCTCTGGTATTTTCAGCCCCTGCGCTCTCTGCATTTCTCAGGAGTCTCCTCTGGTATTTTCAGCCCCCGCGCTCTCTGCATTTCTCAGGAGTCTCCTCTGGTATTTCCAGCCCCCGCGCTCTCTGCATTTCTCAGGAGTCTCCTCTGGTATTTTCCAGCCCCTGCGCTCTCTGCATTTCTCAGGAGTCTCCTCTGGTATTTCCAGCCCCTGCGCTCTCTGCATTTCTCAGGAGTCTCCTCTGGTATTTTCAGCCCCTGCGCTCTCTGCATTTCTTAGGAGTCTCCTCTGGTATTTCCAGCCCCTGCGCTCTCTGCATTTCTCAGGAGTCTCCTCTGGTATTTCCAGCCCCTGCGCTCTCTGCGTTTCTCAGGAGTCTCCTCTGGTGTTTCCAGCCCCGGCGCTCTCTGCATTTTACCAGAGTGTCTGCTGACATTTTCAGTCTAGGGGTCTTTTTTTATCAAACCCTGCAGCCTTCCTGAGAGGTGGCAGCTCCTGCCTTTGCTGGCAGTTCCTGGTTGCACCCCTGACTCCGGGCCAGAGCTTGCCCGGGTCACTTTCTCTCTCTGACAGCGGCTGAAGGGAATTTCCTGCAGGTGTCTGGTGCCCTCTGAACCCTCTGGCGTCCCTCCCGGGGGTGACCTCCAGCCTCTGCCCGCTGCCTCCCCCCCATGCAGAAAACCCAGCTGAAAGGTGGAGAATCGTCTTTCTTTCAGGCGTTTGGGTTAAATAATTCCTCCGTCTCCTGCTCTGGGACGTGTGAAGCGCAGCCGAGCTGGAAGGTTTGTGGGCTGTGGTCCAGCTGCTGCGCGTCAGTCGCTCCAGATGTTGCTCTCACCGCCAGCCTGGCAGAAGCGGCGCTGGGAAGTTGGGGGCTATTTTCTTATCCTTTCACTCCCCCCCCCCCAGCATCGGATCTTTTCTCTGCCGAGCTGCCTGAGGCAATTCGGGAGGAAAGGTTTGGGGGGAGGGGGGGGGGCAGGAAGTGGGACGCTGCTGACTGCTTCTTGCCTGGTGGGTTCCATGCCCGGCTCTGCCTGCTGTGTCCGGGGGGGGGGGGGAGGGCTCAGCAGTTTGAGCACCAGGTCCTGCCTCCTCTGTGTAGCTATCTTGTGCCAGTATCTACCCCCCCTGTCCCCTGTCCCCCCCCCCCCCATGCAGTTAGCCTGCCCCAGGCTCCTCCACCCCCAGGCAGTCAGCCTGCTCCAGCCCCCATCCTCAGGACTGCCTGCCTCGGGAATGGACTCCTGATATGAGCTTTGGTGAGGGGGGGGGGGTAGTGGAGGGTGGAGGGGGATGCAGGTGGCACCGTGGCTGGCACCAGCGGCAGCTTATCAGGGTCTGCCAGTGCCATCTGTCGCAGCAAGAGCATCTGGGGCTGAAGGTGACCGCCTCTCCTCGGGTTAGAAGGCAGGAGGCTGAGGGGTCTCTGTATCCCAGCCAGGGGCAGCCTCGTGGCCGAGAAATGGGAAGATTTCCACCGTGAGAAGTTCCTCCATCTCATCCACGCTCTCTGCAGCTGCACAAGCTCTTTGTGTGTGTCTGTGTCTGCCTTGGAGGGAAGATGGAGTTGTGTGTCTTTCTGTCTGTTTTGGAGAAGACCTGGAGCTGTGTGTGTGAGTCTGTTTTGGAGGGGAGGTGGGTATAATTGTGTGTGTGAGTCTGTTTTGGAGGGGAGGTGGAGTTGTGGTGTGTGTGTGTGTCTGTGCCTGTCTTGGAGGGGAGATGGAGTTGTGGTGTGTGTGTGTGTGTGTCTGAGTCTGTCTTGGAGGGGAGATGGAGTTGTGGTGTGTGTGTGTGTGTCTGTGCCTGTCTTGGAGGGGAGATGGAGTTGTGGTGTGTGTGTGTGTGTGTCTGAGTCTGTCTTGGAGGGGAGATGGAGTTGTGGTGTGTGTGTGTGTCTGTGTCTGTCTTGGAGGGGAGATGGAGTTGTGTGTGTGTGTGTGTGTGTCTGTGCCTGTCTTGGAGGGGAGATGGAGTTGTCGTGTGTGTGTGTGTGTCTGTGTCTGTCTTGGAGGGGAGATGGAGTTGTGGTGTGTGTGTGTGTGTGTCTGTGTCTGTCTTGGAGGGGAGATGGAGTTGTGTGTGTGTGTGTGTGTGTGTGTCTGTGCCTGTCTTGGAGGGGAGATGGAGTTGTCGTGTGTGTGTGTGTGTGTCTGTGCCTGTCTTGGAGGGGAGATGGAGTTGTCGTGTGTGTGTGTGTGTGTCTGTGTCTGTCTTGGAGGGGAGATGGAGTTGTGGTGTGTGTGTGTGTCTGTGTCTGTCTTGGAGGGGAGATGGAGTTGTGTGTGTGTGTGTGTGTGTCTGTGCCTGTCTTGGAGGGGAGATGGAGTTGTGTGTGTGTGTGTGTGTCTGTGCCTGTCTTGGAGGGGAGATGGAGTTGTCGTGTGTGTGTGTGTGTCTGTGTCTGTCTTGGAGGGGAGATGGAGTTGTGGTGTGTGTGTGTGTGTCTGTGCCTGTCTTGGAGGGGAGATGGAGTTGTCGTGTGTGTGTGTGTCTGTGCCTGTCTTGGAGGGGAGATGGAGTTGTGGTGTGTGTGTGTGTCTGTGCCTGCCTTGGAGGGGAGATGGAGTTGTGGTGTGTGTGTGTGTGTGTGTGTCTGTGCCTGTCTTGGAGGGGAGATGGAGTTGTGGTGTGTGTGTGTGTCTGTGCCTGTCTTGGAGGGGAGATGGAGTTGTGGTGTGTGTGTGTGTCTGTGCCTGTCTTGGAGGGGAGATGGAGTTGTCGTGTGTGTGTGTGTGTCTGTGTCTGTCTTGGAGGGGAGATGGAGTTGTGGTGTGTGTGTGTGTGTCTGTGTCTGTCTTGGAGGGGAGATGGAGTTGTGGTGTGTGTGTGTGTGTGTGTCTGTGTCTGTCTTGGAGGGGAGATGGAGTTGTGTGTGTGTGTGTGTGTGTGTGTGTCTGTGCCTGTCTTGGAGGGGAGATGGAGTTGTGGTGTGTGTGTGTGTGTCTGTGTCTGTCTTGGAGGGGAGGTGGAGTTGTCGTGTGTGTGTGTGTCTGTGTCTGTCTTGGAGGGGAGATGGAGTTGTCGTGTGTGTGTGTGTCTGTGTCTGTCTTGGAGGGGAGATGGAGTTGTGGTGTGTGTGTGTGTGTCTGTCTGTGCCTGTCTTGGAGGGGAGATGGAGTTGTGGTGTGTGTGTGTGTCTGTCTGTGTCTAAATGGAGGGGAGGTGGAGTTGTTGTGTGTCTATGGTTTTGTACCATTTCCCGGCACAGATGGTGTTCCCCTCATGCTTGGCTTCACGCTGCTTTCGGGAATAAGAGTGGGAGCAGGTGCTCGTGTGTGTGTGTGTGTGTGTGCGTGTGTGTGTGTGCGCGCTTAAGGCCTGGTCACACCTGAGCATCCGGGCTGCCTGTGTACAGCACACACCGAAATCAGAGCATCTCCCGCCAGAAGCTCGGAGATTTCTCCCCTCACTGCCTTGGAGCTGAAGACAGGAAGGTTTGTGTGGATCTGTCGGGGCTTCATTGACTCGTGTGTGTGTCTCTCTCTCTCTCTCTCTCTCACTCCATCTGTCCTTCTGTCCATCTGGAGCTTCCAAGCCACGTGACTTGGCCTTGGGAGGGAGTCTCTGGGCCAGCCCTGGGTTTCTGGCACCCACCCCTCTCAACCCCCCCCCCCCCCCAGCTCCTGCTTCTGCCTGGTGAGATTTCAGATGCAAAGAGAACCGAGGACTTCAAATCCCAGGGTGCACCGGGAGAGAAAGCACGGAGGCCTGGACTGGAACGGACACCGTACCTCCCGGCCCCCCCCCCCCCCCCCCCCAGGAGACTCTCCCCGGTACGAGGCCAGGAAAACTCCAAAGATGCAGAGCCGGGGATTGGAACTCGGGCAGAGGGAGATCAAGCGACTCGACCCCCCTCCACCCCCCCCCATGGTGACGGAGCTGGGGATGTGGACTGAGGTCCTGGGGGGGGGGGGAAGGTAAAGCGATTTTTAAACGGAAGAGGCTGGTGGTCAGCAGATCCTCCCGTTCCGCGTCTGCAGGAAACCCCCCCCCCCCCCCCCGGGAGTTATCGGGAATGCGTCTTCTTAATCCGGCGATCCCTGCTTTACAAACGGAACAAATCCCAGGGGCTTGCGGCCGCGACCAGGCAGGCCTAGCGTAGCTGCTGGGAGGAGACAGGGAGCGGGCAGCGTGCGGCCTCCTCCAATGACCTCTAATTGTCTGGAGGCGCCAGGGGACCCCTCATCGTGCAGGAGGGGTCAGTGGTCAGGAGGGTGCCCCTTCACCCTTCCTTCCTGCCTTCCTTCCCCTCACCTGCCTTCTCTCCACATCTCCAGGCCGGGGCTCGCTCAGTTCCTGTTGTCTGCTCCTCAGGATGGGACTGACAGACGGACACAGCCAGATTCCCCCGATCGACAGAGCGGGCTGTGGCCCTTGTGCTCAGAAAGATGACGAGGAGAGGGGCAATGTCCTGGGATGAAGCCGCCGCTCCCTGGTCTACAGGGAAAGGGAGTGGAGCCTGAGCAGAAGTCACAGCCGGCGACAGGGGACAGGATTAGAGCTCAGGCTCATCCTGAGGTCACACACGCGCGCGCACACAGAAAGCGGAGAAGACCTTCTAAGGTGACATCAGGATGATATTTGGCCCGGGGACAAACGTGCGCTAAGGTCCTGACGCTGAGCGAAGCCGAGAACATCATCTCGCTGACCGAAGACTGTAACAGAAAAGGGACTCGGGGGCAGGAAGGTGCAGTCAAAAAAAGGATGCAGCAGTCCAGCACGTGTTGAGAAGACCAGCACAGAACACCAGGGGTGACTGAAACTGGTATTGAAAAGTGCTCTAACAGCATGGAATGAGATACAAGCCACTGATCAACTTGCAGTCATAGGCTGGCCCCACCAAGGTCTCAGAAAGTTTGATGTAAGAGCAAGGAAACCTGTTCCATGCCCAGCGGGGTAGTCTCTAAGAACCAGTGGGTGCCTGGGTTGCACATTCCCAGAGCAGAAGGAGCAGATTACACCTATAGGGCTCTGACTATTCCTAACTGCGTCAACACCTTCAAATACCTGGGACATTCCCGTCTCCCGACCGACGCAAGGAAAACCGGACATTGCGGCGAAGAAGCAAGAATGCAAGAGCGGCGCTGCCGATGGAGGCGTCCGTGCCCGGCGGCTGCTCTGTACGACGTGCGCAGAGAGAGAGAGAAGATCCTCAAGGACCGAGAGACGCCATCAGAGACCAAGAAAAATGTGGCAGAAAGATAGGGAAATCAGCTCGAGTACTGGCCTGACGGAAAGGCGCACCTTGCTCCATCTCCTGGACCTGTTACACCCTGCGAGCTCCAGGAGGAGGCGCTCCTGAGCGCAGTGCAAGCAGTAAAGATCTTAGAGCGTGAGCTGCACCCGGCATCCGCTGGCATAGGAACGACTTTCACTCTTCCCATGGTGTGCACAAAAAAATATCCATTTGGAGACACTGCCTCATAAGAGTCAGTGACAGAGCCGGGGATTAGAGCTTAGGCATAGGGGGATAAAGTGACTCTCCCTGAGGTCACACACAGAGAGTCAGTGACAGAGCTGGGGAGGGATTAGAGCTGAGGCACAGAGGGATAAAGTGACTCACCCTGAGGTCACACACAGAGAGTCAGTGACAGAGCCGGGGATTAGAGCTGAGGCACAGGGAGATAAAGTGACTCCCCCTGAGGTCACGCACAGAGAGTCAGTGACAGAGCCGGGGATTAGAGCTGAGGCACAGGGGGATAAAGTGACTCACCCTGAGGTCACACACAGAGAGTCAGTGACAGAGCTGGGGATTAGAGCTGAGGCACAGGGGGATAAAGTGACTCTCCCTGAGGTCACACACAGAGGGTCAGTGACAGAGCCGGGGATTAGAGCTGAGGCACAGGGGGATAAAGTGACTCCCCCTGAGGTGACACACAGAGAGTCAGTGACAGAGCCGGGGATTAGAGCTGAGGCACAGGAGGATAAAGTGACTCACCCTGAGGTCACACACAGAGAGTCAGTGACAGAGCCGGGGATTAGAGCTGAGGCACAGGGGGATAAAGTGACTTCCTGTGAGGTCACACACAGAGAGTCATGGACAGAGCCGGGGATTAGAGCTGAGGCACAGGGAGATAAAGTGACTCCCCCTGAGGTCACACACAGAGAGTCATGGACAGAGCCGGGGATTAGAGCTGAGGCACAGGGGGATAAAGTGACTCCCCCTGAGGTCACACACAGAGAGTCAGTGACAGAGCCGGGGATTAGAGCTGAGGCACAGGGGGATAAAGTGACTCCCCCTGAGGTCACACCCAGAGAGTCATGGACAGAGCCGGGGATTAGAGCTGAGGCACAGGGGGAGAAAGTGACTCACCCTGAGGTCACACACAGAGAGTCAGTGACAGAGCCGGGGATTAGAGCTGAGGCACAGGGGAATAAAGTGACTCCCCCTGAGGTCACACTCAGAGAGTCAGTGACAGAGCCGGGGATTAGAAATGCTGAGTGTGCTGGAGGGTGGAGGGACGGGGGGGGGGGGGGGGGGGGGGGGGGGGGAGGGTGGAGGAATGCAGCCGAGCTCTCCTGCCAGTAGCCTCCTCAGCTCCAGCCCTGAACCAGTGCCTCCCATTCATCCCATCACAGCCCGTAAATCCTGGCTCCCTGGCCGTGCTAGGATGAATCCTCCCCACCATCCATCCCTTGGAGCCTTTCATCCTCTCTCTCTCTCTTCTCAGCTTCTGCCAGAAAGTTAAATTCTTGGGCGAGTTTCCCTCCCGCGCGTTTGCAAGGCCCCGCTCAGGGAAGCAGGAAAAGAGCAGGAAGCTGGGTCCCTCTGATGGTGGGGATGAGGCAGGAGTGATCCTGGTCCTGCGTGGAGGAGGAGGGGGGGTCTGCTTCTCTGCCCCCCCCCCCCATCGCTCCTGCTGACTCCTTCTCCGGAGAACGCCCTCCCCTCCCCTCCACCCTGGCCACGCGTCTCTCCCCCAGCAGGGAAGGTGGCCCCGCTCTGCTGGGACTTCTCCACGCGCATTTCCTATCTTGGTATCTTCCCGCACCGCTCCCTCCCTGCATCTGTGTCCTCCCCCCGTCCCAGCTGCCAGTGCAGGGGCTTGTACTACACATAGACGCAGCCCGGGCCATCTGGAGAGGGGCTCTGCTTCTCCTGGGCATATGGACACCCCCCCCCCCCGGATAAACGCCGGCATATGGACATTACTTAAGCGTCTTCTGCCAGCGCATCCCCCAGCGAAAGAAGCCGGCAACGGAGCCGGCGAGGGGAAGGCTGGGGGGGGGGGGGGGGGGACGAGGCACGGGGGGACGCCCTCGCCCTCCCTTCCCCGTGCACGGTGAGAACGTAGGTTCCTCTCCCTCCACCCTCTCTCTCTCCTGCCGCTGCCGCTCGTCGCTTCTGTAGCGCTACACTGTATAGTGCTACGCGGCACCGCACAGATTCGCCCAAGGTGCTTTATAGAGAGGGGCTTCCTGGGTCTCTGTGCGGCGCCTCCTGACTCCCAGCCTCGCCTCATTCTCTGGATTTCACTCCTGGTTTTAAATGCATATATTTTTTTTTAATTTCTTTCCTATCTCCCGGCCACAACGGTCCAATATCAAAACGAGAGAGAAAAATAAAATAGAATAGAATAACCCCACTGCTTTCCTCCCTTTTTTTCCTCTGGATTGGTTTTTTTTATTGTTCCTTCCTGTAATATTTATTCTTTTTGACGGGGAAGCTTTGCTACCTGGAGTCTCTGTGCTGGGGAGGTGGCTGCGGGTTCCTCGCTGGGGATGGAATGGGGAGGGGAGGGGTCCTGGGGCAGAGGGAGAGGAGAAGGGGTGGGGTGGAGGGGGGGGGGCACTGTGGATGGTGGAAATGCATTTGGGTACAGGCAGTGGGATCTGACCCCCCCCCCAGACGGAGACAATCCAGCGCTCGGCACAGAAGAGAAGGCGCGGGGCGGGCTGGAGAGGGGGGAGAGAGAGGGAGAGGAGGGAGAGGAGGGAATAGTGTTAACAGATGGCGTGTTTGGCCCGCGCTCCTAAACCGAAATGTGTTCCATCCATCTCGGCACCGGCTGGGAGCCGGGGAGCCTGCCAGCATCAACAGAAGCAGGGCCTGGAACTGAACTCGGAGCCCAGGAACGGGGAGGGGAGGGGGGGGGGGGGAGGGAGAAGGAGGAGGCCCGGTGCCCTCCGGCCCAGGCTGCCCACCTTGGAAGCATCCTGCTTTATCCGAGATGAGCCCTGCCTGGGGGGGGGGGGGGGGGGGGGGGAAGGAGCTCTATCGCCCCGGCCAGTCAGCACCACACTGAGGCTCTTTTTACTGACAGTCTGCCAGAGTTTTACTGACAGGCGTTTCGCCATCACCGATTTTCTGCCCAGCTCGATTTTTTTTTTACTGGGCTGAGACTGAACCCTGGCCTCCCGACTCCCTGGCAGGTCCCCAGCCCGTGGCACTGAAACCGGAGCTCGGGACGCGTTTGCTGTCGTGGAATTATTTTTACTGACTGTCAGTTTATCTTAGTTTTTAAATGTTTACGATAGGAATAACAACAACAACAACAAGAACACAATTTGCCCAGCGCGTCTGGTGTGCAATGGTAGTACAATGGTAATTTATTTATTTTATTTAAGGCTTTTGTATACCGACTTTCTTGATACAAATCAAATCAACTCGGTTTACATCGAAAACAAGTGGTTAACCGTAACCGTAACAATTAACAAGAGACACAGATTGAAGAAGCAAAAAAAAGTTACATTATAACAGGGGCGCAGAACTGGGGGTCGGAAATAAAGAGGGGAGAGCAGAGATGAGATGATTAACTTCATACAGGGGACGGTGTGGGAGGGGTCCACCACAATATAAGGTATATGAATACTTAGTGTTTGTTTAATCGCAGTAGAGATAGGACAAATCTAGGTCAAGCTGTAAGCTTGGGAACAGGGAAAGCCATGTCTTGAGTTTCTTTTTCAAAGTTAAGCTTCCCTTAAGGGTCTGGTCGTGTAGTGAAGTCTGAGAGGGTGTAGCAGCAGGTCAGGAGGGGTGTGATGGTGAATGCTTTTGTGAATAATTGTAAGAGATTTATGGAGAATCCTAAGGTTTACAGGGAGCCAATGGAGATCTTTTGGTGTAGGAGAGATGTGTTCTCCCCCATTGGTATTCCTCAGGATTCTCGCAGCCGCGTTTTGAAGCAGCTGGAGGGGTTTTATTGTAGTAGCGGGAAGACCTGATGACAAGTCCCCGGCCCAAAGAGCTTACTCGAGACGAGTGACACCAGGTTTCCCTCTCCCAGCCCCTTATTCTGACTGTCGGGCCACCCCCTCCTGCCCCGGCTCACTGGCATCCCTGGCGTGCACTGGATGTAGCACTGCACTGCTGCCTGTACCGGGCTCCCCAGACCCCAGGTTCCAGTCCCACCACCCGCGTACACCTCCGCCTCCAGCCCAGCCCGCCTGCGAGGTCTCCGGGGCGGCCTTGTTTCTTCCCGTGAGGGGAGAGCGTCGGTGACGGACGGTTTCCCGGTCACCCTGGGAAGTCCACCTGGTGTCCTGTGCGCTGGAGCCGCTCTTCCAGCAGTGAGAAGCCTGGAGCTGGGGGGTTATTCCTGACAAACCTCTGAAGGCGGTGGTGATGATGAGGGTGGCAGTGGGGGGGGGGGGGGGGGGTAAAAGGGTGGAAACCAGTTATCCAAGTCAGGTTGGCGTCTTGAAGCGGTGCCAGAGGCCTAAACCCTGCTACCATCTTCTTGCCTGCTCGGGGGGAGGGCATCTGTTTGTCAGGACCTCAACCGGTGCCTCTGAGGGACGGACGGACGGACAGACAGGCAGACAGAATTGCTGAGCTTGCTTTGGTTTCGGTGGGATAAAAAGGGAGCAGGAGGGTGCAGCCGGGACGCCAGCAGAAATCTCGCTCGTCCCACGACGGTCTCCCTCCTCCCGCGCTTGATAATCAATTTTTGCATAAGGTTTTATGTACACGGGACCTTTCAGCCATGGGGCTCCAGGTTGCCACCTCGGCATCACAGGGTGGGGAAGGAAGGGCTACAGGGGATTTTACCTCATTGTACATTCTGCGTGAAAGAGCACATTATTAGTACTCACAGCCGGGGATTAGAACTGAGGCACAAGGAGAAAAAGTGACTCCCCCTGAGGTCACACACAGAGAGTCAGTGACAGAGCCGGGGATTAGAGCTGAGGCACAGGGGGATAAAGTGACTCCCCCTGAGGTCACACACAGAGAGTCAGTGACAGAGCCGGGGATTAGAACTGAGGCACAAGGAGAAAAAGTGACTCCCCCTGAGGTCACACACAGAGAGTCAGTGACAGAGCCGGGGATTAGAGCTGAGGCACAGGGGAATAAAGTGACTCCCCCTGAGGTCACACACAGAGAGTCAGTGACAGAGCCGGGGATTAGAGCTGAGGCCCATGGGGATAAAGTGACTCCCCCTGAGGTCACACACAGAGAGTCAGTGACAGAGCCGGGGATTAGAGCTGAGGCACAGGGGGATAAAGTGACTCCCCCTGAGGTCACACACAGAGAGTCAGTGACAGAGCCGGGGATTAGAGCTGAGGCACAGGGGGATAAAGTGACTCACCTTGAGGTCACACACAGAGAGTCAGTGACAGAGCCGGGGATTAGAGCTGAGGCACAGGGGGATAAAATGACTCACCTTGAGGTCACACACAGAGAGTCAGTGACAGAGCCGGGGATTAGAGCTGAGGCACAGGGAGATAAAGTGACTCACCCTGAGGTCACACACAGAGAGTCGGTGACAGAGCCGGGGATTAGAGCTGAGGCACAGGGAGATAAAGTGACTCTCCCTGAGGTCACATACAGAGAGTCAGTGACAGAGCCGGGGATTAGAGCTGAGGCACAGGGAGATAAAGTGACTCACCCTGAGGTCAGACAGATAGGGTGAGTGACAGAGCCAGGGATTAGAAAGCCACAGAGAGATAGTGACTCTCCCAGGAGGGTCCCACACAGAGGTTCAGTGACAGAGACGAGGATTAGACCTCGGGTACCAGGGGATAAAGTGATTCCCCCAGAGGTCACAGACAGTGACAGAGCCGGGGATTAGTACTGGGGCACAGGGGGATAAAGTGGCTGGTTCCAAAGTCACAGTGGCAAAACTGAAGATTAGAACCTAAAACATCCAAAAATGTAAAGTGTGTGTGTGTGTGGGTGGGGGAGTTAGGCAAGATCCCCCAGGACTTCCAGGGATGTGTTGTAAATAAATAAATAATCTCTTGATTGTGCTTGAAAAGTAGAGCAACAAACCGCATTACCAGAATTGGCCACTGGAGGGCGCAGCTGAGAAGTGAAAACCTTTCCTATTCCTCCAAGCTGACCTTAGCTGCTTCCTTGGGTCCTGTTAGGCACCTTTCCTCCTGCGAACAGCATTGATTGCTGGTGATTTTATGCTTTCCTTGGATTAAAGAATGTGTGGAGTTTTTTGTTTTGTTTTTTTCATGGGCACCCACCTTTTTTTAATCTCCTTTCCTGAGAGTCCCACTCCTCAGCTGGCTACAGATTCTGTGCTTTTCCAGGACCCCCATGCTGTCAGGGTACACTGCCCTAAGGAGGGCTGCCGGGTGCCTTCCCCCAGGAACCTTAGGAGATCAAATGCTAAACGCAAGGGAGAAGGTTTACAGGACTCCAGTGAAGGTCACAGGGTGGAACCGCAGGTGTCACAGATCTGGGTTCGCCTCAGCTCTAGGCAAGGGTTGGTGTCAGAGGTGGGATTGGAACCCAGTGCTGCAGGTTTCGGATCTCAGGTTTCTCAGTAAGAGTTGGTGGCAGAAGTGGGATTGGAGTTTGGGTCTGGGCTCTGTGCTATGTCTGTTAATTTGCAGTAAAAGTCTTTGAAAACCTGCCCTGGAGTTTCTGGGGCAGTAAAGAGTTAATTCCGTGCTTCCCATGGGCTGGGGAGAGCACACAGAAACCAGTGTCACCCCCCCCTCCTTCCTCTCCCCCCCTCGCTCAGGATGGGGTGGGCGGGGTCCCTGCAGTTTCTCTGCACAGGACAGGAACAGAGGGTGTTTATTTAATAATAATTTTCTTCCCTGGAGGGGTACAAACCTGGTGATCCGGTTACTGGCAGTGGTGTGACAGTCTGTGCCCTGTGCCAGCTAGACGTTACATTGCTCAATGTCTGAGGAACCTCCGAGGACGCAGGCTCACGTCAGGGAGGCCTCATTCACAGCTTCTTGCCTTATGCTTTTCCATCCAGCTCTCTTCAGGGAGCCATCAAACAGGGCAGAGTGCTTGCACAAAAAAACTGCTTCTCTTGCGACAGCCTAAATGGGCTCAGACACCGAACGGCCATCCCCAGTCCTGAGATCCAGGGTTAAAACGGTGCCAAGCTCCCCTAATTCTCCTCCCTCCACAACCCCTTCCAGGCACCCGAGCACACACAGCCTCCCTGAAGCCCTGCCTGCCGGCCTGGTATGCAGATTATCCCTGCATCTGGGAGCCCCAGATAACCGAAATCCCACCCAGAACTGAATCTGAACTCGGAGCTACACTGCCAAGAGAACCCTCCCCCCAGCCTTCCTCCTCCATCCTGTGGCGGGGGTGATCTTTATTTTGGGGACTAGAGACGAAGGCGGAGCAGCTGCTTTCAATACCCTGCAAGGCTGCGGTCTGTGTAAGGTCCCAGCTGCCCAAGCGAGCCAGTTCCTGGACAGACACCGTACATCAGTCCTGGCTTTCTGGTAAAATACCCCTCTGCAACAGCCCTGGGGTACCTAGTACCCTAACCACTGACTCTGCGTGGTAGGAATAGGAACCACGAATCGCAGGGCTAAATTACTGTGCGGTGGGGGGGGGGGGGGGGGGGGGAGCAGGAGGTGACTTGAACTTTCAACAGAAAATCATTAAAAAAAAAAAAGGAAAGTGAAGCCCCAGATAGTTCTGTTTTATATTTGCTGGCTCTGGAGTTTGTTATTCTACTCCCAAACCATTTGGCTGCAAATCAGAGTGCACCATTCAAAGGCTAAAACCACAGGCGCAAGGCAGGCGGGGCCGTAGCAGATTCCAGCCACTGTATCCCAAACCCCACAGCAGCAGCTTCCAGGAGGCTCTTAAACCTTGTGACTGTTTCCATCCAACACCGGTCCCGGCACAGGGCCTGAGAGAACCAAGTACCAGCAATGACTCCTTTCTCCTAAACTCAGTGAATATGGCTGTTAGCTAGGGACCTTTATGAGCAAAGGGTGACAGAGGGAAGGGTGTATCAGTCTATAGAGAGATATTAATCTGTGCGGGTGACACAGGGACGGGTGCATCAGTCTATAGAGAGACATTAATCTGTGCGGGTGACACAGGGACGGGTGCATCAGTCTATAGAGAGGCATTAATCTGTGCGGGTGACACAGGGACGGGTGTATCAATCTATAGAGAGGCATTAATCTGTGCGGGTGACACAGGGACGGGTGCATCAGTCTATAGAGAGGCATTAATCTGTGCGGGTGACACAGGGACGGGTGTATCAGTCTATAGAGAGGCATTAATCTGTGCGGGTGACACAGGGACGGGTGCATCAGTCTATAGAGAGACATTAATCTGTGCGGGTGACACGGGGGCGGGTGTATCAGTCTATAGAGAGACATTAATCTGTGCGGGTGACACGGGGACGGGTGCATCAGTCTATAGAGAGGCATTAATCTGTGCGGGTGACACAGGGACGGGTGCATCAGTCTATAGAGAGACATTAATTAATTTATTTATTTATTTATTTCACATTTTTCTATACCGAGCTTCATGGTTGAATACCATATCAGATCGGTTTACATCGAACGAGGGATAGAAACTTGTAACAAAAAACGGAACAATAAGTTATAATCAGAAAGAGAGCACCCTTTATGAGCAAAGGGTGACAGAGGGAAGGGTGTATCAGTCTATAGAGAGACATTAATCTGTGCGGGTGACACAGGGACGGGTGCATCAGTCTATAGAGAGCCATTAATCTGTGCGGGTGACACAGGGACGGGTGCATCAGTCTATAGAGAGACATTAATCTGTCCGGGTGACACAGGGACGGGTGCATCAGTCTATAGAGAGACATTAATCTGTGCGGGTGACACAGGAATGGGTGTATCATTCTATAGAGAGACATTAATCTGTGCTGGTGATGCAGGGCTGGGTGTATCAGTCTATAGAGAGACATTAATCTGTGCTGGTGATGCAGGGCTGGGTGTATCAGTCTATAGAGAGACATTAATCTGTGTGGGTGATGAGGAGACTGGTGTACCAATCTATGGAGAGACAATATGTGCGGGTGATGCGGGGACGGGTGTATCAGACTATAGAGAGACATTAATCTGTGCTGCTGACATGGAGATGGGTGTATAAATCTATTGAGAGACATTAATCTGTGCTGGTGACATAGGGATGGGTGTATCAGTCTATAGAAAGATATTAACCTATGCAGGTGTCGTAGGGACCAGTGTATCAGTCCATAGAGAGACATTAATCTGTGTGGGTGATGCGGGGATTGGTGTGTCAGTCTATAGAGAGACATTAATCTGTGCTGGTGACATGGGGATGGGTGTAGCAGTCTACAGAGAGACATTAATCTGTGCTGGTGACACAGGGACAGGTATATCAGTCTATAGAGAGACATTAATCTGTATGGATAACACAGGGACGGGTGTATCGGTCTATAGAGAGACATTAATCTGTGCTGGTGACACAGGGATGGGTGTACCAGTCTATAGAGAGACATTAATCTGTGTTGGTGACATGGGGATGGGTGTATCAGTCTATAGGGAGACATTAATCTTTGCTGGTGACACAGGGATGGGTATATCAATCTATAGAGAGACATTAATCTGTGCGGGTGACACAGGAATGGGTGTATCATTCTATAGAGAGACATTAATCTGTGCTGGTGATGCAGGGCTGGGTGTATCAGTCTATAGAGAGACATTAATCTGTGCTGGTGATGCAGGGCTGGGTGTATCAGTCTATAGAGAGACATTAATCTGTGTGGGTGATGAGGAGACTGGTGTACCAATCTATGGAGAGACAATATGTGCGGGTGATGCGGGGACGGGTGTATCAGACTATAGAGAGACATTAATCTGTGCTGCTGACATGGAGATGGGTGTATAAATCTATTGAGAGACATTAATCTGTGCTGGTGACATAGGGATGGGTGTATCAGTCTATAGAAAGATATTAACCTATGCAGGTGTCGTAGGGACCAGTGTATCAGTCCATAGAGAGACATTAATCTGTGTGGGTGATGCGGGGATTGGTGTGTCAGTCTATAGAGAGACATTAATCTGTGCTGGTGACATGGGGATGGGTGTAGCAGTCTACAGAGAGACATTAATCTGTGCTGGTGACACAGGGACAGGTATATCAGTCTATAGAGAGACATTAATCTGTATGGATAACACAGGGACGGGTGTATCGGTCTATAGAGAGACATTAATCTGTGCTGGTGACACAGGGATGGGTGTACCAGTCTATAGAGAGACATTAATCTGTGTTGGTGACATGGGGATGGGTGTATCAGTCTATAGGGAGACATTAATCTTTGCTGGTGACACAAGGATGGGTATATCAATCTATAGAGAGACATTAATCTGTGCTGGTGATACAAGGACAGGTCTATCAGTCTATAGGGAGACAGTCTGTGCTGGTGACACAGTGATCGGTCTATTGAGAGACATTAATCTGTGCTGGTGATGCGGGGATGGGTGTATCAGTCTATAGAGAGACATTAATCTGTGTGGGTGATGTGGAGACTGGTGTACCAATCTATGGAGAGAAAATCTGTGCGGGTGATGCGGGGACAGGTGTATCAGACTAGAGAGAGACATTAATCTGTGCTGGTGACACAGGGATGGGTGTATCAGTCTATAGAGAGACATTAATCTTTGCTGGTGACATGGGGATGGGTGTATCAATCTATAGAGATAATCTGTGCTGCTGACATGGAGATGGGTGTATAAATCTATAGATAGACATTAAACTGTGCAGGTGACATGGGGACCAGTTTATCAGTCTACAGAGAGATATAAATCTGTGCAGGTGATGTGGGGACCGGTGTATCAGTCTTCAGAGAGACATTAATCAGTGCTGGTGACACAGGGATGGGTGTATCAATCTATAGAGAGACATAAATTTGTGCTGGTGACAAGGGGATGGGTGTATCAGTCTATAGAGATAATCTGTGCTGCTGACAAAGAGATGGGTGTATAAATCTATAGATAGACATTAATTTGTGCAGGTGACATGGGGACCAGTTTATCAGTCTACAGAGAGACATTAATCTATGCTGGTGACACAGGGTTGGGAGTATCAGTCTATAGAGAGACATTAATCTGTGCGGGTGATGTGAAGACTGGTGTATCAGTCTATAAAGAGACAATAGCTGTGCAAGTGATATGGAAATGGGTGTATCAGTCTATAGAAAGATATTAACCTGTGCGGGTGATACAGGGACTGGTGTATCAGTCCATAGAGAGACATTAATCTGTGCAGGTGATATGGGAATGGGTGTATCAGTCTATAGAGACAATCTGTGCGGGTGACACAGGGATGAGTGTATCAGTCTACAGAGAGACATTAATCTTTGAGGTGACATAGGGACAGGTGTATCGGTCTATAGAGAGACATTAATCTGGGAAGGTGACATGGGGATGGGTGTATCAGTCTGTAGAGAGAGATTAATCTGTGTAGCAGACTCGGGAGCTGGTGTATCAGTCTATAGAGAGACATTAATCTGTGCGGGTGACAAGGGGATGGGTGTATCGGTCTATAGAGAGACATTAATCTGTACGGGTGACAAGGGGATGGGTGTATCGGTCTATAGAGAGACATTAATCTGTACGGGTGACAAGGGGATGGGTGTATCGGTCTATAGAGAGACATTAATCTGTACGGGTGACAAGGGGATGGGTGTATCACTCTATAGAGAGACATTAATCTATGCGGGTGACAAAGGCATGGGTGTATCAGTCTATAAAGAGACATTAATCTGTGCAGGTGACACAGGGATGTGAATATATGTCTGTAGAGAGACATTAATCTGGAACATTGGCATTGCCTTATGTAAGGAGAATCGTGCTGGTCTAATATTCCTCAAAGCTCAAGGCGCTGTTGTCTCTTTACATGTCAGCAGAGCAGCTCCTGAACTTGCACGGAAGCAGAGGGGTGCTGGTGGTGGGTTTTGGGCAGGATTAAGCGATGACAGGCAGATGCTCCCGTCTCTTGCACTCCTTTTCCCAAGTCCTTTAACTCTGTAGCTCTTCCCTGAACAAGGAACCATCCTGCAGACAGAGGACATTCCTGGCTGCCCCTGTTCAGAAGCGACAAAGGAATAAGGGGGAGCATTAATCGCTCGGACGGGCAGGGGTGCCTATGGCCCTAGGCCTTGGCATTATGAAATTTCTCTCATTCTTCCCTGGCAGGTTTCAACTGCAAAATGAAAAAAAAAAAAAAAAAAAAGCAAACCTGCTCCAAACAAAGGCCCGATTCATGGCGTGCCAGCCAGTGCCATGGTAACCTTGGATTCCACTCGCACTGCCAGTGTGCCAAGGAGATGCCTTAGTTACAGCAAAGGGCACATGCAGACCTGTGCCCCCCACTCTTAACTCCAGCAGCTGGGGGATCTCCCCTCTTAAAGGGCAACAGCCTCCACGCAGATAGCTCGCTCGCCCTCCAATTCTCCCTGCGCTCTCTGCATTTTGCCAGAGTCTCCCCCCGGTATTTTCAGCCTCTGTGCTCTCTGCATTTTGCCAGAGTCCCCCCCCCCCCCCCCCCCCCCGGTATTTTCAGTCCCTGCACTCTCTGCATTTCTCAGGAGTCTCCTCTGGTATTTCCAGCCCCTGCACTCTCTGCATTTCACTGGAGTCTCCTCTGGTATTTTCAGGCCCCGCACTCTCTGCATTTCTCAGGAGTCTCCTCTGGTATTTCCAGCCCCTGCGCTCTCTGCATTTCTCAGGAATCTCCTCTGGTATTTCCAGCCCCTGCGCTCTCTGCATTTCTCAGGAGTCTCCTCTGGTATTTCCAGCCCCTGCGCTCTCTGCATTTCTCGGGAGTCTCCTCTGGTATTTTCAGCCCCCACGCTCTCTGCATTTCTCGGGAATCTCCTCTGGTATTTCCAGCCCCTGCGCTCTCTGCGTTTCTCAGGAGTCTCCTCTGGTATTTTCAGCCCCTGCACTCTCTGCATTTCTCAGGAGTCTCTTCTGGTATTTTCAGCCCCTGCAGTCTCTGCATTTCTCAGGAGTCTCCTCTGGAATTTCCAGGCCCTGTGCTCTCTGTATTACTTAGGAGTCTCCTCTGGAATTTCCAGGCCCTGCGCTCTCTGCATTTCTCAGGTGTCTCCTCTGGTATTTCCAGGCCCTGTGCTCTCTGCATTACTCAGGAGTCTCCTCTGGTATTTCCAGCTTCCGCACTCTCTGCATTTTGCAAGAGTCTCCTCTGGTATTTTCAGTCCCCACGCTCTCTGTATTTTGCAGGAGTCTCCTTTGGTATTTTCAGTCCCCGCGCTCTCTGCATTTCTCAGGAGTCTCCTCTGGTATTTTCAGCCCCTGCGCTCTCTGCATTGTGCTAGAGTCTCCTTTGGTATTTTCAGCCCCTGCGCTCTCTGCATTGTGCTAGAGTCTCCTTTGGTATTTTCAGCCCCTGCACTCTCTGCATTGTGCTAGAATCTCCTCTGGTATTTCAGCCCCTGCGCTCTCTGCATTGTGCTAGAGTCTCCTTTGGTATTTTCAGCCCCTGCACTCTCTGCATTGTGCTAGAGTCTCCTTTGGTATTTTCAGCCCCTGCGCTCTCTGCATTGTGCTAGAGTCTCCTTTGGTATTTTCAGCCCCTGCGCTCTCTGCATTGTGCTAGAATCTCCTTTGGTATTTTCAGCCCCTTATTCTGCTTGGAGCAGTTTCATTTCTTTTGGTCCGTACACTGCAGGATCAGTGCCAGAGAATCTGGCCCCAGTTGGAGTTACAGGCCCCCCTCCCCCCCCCCCCCCCCCCCCCCCCCCCCCGGGCTTTCCTCTAGGCTTCTTCAGGATGTCGAGAACATTTGTCTGAGTGAAGCCGGCTCTGGGACAAAGGGCAGAGGAATGGTCCTGGCCTGCATGGGCCCTACACGTCCAATGGTGACCTCGTAGGGATCTCCACCCCCCCCCCCCTCTCTTCCATCCCCCAGCAGCTGTCCCTTGCAGGTGTGTGTGTGCCCCCGTCTCCCCGTACCCCACAGTCTCACTGCCCCTCTCTCCACCTCATCAGTGCATAAACGGCAGAGCCCTCCCCGTCCCTGGTACACAGACAGCCCCCCCCCCCCCGTTCCTCCCTCCACACCGATTCAGGGGCCCCCTCCATACCTGGGAGCACGTTCCCCCTCCCCCACACACTATTTTATTCTTGCTGAGGCAGGAGCAATGGTTGGGGTTTTTTTTTTGTTTTTTTTTTTTACACCAGAGCAAACACAGATGTTAACTGCAGCTGAGATCCCTCCCAGCCTGTCTTCTCTCCCCCCCCCCCCCCCAACAGCTGGCAGGCCATGTGCCGGGGACAGGCTCTGTAAACAGCAGCCCAGTGAATATTCATGAGCCCCTGACAGAGGAGGGGGGTCAGGGGGAAAGGCTGACAGGTAGAAGGAGTGTCCAGGGCACCCTCCCTGCTGCCCAGGCGGCACACAGGCCCGACCCCACCGTCCCCCTAATTCCAAAGCACCTTTCCGGTTTTATCTCGGGGGTGCAAACATCTCTCCCCCCACACCCGGGAGATGAAGTGACTTGCCCGAGGTCACAAGGAGCCTCACCTTTGGAGGAAGGGGTGGTGGTGGTGGTGGGATCTGAATCCTGAGCTCCTCCAGTTCTCAGCCTGCTTTCCCCCCCCCCCCCTGGAGCACCGGAGCCGCTGGCCTGTGCCCAGCAGGGGGCAGCCTGGCCGTACCGTGTCCAGCGGCTCAGGTCTGAGGAGGGGGTTGCAGCTCTAGGGCAGATGACCTACTCCAGAAGTCTGCAAGTAAATTTGGAAAAAAAAAAAGATAAATTCATGATTTTTTTTCCAGAAAATAAAGCCCTCCCTGGCTCGCTGTGTGTATCTTGGCATGAGGCTGGGTGCATCTGGGAGCCTGAAGCTGGCTAGGAAGAACATTTCATGCAACAAAGACAATTTTTTGGACAAATACAACTCGGGGGGAGCTACCATTGCAGTTATTCAATAGCATCCATTCACGTTCTGGGGAGGTCACCTCAACAAGAGACAGAAACTCCCTGCACCGGCAGGCATTCTGTGAAACAAGGCAAAAACCATGTTACAAAAGTAAAAAAAAACCCAACACAACAGCCCACTCTCATCATCTATGGAGCAAAGCTGCTGTGCCATCGGTGCAGAAAGTGCCAGGACTCACCCAGCAAGAAACCCACCTAAGAAAAGGCAGCCCTGTAAATATTACACTGGGCCCTGGAACCCCAATACACCCCCCCCATGATTAAAAAAAAAAAAAAAAAGGGGGAAAGAGAACAAGCCAGGCCGTGACAAATCCCTACAACAGAAACTCTGTCTCTCCTCTGTCACGCACAAAGCAATTAGACAGCCTCTCACCAGAGACACAAGAAGTCTCCACGAATTACACAGAACCGTGCAGACAAAACCTGCACCGGAGAAAGAGAACCAGGCCTGTGCTGTGCAACGAGATGGACATTCACCACCGCTGACCGGCCGGGAAAATCAGAGACTTCCCACAGAAGGAGCAGCAGGAACAATTTTGCATAATCCTGGGGGAAAGAGGAGAACGGAGAAGGTAGAGCTGCCTAATCTGTGGGATCCTGTAACAGGCCCGAAGTGTGATTTAATGGGGACGAATCGGAGCAGCATTCTGACTCTCTCATACACACTCTCTCCTTCTCCGAATGGGATTCCTCTCTGTATGTATGTCTCTCTCTGACTCTCTCATACACACTCTCTCCTTCTCCGAATGGGATTCCTCTCTGTATGTATGTCTCTCTCTGACTCTCTCATACACACTCTCTCCTTCTCCGAATGGGATTCCTCTCTGTATGTATGTCTCTCTTTGACTCTCTCATGCACACTCTCTCCTTCTCAGAATGGGATTCCTCTCTGTATGTATGTCTCTCTCTGACTCTCTCATACACACTCTCTCCGTCTCAGAATGGGATTCCTCTCTGTATGTATGTCTCTCTCTGACTCTCATGCACACTCTCTCCTTCTCAGAATGGGATTCCTCTCTGTATGTATGTCTCTCTCTGACTCTCTCATACACACTCTCTCCTTCTCAGAATGGGATTCCTCTCTGTATGTATGCCTCTCTCTGATTCTCTCTCACACACACTCTCTCCTTCTCAGAATGGGATTCCTCTCTGTCTGTCTATAAGAGACATCCCTCCCAGCTACTATTAACTTCTATTAAACATTATAAGAGACATCCCTCCCAGCTACTATTAACTTCTATTAAATGCTATAAGAGAAATCCCTCCCAGCTCCTATTAACTTCTATTAAACACTATAAGAGACATCCCTCCCTGCTCCTATTAACTCCTATTAAACACTATAAGAGACGTCCCTCCCAGCTCCTATTAACTTCTATTAAGCACTATAAGAGACATCCCTCCCAGCTACTATTAACTCCTATTGAACAGTATAAGAGACATCCCTCCCAGCTCCTATTTCCTTCCCTGATCTGCTGTTTTGGGCGATGCGCTTGCTGGTGTCTGACTTTTTAAAAATTTTATTATTCCAAGGCTTGGTGGTGAGTTCTGGGGAAGGTTGGGTTGGGTAGGGTGTGGGATCCCAGGGCTTGGTACTGAGTTCCGGGGAAGGTTGGGTTGGGTAGGGTGTGGAATCCCAGGGCTTGGTGCTGAGTTCCGGGGAAGGTTGGGTTGGGTAGGGTGTGGGATCCAAGGGCTTGGTGGTGAGTTCCGGGGAAGGTTGGGTTGGGTAGGATGTGGGATCCCAGGGCTTGGTGCTGAGTTCCGGGGAAGGTTGGGTTGGGTAGGGTGTGGGATCCCAGGGCTTGGTGCTGAGTTCCGGGGAAGGTTGGGTTGGGTAGGGTGTGGGATCCCAGGGCTTGGTGCTGAGTTCCGGGGAAGATTGGGTTGGGTAGGGTGTGGGATCCCAGGGCTTGGTGCTGAGTTCCGGGGAAGGTTGGGTTGGGTAGGATGTGGGATCCCAGGGCTTGGTGCTGAGTTCCGGGGAAGGTTGGGTTGGGTAGGGTGTGGGATCCCAGGGCTTGGTGCTGAGTTCCGGGGAAGGTTGGGTTGGGTAGGGTGTGGAATCCCAGGGCTTGGTGCTGAGTTACGGGGAAGGTTGGGTTGGGTAGGGTAGGGTGTGGGATCCCAGGGCTTGGTGCTGAGTTCCGGGGAAGGTTGGGTTGGGTAGGATGTGGGATCCCAGGGCTTGGTGCTGAGTTCCGGGGAAGGTTGGGTTGGGTAGGGGTGTGGGATCCCAGGGCTTGGTGCTGAGTTCCGGGGAAGGTTGGGTTGGGTAGGGTGTGGGATCCCAGGGCTTGGTGCTGAGTTCCGGGGAAGGTTGGGTTGGGTAGGGTGTGGAATCCCAGGGCTTGGTGCTGAGTTCCGGGGAAGGTTGGATTGGGTAGGGTGTGGGATCCCAGGGCTTGGTGCTGAGTTCCGGGGAAGGTTGGGTTGGGTAGGGTGTGGGATCCCAGGGCTTGGTGCTGAGTTCCGGGGAAGGTTGGGTTGGGTAGGGTGTGGGATCCCAGGGCTTGGTGCTGAGTTCCGGGGAAGGTTGGGTTGGGTAGGGTGTGGGATCCCAGGGCTTGGTGCTGAGTTCCGGGGAAGGTTGGGTTGGGTAGGGTGTGGGATCCCAGGGCTTGGTGCTGAGTTCCGGGGAAGGTTGGGTTGGGTAGGGTGTGGGATCCCAGGGCTTGGTGCTGAGTTCCGGGGAAGGTTGGGTTGGGTAGGGTGTGGAATCCCAGGGCTTGGTGCTGAGTTACGGGGAAGGTTGGGTTGGGTAGGGTGTGGGATCCCAGGGCTTGGTGCTGAGTTCCGGGGAAGGTTGGGTTGGGTAGGGTGTGGGATCCCAGGGCTTGGTGCTGAGTTCCGGGGAAGGTTGGGTTGGGTAGGGTGTGGAATCCCAGGGCTTGGTGCTGAGTTCCGGGGAAGGTTGGGTTGGGTTGGGTAGGGTAGGGTGTGGGATCCCAGGGCTTGGTGCTGAGTTCCGGGGAAGGTTGGGTTGGGTAGGATGTGGGATCCCAGGGCTTGGTGCTGAGTTCCGGGGAAGGTTGGGTTGGGTAGGGTGTGGGATCCCAGGGCTTGGTGCTGAGTTCCGGGGAAGGTTGGGTTGGGTAGGATGTGGGATCCCAGGGCTTGGTGCTGAGTTCCGGGGAAGGTTGGGTTGGGTAGGGTGTGGAATCCCAGGGCTTGGTGCTGAGTTACGGGGAAGGTTGGGTAGGGTAGGGTGTGGGATCCCAGGGCTTGGTACTGAGTTCCGGGGAAGGTTGGGTTGGGTAGGGTGTGGGATCCCAGGGCTTGGTGCTGA
This sequence comes from Rhinatrema bivittatum, assembly GCF_901001135.1. Lineage (NCBI taxonomy): Eukaryota > Metazoa > Chordata > Amphibia > Gymnophiona > Rhinatrematidae > Rhinatrema > Rhinatrema bivittatum. Next base: position 41,959,435 of record NC_042633.1, read on the forward strand.
GTTCCGGGGAAGGTTGGGTTGGGTAGGGTGTGGGATCTCAGGGCTTGGTGCTGAGTTCCGGGGAAGGTTGGGTTGGGTAGGATGTGGGATCCCAGGGCTTGGTGCTGAGTTCCGGGGAAGGTTGGGTTGGGTAGGGTGTGGGATCCCAGGGCTTGGTGCTGAGTTCCGGGGAAGGTTGGGTTGGGTAGGGTGTGGAATCCCAGGGCTTGGTGCTGAGTTACGGGGAAGGTTGGGTTGGGTAGGGTGTGGGATCCCAGGGCTTGGTGCTGAGTTCCGGGGAAGGTTGGGTTGGGTAGGGTGTGGGATCCCAGGGCTTGGTGCTGAGTTCCGGGGAAGGTTGGGTTGGGTAGGGTGTGGAATCCCAGGGCTTGGTGCTGAGTTCCGGGGAAGGTTGGATTGGGTAGGGTGTGGGATCCCAGGGCTTGGTGCTGAGTTCCGGGGAAGGTTGGGTAGGGTAGGGTGTGGGATCTCAGGGCTTGGTGCTGAGTTCCGGGGAAGGTTGGGTTGGGTAGGGTGTGGGATCCCAGGGCTTGGTGCTGAGTTCCGGGGAAGGTTGGGTTGGGTAGGGTGTGGGATCCCAGGGCTTGGTGCTGAGTTCCGGGGAAGGTTGGGTTGGGTAGGGTGTGGAATCCCAGGGCTTGGTGCTGAGTTACGGGGAAGGTTGGGTTGGGTAGGGTGTGGGATCCCAGGGCTTGGTGCTGAGTTCCGGGGAAGGTTGGGTTGGGTAGGGTGTGGGATCCCAGGGCTTGGTGCTGAGTTCCGGGGAAGGTTGGGTTGGGTAGGGTGTGGAATCCCAGGGCTTGGTGCTGAGTTCCGGGGAAGGTTGGATTGGGTAGGGTGTGGGATCCCAGGGCTTGGTGCTGAGTTCCGGGGAAGGTTGGGTAGGGTAGGGTGTGGAATCCCAGGGCTTGGTGCTGAGTTCCGGGGAAGGTTGGGTTGGGTAGGGTGTGGGATCCCAGGGCTTGGTACTGAGTTCCGGGGAAGGTTGGGTAGGGTGTGGGTTCCCAGTGCTCCCCTGGGCAGGACCGTGGTGCAACCGGCCCGGTGCTTTCAGAGAAGGCTGCGGTGGCCTGCATGGAGAGACCCTGGTTAGAAGCCGAGTGCCAGTCAGCACGGGGAGGTTAAATATTTTTACAGCAGCCTCTTACCGACCTTGGCGGTGCCTTTTGGGAAATATTTCCAGAGACAGAGAAAGGGGGCTCTGGAAGAAGCAAGGCCTGAAATGGAGGGGGTGGCGGAGGCCAGGACTGGGGCAGGAATGGGTCACGTATGGAGGGCAGGTGGAAAGACATGGTTTGTGTGTGTGTGTGTGTGTGTGTGGGGGGATTTAAATCCCATCTACCCGAGGTGGAATCCTCAGCTGGGAAGTCTGGACGGGGGTCGGGTTTGCTTTCCCTCTGCCGTCACCTACGATATTACCGTATTGCACCTATTACACGGCGTGAGGCGCCCTTCACTGCACCCTGCATGCACCGGGAGAGACGTCCCCTCCCTTCACCTGTAAGAGACAACCCCTTCCGGTGCCCGTTAATTCTCACCCTTACCTTCGCGACGTGCACTGCCTGCCTGACGCCTGTAAGGTGGCCGGTGGCTTTCTGGGGGTCCTGCTCAGCCCTCTGGATGGGGTTTTGGGGTGGCAGGCAGCAGGTTACTGACTTATTTGCCAGGAGCTGTTGGGGACAGGTGGTTGTGTAGGCAGCAGGGCAGGAGATTGGTCGCCTAGGGCACCTTAAGCACCCCCTGCATCGGCCCCTGGGTATTTGCTAGGGGGCTCTGACTGCGTATGGAAGCCTCTTGTCTTCCGTCGGGGGCTCTGCTTCAGGCTTGAAGGAGCCTTTTCTTCCACTCGACTGCATGGAGATGGTTTAACCTTCAGTGCGGAGCCGGCCGCATCCTTAACCTTCACTGAAAAGCGGGCGTGAAGGTGGTGGCTTCCGCCTGGCCAACCCCCAGCTATTTATTTATTTTGTTTAAAAAATGTTTCTATCCCGCCTTTACAAACAAAGTTTAGTCAAAACGGTGTACAAAGATATAAATAAAAAAAAATTCTTAAAATTTACAAAAACCGTAATAAAAAAACACAATAAATAAATAAATATCCATAAATTATTAAATTTCAACATTCAAATATAAGATAATCAAAGCAAGTGCCACGTAATTGAAGAGTGGAGGGGGGCAGAACGGTGGAAATGGATGTGAAATTATTGGAGCTGTTGCTGGATCAAATTGTCCTGTCAGGGCTTCATTCATCCTTGCAGGTCTTGGTCAACCTTCCTCTCTTTTTCACCGTCCCTCGATTCCCTCTCAGGAATCCCACCACTCACACCATGAATAGCCACGAATGGCCCAGGAAAATCTTGGCAGCATCCCAAAGTGTGGCTCTTGAGGAAGGAAACTATCTGTGAATCTGACTTTCTGTGTAACTTATCTTCTGCCTTTGAGATGGGAGAGAATTTGTTTTGTGGGTGATCTATGACTCTAGGAGGTTGCGAGGATGGCGTTTGGGGAACTAGGTTGAGAACTAATGTCCTGAAAGGCGGGAGAGGATGACAGAGAGTGGGGGGAGCTGGGACATGGGTGAGGAGGGAGGGCTTCACGCTAGCTTCTCTTGGGGGGGGGTCCCTTACACATAGTCTGCCGTGAAAGGTCAAGGCTTCTGGGCATCCAGCCCAGGGGTTGCTCCGAGCCACCCGGGATTGACAGCCTGGCTGGAGCTCGGGACTGGGTGTGCTGCCTTTACCATGGCAAACCTCAAGAGCTTGCGGTGCAGAAAAGATCCAGGAGGCTGCAATTTCAGGAGGCAGAGGCTCCAGACACCACATAGAAGACACACTCTCTCTCTCTCTCTCTCTCTCCCTCTCCCTCTCTCTCTCCCCCTCTCACTCTCACTCTCTCTCCCTCTCTCTCTCCCTCTCTCTCTCTCTCTCCCTCTCACTCTCTCTCCCCCCCTCACTCTCTCTCCCTCTCTCTCTCTCTTCCTCTCCCTCTCTCCCTCTCCCTCTCTCTCCCTCTCTCTCTCTCCCTCTCCCTCTCCCTCCAATGTTTGCCTTTCTGGCTCTCCAGAGGTCCCCAGCTGCCGGTGGCCCACAGATGGCCTGTAGCACTTGGCTCCAGAGAGAGAGAGAGAGATACCAGGGTGGGGGAGAGGGGAGATGGGCTCAGCTCGTGTCCGAGGGAGGATGCCAGCCCATTTGTGAGTGCGGAAGCCACTTGGGCTCGCTGCAACCGGTGCCCAAGGACGGATCTGCTTGCCACCAGCTGCTGACCCTAGAAGGAGGGAATGGAGGGAGGATGGGTCTGGCTACAGAGTCTGGCCCGGTGGTGCATCCATGGCCCTCTCTCCCCTCTTTCTGCCTTTTGGCTCTCTCTCTCTCCCTCCCTCTCCCCTCTCCCTCTCTCTCTCCCCTCTCTCTCTCTCCCTTCTCTCTCCCTCCCTCTCCCCTCTCCCTCTCTCTCCCCTCTCTCTCTCCCCTCTCTCTCTCTCCCTTCTCTCTCCCCTCCCTCTCCCCTCTCTCTCTCCCCTCTCCCTTTCTCTCTCCCTCCCTCTCCCTCTTCCCTCTCCCTCCCCTCTCCCTCTCTCTCCCCTCTCTCTCTCTCCCTTCTCTCTCCCTCTCTCTCTCTCCCTCTCTCTCTCTCTCCCTCTCTCCTCTCTCTCTCTCCCCTCCCTCCCTCTCTCTCTCTTCCCTCCCTTTCCTGCATTTTTCTCTTTCTGTATTTATTTACAGAAGAGAGGGGCTCTCCTCCTCCTCCTCCCCCGTACCCTGTAGGTAGGTAGCTGCCTGACTCTGTGTGTGTGTGTGTGTTGGAGGGGGGGGGGGGTGCACACTGATATTATTTATACAACATCTCTGCCACATAAGTCCTTCTTAATCTACCGTATCTCTCCATTAGCATCGCCAGCCATTGCATTTCTGTGTTTAAGAAATCAAATCCCTTCCCAGCTTTTAGGCAGCTCCCTCCAAGGCCCATTAGAACGCGGGCCTGTTTCCTTAACTCTTCCCAAAATAAATGAAACTTTTTTTTTTCTTTTCTCTCTCCTGGTTCCCATCATCGGGGTAAGGAGAAGAGGGAGCTGCAGGTCTGCCCCCCCCCCCCGCTCCTGATGCACTCCCCCCCCTCCAGCCCAGAAAAGGGGATGGGGAGGGCTGAGAGCCAGGAAAAAACCCCCCCAATAAATCCGACCCCAGAGCCCCCGGTCTAACTGGGCGCGCAAACTCTTGCCCCTTGCTGCTGTGCGCGCGTCTATCCTTTCCCTTCCATTAGCGGTGAATAAAATCAAAGTCCCTGAAAGCGCCAGAGTGTTCACCCCCCCCCCCCCCCCCAGGCGTTTTGCAGGATTTTTATATTTAAGCTTAAGCGCAAAATTAAGGAAGAAAAAACAAAAAAGAAATGCGAATTTAAAAAACAAAGAAACAAACAAAAAAAAAATCCTACAAACTTCTCTTTCCAATTGGCCTGGCTTTCTGCTGAATTTCTGTGACCCCCCTCCAGGATTTACAAAATACATTTCAACAGCATTCCGGGCCGGGACGATAAAACTTTCCCTCTCCTCTCTTTGCAGCAATTAGTGGTCTGGAAAAGTGCGAAACAGCTTTTAAATATTTTCTCTGAACAGAAATAGAAAAAGGAGGCTGGGAGCGATAGATATAGATATTTTCCCCCTCTGCTTATTTTTTTTAAATTGTCTGCAAAATTGTGAGGAGCGATGGAATAATTAAGCATCAGGTCCGCGGAATGCAGCGCGCTCGGTTCTGAGGAGGCGCTCCAGACTTTACCGCACCGGTGCTGCTGGGTGGCCTTCACCTGCGCTCAGCACAGCAGGAGGGGGGGGGGGGGGGACAGAGAGTTTGAAGATCTCCCCCCCCCCCCACCACCCCGGGAACTGAGCACCCAGTGCCTGCAGAATGAGAAATTCAAAATACCTCTGCAACCATTGCGCGCGCGCGAAATGTCACGGAGCACTTTCCCTTCCAAACAAATTAAAAAGAATAAATAATAATAATAATAATAATAATAAAAAGGCCCTGGTTATCTAAATGTACCCACAGCAAGCATTGCAGACCTCTTCCTACATTTCCTCTCCTAAAGCCCCCCGAGCACCAGCAATGAGCCGGCAGAGGCCACAAAACCTCCCCTTCCACTCGCAGCACATTTAGGCGACGGAAAAAAAAATAAAATCTTGTATTCGTTTACGTTTTGGTCTTCAGCTTTAAACCACTTACGGGGGGGGGGGGGGGGAAAGAAAGCGATGGAAACGGGAAGGTAAAAGAAGACATCGCTATTTGAACGGTTTCTTTTTTTTAATGGCGTTTATTTAAAACAAAAGTGTGTGGAGGAATTAGTGAGAAAACCCTGCGGGGATTACAAAAATGGGAGATTCAATTCTCATTTCAAATTTATTTCCGGTAGATTTTTCTATATAAAAAAAAGAATAAAAAAATGTGCAAAGAAAAAAACCCCAAAGAACTGGCGCAGATTTCTCCTCCTGCAAACTGAAGATCCCACTCACTGCCCAGTGCTGGCGTTTAAATCGCCTAAAAAAAAAAATCTCTCTCTCTCTCTTTTTGTTTCTTTTTTTTTTTGTCACAGTTTTAGCGCTAAGCGTTAAATAACCATTTTAAGCGGATATAATTCTGGGGGGAAACTGCCCTGGCCGGAGAAACCTCTCAGACCTGGGCCGCCCTGCAAAAAAAAAAAAAAAAATATTTCAGCAGCAAACAGCAACGCGACCCCCGTGTGCAGGGGGTCTCCCGGATTTCATTCTCAGGGAAGTTTTTGGGGTTTTTTTTTTCTAAAAGTTAGAATTAAAATAAAACCCGGAGCGGCGAATGGCCGGGGAGGGGGGGGGTGTGCCGATGACCTCCCCTTTCCAATCGGTGGCTTTCTGACCCTGATGAGCGCTCAGACGGAAGAGTTAAACGCCTTCGATTTATTTTTATTCATCAACTTACAAAAAAAAAAAAATTAAAAAAAAGTGGGGGAGACAGAAGAAGAAAACCGGCAGGGAGGGTCCGGTAAGTTTATGTTTTACCTCTTCCATCCCTCGGTTTCATTACGTGTCCTTGGGCAGTTTAATTAGAAACGTAAACAACTTACAGAAAGGTAAACATTATCCAAGGCTTCATTACTGGTTTTAAAAAAACAAAACCAAACAAACAAAAACCAAACAAAACAAAAAAAAAAAAAGCAGCAGCCCTGGGACGTGAAAAGAGGAGAACATTACAAAAAAATAAAATAAAAATAAAAGCCAGCGGGACGGGCAGAGGCAGGTCCGCCTCGGGGGGAGGGGGGGGGGGGCCCCTGCGGAGACAGAAGGGGGGAGGGGCCCCAGCGCGGAAAGCCCGGGGCTCGCCTTCGCTTTCCTGACTTTTGGGGGCCCCTCACGTTCCACCTCCTTTTCCCAGAGACTTTCCCAGGATTTCGGGGCGCTCCCCTCCTCACCCGCAGGCACCCCCGACTCCAGTTCAGAATGAAAAGCCAATGCGCAGCTTTACATTTTATTTTCTTTTATTTTAAGGAAATCACTAGGAGCGCATTGCGGCTTAGAAATAAATTTGTAGAGATATTAAAAAGAGACAAAAGGAGGGAAGCGTTCCCGCTGGCTTAGGGTAAATAAGAGGCTTTGCACAGATGCCCTGACCCGCAGTGAGTGTGTGCCAGAGAGTGTGTGTGAGAGAGAGAGTGTGTGTGTGTGCCAGAGAGAGAGTGTGAGTGAGAGAGAGAGAGTGTGAGTGAGAGAGAGAGAGAGAGTGTGTATGTGTGTGCGAGAGAGTGTGTGTGTGTGTGTGCCAGAGAGAGAGAGTGTGAGTGAGAGAGAGTGTGTATGTGTGTGCGAGAGAGTGTGTGTGTGTGTGTGCCAGAGAGAGAGAGTGTGAGTGAGAGAGAGTATGTATGTGTGTGTGTGTCAGAGAGAGTGTGTGTGTGTGCCAGAGTGTGAGTGAGAGAGAGAGTGTGTGTATGTGCCAGAGAGAGTGTGAGTGAGAGAGAGTGTGTGAGTGTGTGAGAGAGAGTGTGTGTGAGAGAGAAAGAGAGTGTGTATGTGTGTGCAAGAGAGAGAGAGTGTGAGAGAGAGAGTGTGTGTGTGTGTGCCAGTGAGAGTGAGAGAGAGTGTGTGTGTGCCAGAGAGATAGTGTGTGTGTGTGTGTGCCAGAGACAGTGTGAGTGAGAGAGAGAGTGTGTGTATGTGCCAGAGAGAGTGTGAGTGAGTGTGAGTGTGTGAGAGAGAGTGTGTGTGTGAGAGAGAAAGAGAGTGTGTATGTGTGTGCAAGAGAGAGAGTGTGAGAGAGTGTGTGTACCAGTGAGAGTGAGAGAGAGTGTGTGTGTGTGCCAGAGAGAGTATGAGTGTGTGTGTGTGTCAGAGAGAGTGTGTGTGAGAGACAGAGAGTGTGAGTGAGGGAGAGAGAGAGTGTGTGTGTGTGAGAGAGAGAGAGAGAGAGAGTGTGTGTGAGTGTGTGTGAGAGAGAGAGAGAGAGAGAGTGTGTGTGAGTTTGTGTGACAGAGAGAGTGTGTGTGTCTATGTGTGTATGTATCAGAGAGAGTGTGTGTGCCAAAATGTACAGCCTGTGTGTGTATCTATCTATATCTGTACCTATCTATCTATATAGTTTGACCAAGTTATGCCCGGTTTTAGGGGCGTTCAATGGTCCATGCAGGGAAAAATTATTTTTGAAGTTTCTTTTCTTTTCTGTTTTTGTACCTGGGGAGGGAGAGCCTGAGCCTCCACCCTCGCTCACTTCTGTTTATGGCTTTACTTCACACAATCCTCTGAATCCAGGGCTGAGACCACAGCTTGCCCAGAGTGATGGCTTTCCAGAGAAAAAAATCCTTCCCCAATAGCAACAACAAAAAGAAAAAACAACCAAGAATGAAAATGTCTTTCTGAAGCATTTCTGTATCTTATCCAATGTTTCTGACAGAGCCGGACCATTGGGTTCAAGAAATGCTGCTCCGGTCCAGGCCGCTGCTGCTTTACCACCCACTATCTGCTTCTATTGGAAGGGGCTGGTTGTAGTGCCCCGTGCCCCCTCCCCCCCCCCCACACACACACACACTGCCCCAGCACAAGACAGGTACAGCACAGGCAGCAGCAGCGCAAGCTTCACATACACACACACACACACACTCACACACACACACACACACACACAGTGCCCCAGCACAGGCAGCAGCAGCGCAAGCTTCCCTCACACTCACCCACACACAGACACTGCCCCAGCACAGGACAGGTACAGTACAGGCAGCAGCAGCGCAAGCTTCCCTCACACTCACACTCACCCACACACAGACACTGCCCCAGCACAGGACAGGTACAGTACAGGCAGCAGCAGCGCAAGCTTCCCTCACACTCACACTCACCCACACACAGACACTGCCCCAGCACAGGACAGGTACAGTACAGGCAGCAGCAGCGCAAGCTTCCCTCACACTCACACTCACCCACACACAGACACTGCCCCAGGACAGGTACAGTACAGGCAGCAGCAGCGCAAGCTTCCCTCACACTCACACTCACCCACACACAGACACTGCCCCAGCACAGGACAGGTACAGTACAGGCAGCAGCAGCGCAAGCTTCCCTCACACACACACACTCACAGCTCCAACACAGACAGCAGCAGCAGTGCAAGCTTTCCTCACACTCACCCACACACAGACACTGCCCCAGCACAGGACAGGTACAGTACAGGCAGCAGCAGCGCAAGATTCGCACACACTCACACACACAGTGCCCCAGCACAGGCAGCAGCAGCGCAAGCTTCCCTCACACTCACCCACACACAGACACTGCCCCAGCACAGGACAGGTACAGTACAGGCAGCAGCAGCGCAAGCTTCCCTCACACACACACACACACACACACACACACACACACACATACAGTGCCCCAGCACAGGCAGCAGCAGCGCAAGCTTCACACACACACATACCCTACACACACACACCCACACGCGCACACACACACACACACACAGTGTTCAGGATAAGGTATAGCACAAGCAGTGACTGTGCAAGCTTCACACATACACGTATTGCCCTGACACAGAACAGGTACAACATGGGCAATGGAAGTGCCAGCTTCACACACAGGTATACACATTTCACCACCACAGGACAGGTACAACACAGACAGCAGTTACACAAACTACACTCACACGCACACACACACACACACACAGCCCCATTGCAGGATGCATACAACAAAGACAGCAGCAGTGCAAGCTACATACACACATGCATATACTATCGCATGGTGGGACAGGTACAAAACAGACAGCAACAGTGCATGCATCACACACACATGCACTGACACTCACATGCACACACATACACTGTCCTATCACAGGACAGGTACAGCACAGGCAGCAACCGTGAAAGCTTCACACACATACACACATACTCTGCTCCATCACAGGACAGGTACAGCACAAGCAACAGCTCTCTCTCTCTCTCAAACACACACACACACACACACACACACACACACACACACACTCTCTCTCTCTCTCTCTCTTACTGCCCCACCATAGAACAGGTACAGAACTGGCTGCCGTGGACATCCCCACCATCTACCCCGAGAAGTCAGAGCTCTCAGTTGTAGCCAGAAGTTTGCCAGAGTGCACAAAAAAATATTTAATACACACCCAGGGGGACAGAACCCCCCACCACACACACACTTTCATATTATCTCTGAAAAAATCTGGACTTTCATTGTCAGATCCTCAAAAATTTTGCTTTGTTTTTTTAAAAAAGGGATTCTGTCACTTTTCTGCAGAGGGGGGCCGTGTTCTTCTGGTGTGATGTTATGTCTGGAAATAACTTGATTTAATTTAATAGTGCTCTTTCACCTAAGGCATGATGAAGTGCCAAAAAAACCCAAACCCCCCCCCCCCAGCAAGAGAGGGAGGGGGGGGGGCGTTTACCCCAGACTCGCTGCTCCCCTTCCCCCAAACCTCTGAATAAACAGCTTTGGATTTTGTGGGTATATAGGAATTAATTAAAACATAATAATAATAATAATGGACTGCATAGAAAGAACCAGGCAAACCCATAGCATCCCCCCCCAATCTAAATCCACTGGTTGTTAACATGTATAGGACATTCTGCTCAGGATTTCTCTCTCCCTCCCTCTGCCTTCCTATTTTCCCCCAACTTCTCTTTATTTTAGGTATTTCCCTCACCTGCCTTTTCTTTTCTCTTTAGTGATTTTTTTTCTATAATCTTTTCTCCTTGTCTCTTTCCCTTTCCCCCCCCCCTATTTACTTTTTTACTTTTCCTTTTTATTTGTCTCTTTTTTTTCTCTTTAGTGATTATCTTTTCTTTATTTGTTCTCCTTGTCTACCTTTCCCCTCTTTATTTTCTGCATTTCCTTTGTACTTGTCTCTTGTTTTCTTTTTAGTGATTTTTTTCTATATTTTTTCTCCTTGTCTCTTTCCCTTTTTTCCCCATTTACTTTTTACTTTTCCTTTTTACTTGTCTCTTTTTTCTCTTTAGTGTTTCTTTTCTTTATTTGTTCTCATTGTCTACCTTTCCTCCCCTTTATTTTCTGCGTTTTCTTTTTAGTGATTTTTTTCTTTATTTTTTTCTTCTTGTCTCTTTAACTTTCTTCCCCTCTTTACTTTTTGGTTTTCCTTTGTACTTGTCTCTTGTTTTCTTTTTAGTGATTTTTTTCTATATTTTTTCTCCTTGTCTCTTTACCTGTCTTCCCCTCTTTACTTTTTGGTTTTCCTTTGTACTTGTCTCTTTTTTCTCTTTAGTGATTTTTCTCTTTTTTTTTCTCGTCTTTTTACCTTTTTTCCACTATTTACTTTTTGCTTTTCCTTTTTACTTGTCTCTTGTTTTCTCTTTAGTGATTTTTCTCTTTTCTTTATTTTTTCTGGTTGTCCCTTTTCCTTTCTTCCCCTTTTTACTTTTTGCTTTTGCTTTTTCCTTGTCTCCTTTTTTCTCTTTAGTGATTATTTTTTCTTTATTTGTTCTCCTTAACTCTACTATTCTCATCTTTACTTTTTGTTTTTCCTTTTTACTTGTCTCTTTTTTATCACTTTAGTGATTTTTATTTTTTTCTTTATTTTTCTCTTTCCCTTTCTTCCCCTTTTTACTTTTTGCTTTTCCTTTTTGATTGTCTCTTTTTTTCTCTTTAGTGATTATGTTTTCTTTATTTGTTCTCCATAACTCTACCTTTCCCCTCTTTACTTTTTGGTTTTCCTTTTTACTTGTCTCGTTTTCTTTTTAGTGATTCATTCTTTTCTTTATTTTTCTCCTTGTCTCTTTACCTTTCTTCCCCTTTTTACTTTTTCCTTGTCTCTTTTTGTTTTCTCTTTAATGAATTCATTTTTCCTTTATTTTTTCTCGTCGCTTTACTTTCTTCCCCTTTTTACTTTTTGTTTTCCTTTTCACATGTCTCTTTTTTCTTATCACTTTAGTGATTTTTATCTTTTCTTTATTTTTCTGTCTCTTTCCCTTTCTTCCCTTCTTTACTTTTTGTTTTTATTTTTTTACTTGTTTCTATTTGTTTTCTCTTTAGTAATTTTTTTCTTTTATTTTTCTCCTTGTCTCTTTACATTTCTTCCCTTCTTCTTGTTTTGCTTTTCCTTTTTGCTTGTCTTTGTTTTCTCTTTAGTGAGTTTTTCTTTTCTTTTCCCTTCTTGTCTCTTTGCCTTTCTTCTCTTTTTGCTTTTCCTTTTTATTTGTGTCTTTTTGTTTTCTCTTTAGTGAGTTTTTCTTCTCTTTTTCCTCCTTGTTTTTTTTTACCTTTCTTCCCTTCTTCTCTTTTTGCTTTTCCTTGTTACCTGCCTATTTGTTTTCTCTTTAGTGAGTTTTTCTTTTCCCTCCATCTCTTTGCCTTTCTTCCTTTCTTCCCTTCTTTTCTTTTCCTTTTTACTTGTGTCTTTTTGTTTTCTCTTTAGTGAGTTTTTTCTTTTCCTCCTTGTCTCTTTGCCTTTCTTTCCTGTCTACTTTTGGCTTTTCCTTCCTAAACTGATAAGAACAGATCCTGAAATTGATCTTAGCCAAAAGGTGGAGAATTTATTGTGCTTTTTCTTTAATTGTCTTCTTTTTCTGTTCTCTCTGCTCATTCTTTTCTTCTTCCCTTTGTCCTTAGTAACTGTTTACTTTTCTTTTTCTTCTTTGTGTCTCACCTTTTCTCCTTACTTTTATTGGCTCGTTTAACTTTTTTCTCGATAGTCTGTTTTTTTTTTCCTTTAAAGTTTCTTTCTGTTTTCCTCTCTATCTCTTTTTTTCTACTCTTCACCCGCTTTCTTTCTTTTTTTTTCACTCCCCCCTCCTCTTCTTTTATCCATTGCCTTTCTCCTCTCTGGCCCCTCCTTTCTTCTCACTTCCCTCTCACCGGTATCGTCTTGCAAGACCCCAGAAATACAAGAAAAATGTTCAAGAAAGCGAAGAAACAAATAATAAGTAGGAAGTGTGCGGAGGAAGCACCGCTCAGTCCCATGGACTTCCTAAGAAGCGGGAAAACAGCCTCCCCCCCCACCCCGAGATTCGCCGCGGAACTGGGGGGGGGGAGGTGAATCCTGCGCCGGGAATTAAAGTATTTTAGTCCCCGCAAACCCCCCCCCCCCCCCCACCCGACGCATCGATCAGTTCCCAAGGAAAAAAAAAAAAGTTTCCCTTTCGTTTTTCTTCGGGCTCATTTCTTGCCCATCAGCTCTCCCTCTCACCTCTGCATTTGCCCTCCTCCCCCCCCCCCTCTCCCCAGTCTCCCCCATACACACCTCCAGCACCCCGAGCCTCGGCAGACAGAGGGCCCTGCTCTTCCCCACAGCCGCGGCAACTCCTACAGACCCTCCTTACTCTCGCCTCTCCTCTCTCCTCTCTCCCAGCAAAAGAAAACAAAAAAAAGGGAAAAAAAAGCGCCCGAGTCAGTACAGTGCGAGGCTCTTATTAATAATTCTCTCACGGGCTCGGCTCAGCCTGGGAGCTTCCCTCAACCCCCCCATTAAAAAAAAAAATGCCTCTGCCTGGCCAAGATCTCCCTGTGCCACCCAATGTCTCCGGGCAGGCAGAGGGGGCACGAATAGAAAAAAAAACCCAGCAGAGGAGGAAGGGAGGGAGAGGGGAGAGGGGAGCGCAGACCTTCCCCGGGGCAGCAGGGAGCGAGGGAAGCCAAACTTCCAGCGCCCAGAGGTTCCCTCCTCCCCCTCCACACTTCTCCTGCCACCCTCCCCGGATCCCCGCTGCCAGCTGCCAAAGAGAGGAGGAGGGGAGGGGGGTGTGTCGGGAGGGCTCCCGCAGAAGGAGAGAGGATGGCAGAGCTCCAGAAAGCCGAGGCCCATTTCCCTTGCAACTTGGAGCAGGCGAGAGAGTGAGAAGGGGATCCGGGAGGAGAGGAAAGCGCCGGAGATCTCCTCCTCCCCACCAGCGCCATTGCTGCCTCGCACGTTGTTTTTTTTTTTTTTTGTATTTTTTTTGGGGGGGGGGCCCGGAGGAGGGGGCAGACTGCGCCCCTGCACATCTTCTCCCTCTCCCTCTCTCTGCCCCTGCCAGGCTGAAATGGTTTTCCAGCTTCCGCTAGAAGAGATCTAAAGACCCGGGCTGGGGTGGCTTCTTTTTCTTTTCTTTTTTTTTTAATTTTTGGGGAGTGCGCTGGGGGGAGAAGCAAAGGTTTTGTGAGTTGCTTTTTAGAGAGAGAGAGAGAGAGAGAGAGAGGAGAACATGGGAGCCTGATCTTTGGCAGATTTCCCTGCGCCACGAACGGTACGTGCTGTGTAAATCAATATATTTCCTCCTTTCTTGTGCGTATTTTCTCTTTTCCAAAGCAGTAAACAAGGCTTCTTTTGTGCACTTTAGGACTTTAAAAAGAGAGAGAGAGAGGGCGAGGGAAAGCAGAAAAAAAAATAATAAGGGAGTGGGGGGGGAGATCCTGCCAGAGACTTCGCAGCCCGAGTGTTCCCGACCTGCGGCTCCTGCAGGCGCGGGTGCGGGGGTTTCCCTCCTAACCCGAGTTGCATTGAGCGGGGGAGAGGGAGCCCCAGAGGCAGCAAACAGAGCCCCGAGCTGTGCCCAGTGTTGGAAAAACACAGCCGGGCTGATTGTGTTGCAAGCATTGTGCAACCTCTCTCTCCCTCTCTCTCTGGGTTATATATTTAGGCGGATATTTCTGCAGGCTCCGCTGCTCCTCGGTGATCGCTTCCCCTGTCCCAAAGAGACCGGGCGTAGAATAAGTGTAGAATAAGTGTCTATATTGTATCCGCACACAGACACACGAGCGCTGTGCGGTAGACGGATACGCGCTCTTCCGTATGTAAGAGTTTCCCTGCTCCCGGGGATGGTAGAGTTGCTCCTTCAGGTGGGACCTCTAACCGGGTGCCCCCCCCCCCCCCCGGGCTCAGGTGAGATCCGGGATTTTACTGAAAGGGGAGGGGGGGGGGACTTCTGCCTGTAGGGTCAGAGGCTGCAAAAAACAAACAAACAAACACACAAAAAAGGTCCATTTCCATAGAAATCATGCAGAGTGAAAGTGATTCTCTGCATTAGTTCTCGGTAGATTCAGGCTGCCCTCCTGTCCTGGCTTTATTATAACTGGAAAGAAACAAAACCTCGATTTCTGAAGTAGGCTGAAAGCCACCGGTTTTAAGGTGGCCTTTCTGCATCGCTTTCATTATCTTCCCTTCCTGGACCCCGGCAGGAATTCCAATAATACTCGAATAAATATTAACGGGGGAGGCTTCCTGGCTCCCCCCACCCACCCCGGGATGCTGAAGGTCCTCACTGCTGCACAGGCCCGAGATCTCTCTCCTTCCCTCTTCAGCGACCAGAAATCAAACAAAAAAAAAAACCCCCAAAAAATTAAATCCTGCAGATCAGGAAGACCTCGAAATTTATTTCCCCCCAAAAAGAAAAAAAAAAAAGCAGCAGATGGCTACTTTATGGGAGGTATTTTCCCAAGGAGTTACACGTGTAAATATAGCATACCATGGGCCCGATTTTTTAAACGCATTTGCATGCTTAAAATTGAGTTGCGCACCCGTAAATGCACCTTACCTGTGTAAGAACACCTTATGTGCATAGACGGCTTGTAAAACATTGCTCTGATTACTATGTTACCTTTGCACGTGCAACTCCATTTAAAATTCACCTGTATGGTAGCAATTTTCAAAAGCCATTTACCTGCAGCAAGGGCTCCTAAGGTGGGCACCTAAGGTGGCAATTTTCAAAAGCCTGCTGACAGGGGTAAAGTGCATTTATGCATGCGGATCCCCGTTTGAAGCTTGTAAATTCTTGAGATTTTTTTTTCTTCTCCTTTGCTTGTGGTAGAAGGATTATTATTATTTTTTTTTTTTTTTGCTTGCATGATATTTTTCCTAAAATAAATAGATGATTTCTAATATATATATATATATATTTTTTTTTTTAATTTGGTAAGGGTGGAAGTAAACAGCTGTTTTCTGTCTTGGTTTGCAGCTGGGATAAACAGGATTTTTTTTGTCCCCTCTCTGTTTCTCCAAACTGAAACAGGCCTAACAACAATTATTATTATTATTATTTTTTTTGAAGGGGTTGGAAATGTAATAAATGCTCCTTTTTTTTTTGCCCCTGTGTAAAAAAAAAAAATAAAAAAAATCAAATAAGGAAATGCTGTATTTTTTTTTCTTTTTAATTTTAAATACAGAATGTGAAATCAGTCTAAGGAGCAAGGCGTCAGGGTTTCTGATCCTACCGTGTAGGTGGGTAACTGGAGGCCTGGAGAAAAGGAACCGGCCAGCAGCCAATGGCCAAGTCTTCGGGGTCGGGGGGAGGGGGGGGGGTGTCAAAGGCATCCAGGGAAAGCTGCATCCTTGGTCAGCCTAAAATTATTTAAAAAGAAAAGATAAATGAAGGGTCCCCAACACTGTACAGGTTTTGCCTCTCCCATTTGATTTCTCTGGGAAGGACCTGTGCTCTGTTTAATTCAATTTAAGTCCGGGAAAGATTTGTGTTCTCTCCGTGCATTGGGGGCCCCCAGAGCCAGATTTGAGGACTGGTCAGGGGGAAGGTTTGCTGCCGGGAGGGAGTTGAGTTTTGGCCTTGCCGGGGGGGGGGGGGGGGGGGGAGAATATTGTCCGAAAGTCAGAGGATTGTGTGTTTGTCACAGCAGCGCCTTCCTCCCTGGCGTTTGTGCATTTACCTGGAGGGTTATGGGCTGGAAAGTGCTTCTCTCTGGCTTTCTCTCCCCCCCCCCCCCTGAATTTTTTGGGATTTTTTTTTATTTTTGGAGCCAGGCGGGTGCTTTGGTTCCGTGGGGGAGTTTTGTGGGGGGAAAGGCAGCTTGGAAGCTGGAAACGTGGTGGTGATTTGCAAGCAGCACCCTCTCCACCCCCTCTCTACCCTCAGGGAAAAAAAACTCCCTCCTTTTTAATTCCGAACTTTCTGTCTTTCCAGAGGCTGATGCTGGGATCTGTCTAATTTAAAGAGGTCAGGGTGGGCAGCCTTTCTTTTCCTTGGGGAGGGAGCAGAAGATCAAACTTATACATCTCATCTGCGGGAATTAGGTTTTCTCCTCCTGAGATGTTTCCTATGGTGAAAAACATATATCAAATGGTAAAAAGAAAAGACATCATACACACGCACACATATTTATATATATATATATATATATATATATATACACACATACATGTATGTACACCCATACACACACACACATATTCATATATATATATATACATACACACATAGATACACACATACATGTATGTACACCCATACACACACACACATATTCATATATATATATATATACATAGATACACGCATGTTCACCCATACACACCCATACACACACACATGTATACACAAACATATATTAATATATATATATACATGCATACACATATGTACACCCATACACAGACATGTATACACACGCACACATATATATATATGTATATATATATATATATATATATACATAGATACACACATATATGTACGTACACCCATACACACACACATGTATACACATGCGCACATATTAATATATTTTATATATATATATATATATATATATATATATCTCACAACAAATATAATACATACCTTCGTTAGGTATGCAGTAGTGAACATAAAGCTAGTACTATGATTGAATTACAAATAGGCCTGTAGATTACATAAAACACATTGATCGCTACCCAGATTAGATCCCCCCTGTGTACCTGATATGTTTAACGGACTTACCGTGGACAATGTGTAATGTTGATTATATATTTCAAGAATAAGAAGGAGTTTTTGATTAGTTTTTTAACTTTGTTACTCAGACCAGTTACTGTTAGATGTAAGTTTTTTATGTTACATTGTAATAAGGAGTTAGTTTTTAGTGTTAAATTGTAATAAGGAGTAATCCTGTTGCTCACGTTCTCTGAGTTCGCTTACTGTTCTATGTAATGGTTGTTGATGATGATGTAAACCAGAGTGAAGGCAGCTAGCTATACCGCGGCATAAAAAAAAGCTTTAAATACAAAAAATTAAATAAATATATATACACACGCATACACATATGTACACCCATACACACACATGTATACACACGCACACATATTCATATATATATATTATATATATATATATATATATATATATATATATATATAATATATATATATATATATATATATATATATATATATATACATTTTTTTTATTTATTTATTTATTTATTTAGCTTTTTTATATACCGGCATTCATGAGCAAGTCACATCATGCCGGTTCACATAGAACAAGGGGTGCAGTGAACAGTATAACTATACACATATACATAGATACACACATACACATATGTACACCCATACACACACACACACACACAATTTATATATATATACACACATACATACATACACACATACACATATGTACACCTGTACATGCATATACAGTCACACATATATGCACATACATATATATAGATATAATTTTATAAATATGTGTATGTATATATGTATGTATGTGTATTATATGTAAATTTATGTGTGAGCACAGATATCTGTGTGTGTGTATATGTCAGGAAATACTTCTTCATGGAGAGGGTGGTGGATGCCTGGAATGCTCTTTCCCGGAGGAGGTGGTGAAGACAAAAAAGTGAAAGATTTCAGAGGGGCATGGGATAAACACCGTGGGTCCCTAAAGGCTAGAGGATGGGAGTGAGGAAAATAGTGCATGGGGGTGACCTGCATGGTGTGACAGATACTGGCATAAGCTTGCTGGGCAGACTGGATGCACTATTTGGACCTTTTCTGCTGTCATTTCTGAGTTTCTATGTTTCTATGTATGTATGTATATATATACACTCAGTATACAAAAAGAACCAAAGAACACTCATTACCCAGAAATGTGTTATAAACAGAGGCATTTTATTCTTAAATTGAGTTATATAAATAAGTACAAAAAAGTTGTAGAAGTGAAATTACATATATCAAAAAATGTTACAAAAACGCTGCTTGCCAGACTGGCAACTTTTTTTGTGCTTATTTATATAACTCAATTTAAGAATAAAATGCCTCTGTTTATAACACATTTCTGGGTAATGTCACACATGAGTGTTTGTATCTTTGGTTCTGAGTGTGTCTAGGAACACTTTAATGGGAATCATTTTTTACTGTGCGTACAGATACTGTATGTATAAGTGTGTGTGTGTGTGTGTACAGATACTGTAAGTATAAGTGTGTGTGTGTGTGTACAGATACTGTATGTATAAGTGTGAGTGTATGTGTGTGTGTACAGATACTGTATGTATTAGTGTGTGTGTGTGTACATATACTGTATGTATAAGTGTGTGTTTGTGTGTGTGTATGTGTATATGTGTGTGTGTGTGTGTGTACAGATACTGTATGTATTAGTGTGTGTGTGTGTGTGCACGCACACTGCCTTAGTTGTGTGCAAATTCCCCTTATGCATATTCATTAGGGATATCCTGACCATGCCAGCCGTCTCTGTCCCTCTGGGATGGCATTTGTCACCTTTGGGACATCCTGAAAGGTGAGCAGCAGGAACAGGCTGAGCTGGGCTGGGTGTCCCCCCCCTCCCCCCCCCCCCCACAACAGCATGCTGGGATTGGTAGTTTCCTAGAGGCAGCAAAACTACCGGTCCAGAGATTCACTGGGGGGGGGGGGGGGGGGCAAACTAGGATGCAATGCAGGTGGTGGGGGGGGTGGGGTGGGGAGTGCATTCGTCGCTTAGACCTTTTTTGCATTAAGGAATAATAAATTTTAATAAATGCAAAATGCAGATGTGGAAGGCTCCAGAGAAACGTACTAACTTGTCCAGAATGAGATTTCAGTCAAAAACTGACCTCGCGCCCCCTTCCACCCCCCCCCCCCCAATTATCGGAACATCCTTCGTTTTTTTTGTTTTTTTGAAAAGACGTAACATTTCCTTTCTGATTCCAATTCGCCAGCCTTCAGTCCCTGCGCCCACCCTCGCACCTTCCTGGGGCCCAATCTCATCCAATTCGCTGGGGCCATTGAATATTTCCAGGGTGGTGATAGATGACCTTCTCCTCCCCCCCCCCCACGCCCCCCTGCCCGCGGGCCCGGAAAAACGGTTTGAACGTCAGCCTCCTGGGCTGCGCCGCCCTTGCGGAAATTCACTTCTGCCCCTGGCGCTTACTCGCAGAGCAAACGGGCCTCCCTTCCGGCCATCAGCAGGGCACCCGCGGGCTATCAGATTTATCGCACGGGCTGCGCAACCGGCATTTCCCCCCCCCCCCCCCCCCCCGATAGCCACAGAAAACGGGCGAAAGCGCAGCCTAAAACGGGAGGCGCCGAGCGCGACGCAAATGCCGGGGGCCGCTCCGGCTTCATCTCCCTTCCTCCTCCCCCCCGGAGCCTCAGTTTTGCCGGACTCAGACTGGTTTTTTTCGTGGCGGGGAGGGCGCCGTTCCCTTCGAGGGCTTATCCGTTTTTTTTGCACCTGTCCCGCTGCCCCGTCAGCAGCTGTCATGAGTCCAAAGGCGCGACACCCAAGCCGGATTCAGGCACTTAAGCTCCCTGAGCTGCAGCTTGAGGCCATGGCGGCCTCTAAACGCACAAAGATTACTACATTTTGGGGTTTCCTTTTATTTTATTTTTTGGGTAATGCTACAGGGCCTCCGAAAGCCGACCAGGTCCACATTCAGGAGCATGCGTTTATTTATTTCTGTGCATTGCATTTATATCATCCGCCGATCTGCTTACGATTGCAAAGAACCAGAACCACCGCACGTTGTGATTGTAGCCCGCAAAATAATAAATAAAGGCAGTCCGTGCAATTACAGAACAATAAAATATGTAAAATAAAAATAAAAAAAAAATAGATAAAAGCATGAAATAAATAAATAAGGACAGAGTAAAAATAAAATAGAAAAAAAAATAAAATAGAAAAAAGGCCTCGACTCAGACGTTTTCCAGCTAAATCAACATTTGGGCATTTGGCTGGCCAAATTTTAGCTGGGTATCTTCTTCTTATTATTATTAAAATTTAGCCAGATAACTTAGCTGCGTTCTGGGGGCATTTCGAGGAGGGGCCACGTTGGCCGGATAACTCCAATATTCTCTGGCCGAGTCCGGTCGGCCAAAGCCCTGAGCCAAAGTTAAGCCCTCTTATGTTGTCCGGAGAGTTGGCCGCACCATGAAAGAGACCTCCAGGGTCAGCCGGGCAGACTGAAAGCCACCTTCCAGGCAGTGACCGAGCACGGGGGCCCCCAACCCCTCGGCAAGCCTTCGTCCAGTGCGCGCGCCGGAGGCAGGTGAAAGGCCAAACCCTGAAATCTTTACGGCGCCCTCCCCCCGGCACGCGCGTTACCGACCTCGCGCCCGCGTCTCCGGAAACCAACCGAACCAGATCTCCCCCCTCCCCCCCTCCTGTGACGGCTGGCGCTCGCAGTTTTTATTTTTAAGGCTCCTTCTGTGGAATCCAGGCTTGCCGACAAGCTGGCGTTCCAGGGGACTTTCATTTAAAAAAAAATTAAAAAAAAATTCCCCAGGCGCACACCTTAGAAACATATGTGTTTGCCTTTATTTTGACAGAGAGAATTTTTTTTTTTTTTACTTTTAAATAATTAAAAAAAAAAATAATTTTTAAACGCAGGGAAAAGAAATAACCAGGCATCTTGTGCGTTTCCCATCTGGGAGCGAACGTGGGCAAGACTGTGTGAGCAGGGCGAGGGTGTTCTGACCGCGCGTCCATAACGTGACGAAAAAAAAAAGAAAAGAAAAAAACCCCACCCCCACTGGGAGAAGGCCAGGGGACTTAGGGAGAGGAGGCCGGAACGAGGAGATAGAAACCACCCAAGGGATGGAGAGTGTCCGAGAGGGACCGTGGGCCTGGTCTATAGTTAAAAAAAACCCCAAAAAACTTGGTAAACCAGGCCTTTAGCGTCTCAGCTCTGATCTCCATCTCTGCCACTGAGTCTCTGTGAGCGACTTAAGGTGGGGGCGAGTGCCTTTATCACTCTTTGCTTCAGTTCTAATCCCCGGTTCTGTCACCCAGCTGTCTGTGACCCTGGGGGTGAATCACGCTATTTCCCTGTGTCTCACATATCTCATCATTTACAACTGAATAATTAACACACACAATGTGTATATAATAATAGCAATTTATTTAGACCTCCTTCCTGTACATCTCTGCGGCTGCCGCTCAAAAATCCAGGCACCCTGCAGTCCACGGGTGGCGCGTCCACCCCAGGCCGCCGTACATAAAAGAGAGAGTCGCTGCAGACCCTGATCCCCTGGACCCGTCCAAGGGTGGGGATACAGGGACATTCTGGGTCTGCCCTGGAACAAGTTCCATCCCCAGTAAATTCTCTCTCTATCTGTGCCTTATCCGCTGAGCACTAGGACCATTTACTCACAGTCTGTCTTTCACTGAGGGGCTCGGGCAGCGAGCAGCGAGCACAGGGGCCGTGAGGAAAGGAGACACGTTTCATGAGCCCAGAGCTGGGATGTGGATTTCACTGATCCCAGGCAGTTTCACAACATTTTTACAAAATGTAATTTCTGCACCATCTCTGACTTGCTGCATATCCCAACAAAAAATAATTTGCTGTTCTATTCTGTGCGAATGGTACAGTGAGAAATGGCCGAACAGGGCTGGTAAAAGAATAATTCACTATTCTACAGCACAGATGCCGTGAGAAAAGCACTGATCGAAGCCTGTGATAAAATAATCCACTCTTCTATTCTACAGTGCGGAAGCTGTGAGAAATGCACTGATTGGTGCCTGCAATAGAATAATCCGCTATTCTATTGTACAGCAGAGACACCATGAAAAACGTGCTGATTGGAGCCTGTGATAGAATAATCAACCATTCTTTTCTTCAGTTATCTTGAGAAATGATCTTATCGCTGCTTGTGATAGAATAATCCACTATTCTATTCTACAGCGCAGACACCATGTGGAACACAGTTATCATTGCCTGTGATCAGTGCTGGTGGAAGGGTGTCCAGCTGCCCTAGATAGTGATGTCATCACATGATATCTCTCTCTCTCTCTCTCTCGCTCAAATCGCACATGACAAACGACCCTAACTCCTCAAAGATATCCAAAAACGGAAAACACCTTCCAGCTCTGTGCCTCACTCGCGCCACTTCTTATCTCATCCAACCTTTCAAAACTGCCACTCTTACTGGCTACTCTGCTGCTCCGCCCACTTCCGGTGACCTAAGACACCTCCTACCTCACCTAATGCTTCCGCCAGCCCTACCTGTGTTAGAATAATCCACTATTCTATTCTACAGCGCTGATGCCATGAGAAACACGCTGATTGGTGCCTGTGATAGAATAATCATTACTTTATTCTACAGTACAGACACCATGAGAAATGCAGTGATCAGTACCTGTGATAGAATAATCCACTATTCTATAGTGCAGATGCCTAGAGAAAGGCGCTGATTGATGTCTGTGATAGAATAATCCACTATTCTATTCTACAGCGCTGATGCCATGAGAGAAACACGCTGATTGGTGCCTGTGATAGAATAATCATTACTTTATTCTACAGTACAGACACCATGAGAAATGCAGTGATCAGTACCTGGGTATAGAATAATCCACTATTCTATAGTGCAGATGCCTAGAGAAAGGCGCTGATTGATGTCTGTGATAGAATAATCCACTATTCTATTCTACAGCGCTGATGCCATGAGAGAAACACGCTGATTGGTGCCTGTGATAGAATAATCATTACTTTATTCTACAGTACAGACACCATGAGAAATGCAGTGATCAGTACCTGGGTATAGAATAATCCACTATTCTATAGTGCAGATGCCTAGAGAAAGGCGCTGATTGATGCCTGTGATAGAATAATCCACTATTCTATTCTACATTTCATTTCATGAAATTAGCTTACATTTCTGGCCCCCCAACACGTCCAGTCTATACAGCTGAACCTAGTTTACAATCTGATTGATTTAATTACCTCTTTTTATGCTATCTCTATATGCTTCCAACCTGCCCCATGTAACTGCTATGCCTCATTTTAACAAGCTCGATGTTCTTTGTAAACCAATGAGTTGTACACAGTTTATAATCTGATTGATTTAAATACGTCTTACTCATACTATACCTATATGTTACCAATTTGTTCCATGAAGCTGTTACGCTTCATACTATAAGCTCAATATTCTTTGTAAACCGACACGATGTGCAAACGGCAATCAGTATATAAAAGCCTTTAAATAAACACATAAATAAATACAGCACAGATTCTGTGAAAATAATATGATTGGTGCCTATGATATACTAATCCGCTATTTTACAGCACAGATGCTGTGAGAAATGCGCCATTCAATGCCTATTTATTTATTTGATCTTATAGTCCACAGTTTCCACAATGTTCAATGCAGATCACATTAAAATGTTCACAATTAAAATTGGTGCAATAGCAAACATCAAATAAAACAATGTTTAAAGCATAGAAACATTTACAATTAATGATACACTGTAAATAATGAAGGCCTACACTTTCAAATACCTTCTGAATGATCAGAGAAAGCCTGTACAAAAAGCATTACTTTAAGTTGCTTTCGAAAGCACAAGTAATCTCGCTCATGGTGTCTGTGCTGCAGAATAGTGGATTATCCTATCACGGGCACCGATCAGCACGTACTTTACAGCACCTGCACTGCAGAATAGAATGGTGGATTATTTTTATAATCACGGGCACCAATCATTGTGTTTCTTATGGCATCTCTGCTGTAGAATAGAATAGTGGATTATTCTATCACAAGGCAACAATCTGAGAGGTTCCCAATGCATCTGCGCTGGAGAATGGAACAGCAGATTCTATTCTACAGCACAGAGGCCGTGAGAATTGCGCTGATCGACGCCTGTTACAGAATAATCTGCTATTCTATTCTACAGCGCAGCGGCGCAGGGAGAAAGGATGTGGGTGTCTGACTGCACACACACACACACGCATATGCATTATCTTTCAGTACAGGGAAAGCTGGACTGATACACACAGCCAGGACGCTAACAGATGGAAAGGAAGTACAGGCAGAAACATGGAGGGTGGGTGGCAGATTATTTCTGTAACAGTCATCGATCAGCCTGTTCTCGTGGTGTGTGTGTGTGTGTATATGTGCCTCTAAGGAGAAACACGCAATGCTTGTCTGTCCGATGGTTTTAGTTTTTCGGACAGGAAGACCTTTTCTGCAGCTTCACAAACTTCTTGAACTGCTTCAGACAAGAGGGAGCAGTATATCTGACATCACAGGGTAGCATACATGCCTTTGGAAATTCCACCCTTTTCAGTGTTATCACTGCAGTGTGCACTTCTTTGGTAAATCAGTCCTTTATCAGTGTTATCGGTGCAGTGGGCTCTCCATTTGTAAAGCAGCCCCTTGTCAGTGTTATCGGTGCAGTGTGATCTCCTTGGGTAAAGAAATCTCTTGTCAGTAACATCAGCGCCTTTTGCTAAACTTTAGTAAATTTATCTCTTGTCAGAGTTATCGGTGCAGTGTGCTCTCCTTTGGTAAATTGACCTCATGTCAGTGTTATGGGTGCAGTGTGCTCTCCTTTGGTAAATTGACCTCTTGTCAGTGTTATGGGTGCAGTGTGCTCTCCTTTGGTAAAGTGACCTCTTGTCAGTGTTATGGGTGCAGTGTGCTCTCCTTTGGTAAAGTGACCTCTTGTCAGTGTTATCGGTGCAGTGTGCTCTCCTTTGGTAAATTAGTGCCTTGTCAGTGTTATGGGTGCAGTGTGCTCTCCTTTGGTAAAGTGACCTCTTGTCAGTGTTATGGGTGCAGTGTGCTCTCCTTTGGTAAAGTGACCTCTTGTCAGTGTTATGGGTGCAGTGTGCTCTCCTTTGGTAAAGTGACCTCTTGTCAGTGTTATGGGTGCAGTGTGCTCTCCTTTGGTAAAGTGACCTCTTGTCAGTGTTATCGGTGCAGTGTGCTCTCCTTTGGTAAAGTGACCTCTTGTCAGTGTTATCGGTGCAGTGTGCTCTCCTTTGGTAAAGTGACCTCTTGTCAGTGTTATCGGTGCAGTGTGCTCTCCTTTGGTAAATTGACCTCTTGTCAGTGTTATCAGTGCCGTGTGCTCTCCTTTGGTAAAGTGACCTCTTGTCAGTGTTATCGGTGCAGTGTGCTCTCCTCTGGTAAAGTGACCTCTTGTCAGTGTTATGGGTGCAGTGTGCTCTCCTCTGGTAAAGTGACCTCATGTCAGTGTTATCGGTGCAGTGTGCTCTCCTCTGGTAAAGTGACCTCTTGTCAGTGTTATCGGTGCAGTGTGCTCTCCTCTGGTAAAGTGACCTCTTGTCAGTGTTATCGGTGCAGTGTGCTCTCCTCTGGTAAAGTGACCTCTTGTCAGTGTTATCGGTGCAGTGTGCTCTCCTCTGGTAAAGTGACCTCATGTCAGTGTTATCGGTGCAGTGTGCTCTCCTCTGGTAAAGTGACGTCTTGTCAGTGTTATCGGTGCAGCGTGCTCTCCTTTGGTAAAGTGACCTCATGTCAGTGTTATCGGTGCAGTGTGCTCTGCTTTGGTAAAGTGACCTCTTGTCAGTGTTATCGGTGAAGTGTGCTCTCCTTTGGTAAAGTGACCTCTTGTCAGTGTTATTGGTGCAGTGTGCTCTCCTCTGGTAAAGTGACCTCTTGTCAGTGTTATCGGTGCAGTGTACTCTCCTTTGATAAAGTGACCTCTTGTCAGTGTTATCGGTGCAGTGTGCTCTCCTTTGGTAAAGTGACCTCTTGTCAGTGTTATCGGTGCAGTGTGCTCTCCTTTGGTAAAGTGACCTCTTGTCAGTGTTATCGGTGGAGTGTGCTCTCCTTTGGTAAAGTGACCTCATGTCAGTGTTATCGGTGCAGTGTGCTCTCCTTTGGTAAAGTGACCTCTTGTCAGTGTTATCGGTGCAGTGTGCTCTCCTTTGGTAAAGTGACCTCTTGTCAGTGTTATCGGTGCAGTGTGCTCTCCTTTGGTAAAGTGACCTCATGTCAGTGTTATGGGTGCAGTGTGCTCTCCTTTGGTAAATTGACCTCTTGTCAGTGTTATGGGTGCAGTGTGCTCTCCTTTGGTAAAGTGACCTCATGTCAGTGTTATGGGTGCAGCGTGCTCTCCTTTGGTAAAGTGACCTCTTGTCAGTGTTATCGGTGCAGTGTGCTCTCCTTTGGTAAAGTGACCTCTTGTCAGTGTTATCGGTGCAGTGTGCTCTCCTTTGGTAAAGTGACCTCATGTCAGTGTTATGGGTGCAGTGTGCTCTCCTTTGGTAAATTGACCTCTTGTCAGTGTTATGGGTGCAGTGTGCTCTCCTTTGGTAAAGTGACCTCTTGTTAGTGTTATCGGTGCAGTGTGCTCTCCTTTGGTAAAGTGACCTCTTGTCAGTGTTATGGGTTCAGTGTGCTCTCCTTTGGTAAAGTGACCTCTTGTCAGTGTTATTGGTGCAGTGTGCTCTCCTTTGATAAAGTGACCTCATGTCAGTGTTATCGGTGCAGCGTGCTCTCCTTTGGTAAAGTGACCTCTTGTCAGTGTTATCAGTGCAGCGTGCTCTCCTTTGGTAAAGTGACCTCTTGTCAGTGTTATCGGTGCAGTGTGCTCTCCTTTGGTAAAGTGACCTCTTGTCAGTGTTATGGGTGCAGTGTGCTCTCCTTTGGTAAAGTGACCTCTTGTCAGTGTTATCGGTGCAGTGTGCTCTCCTTTGATAAAGTGACCTCTTGTCAGTGTTATGGGTGCAGTGTGCTCTCCTTTGGTAAATTGAACTCTTGTCAGTGTTATCGGTAAAGTGACCTCTAGTCAGTGTTATCGGTGCAGTGTGCTCTCCTTTGGTAAATTGACCTCATGTCAGTGTTATCGGTGCAGTGTGCTCTCCTTTGGTAAAGTGACCTCTTGTCAGTGTTATCGGTGCAGTGTGCTCTCCTTTGGTAAAGTGACCTCATGTCAGTGTTATCGGTGCAGTGTGCTCTCCTTTGATAAAGTGACCTCATGTCAGTGTTATGGGTGCAGTGTGCTCTCCTTTGGTAAACTGAACTCTTGTCAGTGTTATCGGTGCAGTGTGCTCTCCTTTGATAAAGTGACCTCATGTCAGTGTTATCGGTGCAGTGTGCTCTCCTTTGACAAAGTGACCTCATGTCAGTGTTATGGGTGCAGTGTGCTCTCCTTTGGTAAATTGACCTCTTGTCAGTGTTATGGGTGCAGTGTGCTCTCCTCTGGTAAAGTGACCTCTTGTCAGTGTTATGGGTGCAGTGTGCTCTCCTCTGGTAAAATGACCTCTTGTCAGTGTTATGGGTGCAGTGTGCTCTCCTCTGGTAAAGTGACCTCTTGTCAGTGTTATCGGTGCAGTGTGCTCTCCTCTGGTAAAGTGACGTCTTGTCAGTGTTATCGGTGCAGTGTGCTCTCCTTTGGTAAATTGAACTCTTGTCAGTGTTATCGGTAAAGTGACCTCTTGTCAGTGTTATCGGTGCAGTGTGCTCTCCTTTGATAAAGTGACCTCTTGTCAGTGTTATCGGTGCAGTGTGCTCTCCTTTGGTAAAGTGACCTCTTGTCAGTGTTATCGGTGCAGTGTGCTCTCCTTTGATAAAGTGACCTCATGTCAGTGTTATGGGTGCAGTGTGCTCTCCTTTGGTAAACTGAACTCTTGTCAGTGTTATTGGTGCAGTGTGCTCTCCTTTGATAAAGTGACCTCATGTCAGTGTTATGGATGCAGTGTGCTCTCCTTTGGTAAATTGACCTCTTGTCAGTGTTATGGGTGCAGTGTGCTCTCCTCTGGTAAAATGACCTCTTGTCAGTGTTATCGGTGCAGTGTGCTCTCCTCTGGTAAAGTGACCTCTTGTCAGTGTTATCGGTGCAGTGTGCTCTCCTCTGGTAAAATGACCTCTTGTCAGTGTTATGGGTGCAGTGTGCTCTCCTGTGGTAAAGTGACCTCTTGTCAGTGTTATCGGTGCAGTGTGCTCTCCTCTGGTAAAGTGACCTTTTGTCAGTGTTATCGGTGCAGTGTGCTCTCCTTTGGTAAATTGAACTCTTGTCAGTGTTATCGGTAAAGTGACCTCTTGTCAGTGTTATCGGTGCAGTGTGCTCTCCTTTGATAAAGTGACCTCTTGTCAGTGTTATGGGTGCAGTGTGCTCTCCTTTGGTAAATTGAACTCTTGTCAGTGTTATCGGTAAAGTGACCTCTTGTCAGTGTTATCGGTGCAGTGTGCTCTCCTTTGGTAAATTGAACTCTTGTCAGTGTTATCGGTAAATTGACCTCTTTTCAGTGTTATCGGTGCAGTATGCTCTCCTATGGTAAAGTGACCCCTTGTCAGTAACATTAGTGCCTTGTACTAAACTTTGGTAGATTGGAGTCTTTTCAATATTATCAGTGTCCTGTGCAGAGGACTTTTGTGGGGATTAATGGTGTTATGGGTGGTTGAGGGTGGTCCCTTTCTGAAGATGCAGCCATTCGGTTGGTCCCCTTTGTGGGGAAGCAGCCACATGGAAGTGCTTACTGTGGGGCTTGCAGCATGAAGTTGCACTGGTGCCACCCTGGGTGAGTGCCTCCCTTGTCTTCGCCTTCCAATCACCCTGAAGGAACATGCTTTCGGTAGATCAGCACCATGATAGTGCTATTGGTGTGCATTTCTCTGTTTCTAGTGATTAGCTCTTGTCTATTCACAGGGTCTCTGCTCTGGTGTAAAACCTTGGTGCTGGTTAGTGCTGTTTGTTGCCACCGTAGGCAATTCTTCTATGCAAGCTTTGTGAGTGTATATATGTGTTTGTGTATAGTGGATGTGTTTGTCTGAACTTGTGTGCTGATTGTGTGTTAATTTTGTGCCTTGTGTGGGCATGTGTGTGAATGCAGGGAGTGCATTTATGTGCTGGCTGTGTATAGTGAGTGTATTTATCTGTTAGTTGTAGGTTGATTGTGTATACTGAGAGTGTATATATGTACTAGTTGCTTGTTTGTTTTGGTGAGGTGTGGTTTGTGTGTTGATTGTGGAATGTGTTTATGTTGGAGGTAGTCATTGTACATGTACATGTGGCAAGATTTGTGTATGTATGATGTATTGCATGTGTTGTTAATGTATTGGTTGCAGGACCATGTGTGTGCATGGCTTATGTGGTGATTATTGTATGTATTTTTATGATTTAATATAACCGAAACTTAATGGCACCTGTCAGAATGTACTATAGTACGCTTACTCCAAACTTACTTATGTGCCTACATGTAAACCATTGTGATGGTATATAACTTAGTGACGGTATAGAAAAGACTTTAAATAAATAAATAAATAAATAAATAAATAAATGTTTGCATTGGTTATGGTACAGTGCATTATCTGTTGGTGGTGTGCCTGGTATATATATTTGTTGTAATATGTGTGCATGTTGTGCTGTGTATGTGCTGAGCTATAGTGTGTGCATGTTGGTGTATTCGTTACGGCATGGTGTAAGTATATGTATGTGTCTGTATGAGTTTTTGGGGTACAGTATGTGTGTTCTGGTACAATATGCATTTTTGGGCTATGTATTGTTGTGTACTTGGTATATGTGTTTGGCACAGTATGTATGTGCACATGGGATATGTGCTTTGTGTGTGTGTGTGTGTGGTGTGATGTATGCATTGTTGTGTGTGTGTTGGTTGTGGTATGGTGTATGTGTTGCTGTGGTAAAGTGTGTGTATATGTTTCGTAGCATGATATATGTGTTGTTGTCATATGGTGTATGTGGTATTTGTGAACTTGGTGTTACACCAAGCACAGTGTGTGTGCCTTTCTGAAGTCGTATATGGGTTAGTTGTGGTATGGTCTATTTTTATGTATTTTTATTTTATCCTTATTTTATTTTATTTTACACAATTTTTATTTTATAGATTTTATTTTATTTTATTACTATTGTAAACCGCTTTGTTCAATCTTTGTATTGGTAAAATGGTATATAAATATGTTAAATAAATAAATATGTATGCTTGGTATATGTGGTGTGGTACGGTGTGTATATATGCCTGTATATATGTTTTATATAGTGGTGCAGTGTATTTTTTAATATGTGTATTGTTTGTGTCTTGGTACATATATTATGGTGTGTGAAGTGGTGTATGTTGTGGTACAGTGTATGTGTTTGGTATGAGCATTGTTTGTGTGCTTGTTACATATGCTGTCATGGCATTGTGTGTATGTTTTGTGGAATGGTGTATGTGTTGGTTATGGCATGCTGTGCATACATTGGTTGTGTGCATGGTGTATCTACGGTTGTGGTACTATGTGTATGTTTTGTGGAGTGGTGTATGTATTGCAGTACAGTGTGTGTGCGTGGTGCCTGTGCTGTCATGGTACTATGTGTGTGTTTTTATTTTGTGGAGTGGAGTATATGTTGTGGTACAGTGAGTGTGCTTGGTGCATGTGCTGTCATGGTACTGTGTGAGTGTTGTCATACAGTGTGTGTGCTTGGTGCATGTGCTGTCATGGTACTCTGTGTGTGTTCTTTGTGGAGTGGCGTATGTTTTGTGGTACAGTGTGTGTGCTTGGTGCATGTGTTGACAATGCACAGTGTGTATGAGGGTGTGTTTTGTGGAGCGGTGTATGTGTTGTGGTACAGTGTGTGTGCTTGGTGCATGTGTTGACAATGCACAGTGTGTATGAGTGTAGTGTTTTGTGGAGCGGTGTATGTGTTGTGGTACAGTGTGTGTGTGCTTGGTGCATGTGTTGACAATGCACAGTGTGTATGAGTGTAGTGTTTTGTGGAGCGGTGTATGTGTTGTGTGTACAGTGTGTGTGTGTTTGGTGCATGTGTTGACAATGTACAGTGTGTATGAGTGTAGTGTTTTGTGGAGCGGTGTATGTGTTGTGGTACAGTGTGTGTGCTTGGTGCATGTGTTGACAATGCACAGTGTGTATGAGGGTGTGTTTTGTGGAGCGGTGTATGTGTTGTGGTACAGTGTGTGTGCTTGGTGCATGTGTTGACAATGCACAGTGTGTATGAGTGTAGTGTTTTGTGGAGCGGTGTATGTGTTGTGGTACAGTGTGTGTGTGCTTGGTGCATGTGTTGACAATGCACAGTGTGTATGAGTGTAGTGTTTTGTGGAGCGGTGTATGTGTTGTGTGTACAGTGTGTGTGTGTTTGGTGCATGTGTTGACAATGCACAGTGTGTATGAGTGTGTGTTTTGTGGAGTGGTGTATGTGTTGTGGTACAGTGTGTGTGCTTGGTGCATGTGTTGACAATGCACAGTGTGTATGAGGGTGTGTTTTGTGGAGTGGTGTATGTGTTGTGGTACAGTGTGTGTGTGCTTGGTGCATGTGTTGACAATGCACAGTGTGTATGAGTGTAGTGTTTTGTGGAGCGGTGTATGTGTTGTGGTACAGTGAGTGTGCTTGGTGCATGTGTTGACAATGCACAGTGTGTATGAGTGTAGTGTTTTGTGGAGCGGTGTATGTGTTGTGGTACAGTGTGTGTGTGCTTGGTGCATGTGTTGACAATGCACAGTGTGTATGAGGGTGTGTTTTGTGGAGCGGTGTATGTGTTGTGGTACAGTGTGTGTGCTTGGTGCATGTGTTGACAATGCACAGTGTGTATGAGGGTGTGTTTTGTGGAGTGGTGTATGTGTTGTGGTACAGTGTGTGTGTGCTTGGTGCATGTGTTGACAATGCACAGTGTGTATGAGTGTAGTGTTTTGTGGAGCGGTGTATGTGTTGTGGTACAGTGTGTGTGTGCTTGGTGCATGTGTTGACAATGCACAGTGTGTATGAGTGTAGTGTTTTGTGGAGCGGTGTATGTGTTGTGGTACAGTGTGTGTGCTTGGTGCATGTGTTGACAATGCACAGTGTGTATGAGTGTAGTGTTTTGTGGAGCGGTGTATGTGTTGTGGTACAGTGTGTGTGTGCTTGGTGCATGTGTTGACAATGCACAGTGTGTATGAGTGTAGTGTTTTGAGGAGCGGTGTATGTGTTGTGGTACAGTGTGTGTGTGCTTGGTGCATGTGTTGACAATGCACAGTGTGTATGAGTGTAGTGTTTTGTGGAGCGGTGTATGTGTTGTGGTACAGTGTGTGTGTGCTTGGTGCATGTGTTGACAATGCACAGTGTGTATGAGTGTAGTGTTTTGTGGAGCGGTGTATGTGTTGTGGTATAGTGTGTGTGCTTGGTGCATGTGTTGACAATGCACAGTGTGTATGAGGGTGTGTTTTGTGGAGTGGTGTATGTGTTGTGGTACAGTGTGTGTGTGCTTGGTGCATGTGTTGACAATGCACAGTGTGTATGAGTGTAGTGTTTTGTGGAGCGGTGTATGTGTTGTGGTACAGTGTGTGTGTGCTTGGTGCATGTGTTGACAATGCACAGTGTGTATGAGTGTAGTGTTTTGTGGAGCGGTGTATGTGTTGTGGTACAGTGTGTGTGCTTGGTGCATGTGTTGACAATGCACAGTGTGTATGAGTGTAGTGTTTTGTGGAGCGGTGTATGTGTTGTGGTACAGTGTGTGTGTGCTTGGTGCATGTGTTGACAATGCACAGTGTGTATGAGTGTAGAGTTTTGAGGAGCGGTGTATGTGTTGTGGTACAGTGTGTGTGTGCTTGGTGCATGTGTTGACAATGCACAGTGTGTATGAGTGTAGTGTTTTGTGGAGCGGTGTATGTGTTGTGTGTACAGCGTGTGTGCTTGCTGTGTGTGTTGTCATGGCACAGTGTGTATGAGTGTGTGTGCGTGTAAGAGTCTGGTGCTTTCTCAAGTCAGGAGAAAAACAAAACAAAACAAAAAAAAAAAAAGAGCGCCAGAAGGAAATCTGGAGCCAAGCCCCTGCCTCTGGGCTGCAAACTTAATTCTCCACTTTCCCTTTCAGGGCTGTGAGGCGGGAGCGCAGGACGAGAGCCGGAGCGGAGGCCACTGCTGCCACCATGTACTCCCCGTACTGCCTCACCCAGGTAGGGCGCCCTCCACACCTTCGCCGCCCGCCCTCTCTCTCTCTCTCTCTCCCTGCGCATTCCCCCCCCCCCCCCCCCCCTTGCCAGATCCTCTCTCTGGCTCTCTCCCTCTCCCCGGTGTTCCTGCCGCACGGCTTTGAAAAGCCCAAAAACTTCTCACCTCCGACTTTCTGAGGCTGGGGGGAACTTCTTGAGCCTGAATTCTGACGCTGCTGTGAGCCGGGAATTCCGAAATTATTATTAGTGTTATGGTTTACTTTTATTCCTTTTATTATTGTTATCCTGCGGTCAGGAGATGATTTTGTTTTTTTAAGGAGCGAGAGGGAGCGTAGGAGAGGAGGAGGAACGTGAGATCGGAGTGGCGGTGGCTTGTGTGTGTGTGAGGGGGGGATTGAAAAAAGAAATGATTATTATTCAGATATATGGAGTGGCGGTGGCTTGTGTGTGTGTGTGGGGGGATTGAAAAAAGAAATGATTATTATTCAGATATATGGAGTGGTGGTGGCTTGTGTGTGTGTGTGTGTGAGGGGGGGGGTTGAAAAAAGAAATGATTATCATTCAGATATATGGAGTGGTGGTGGCTTGTGTGTGTGTCTGGGGGGGATTGAAAAAAGAAGATTATTATTCAGATATATGGAGTGGTGGTGGCTTGTGTGTGTGTGAGGGGGGATTGAAAAAAGAAATGATTATTCAGATATATGGAGCGGTGGTGGCTTGTGTGTGTGTGAGGGGGGATTGAAAAAAGAAATGATTATTATTCAGATATATGGAGCGGTGGTGGCTTGTGTGTGTGTGAGGGGGGATTGAAAAAAGAAATGATTATCATTCAGATATATGGAGTGGTGGTGGCTTGTGTGTGTGTGAGGGGGGGATTGAAAAAAGAAATGATTATCATTCAGATATATGGAGTGGTGGTGGCTTGTGTGTGTGTGTGGGGGGATTGAAAAAAGAAATGATTATTATTCAGATATATGGAGTGGCGGTGGCTTGTGTGTGTGTGTGGGGGGATTGAAAAAAGAAATGATTATTATTCAGATATATGGAGTGGTGGTGGCTTGTGTGTGTGTGTGTGTGAGGGGGGGGTTGAAAAAAGAAATGATTATCATTCAGATATATGGAGTGGTGGTGGCTTGTGTGTGTGTCTGGGGGGGATTGAAAAAAGAAGATTATTATTCAGATATATGGAGTGGTGGTGGCTTGTGTGTGTGTGAGGGGGGATTGAAAAAAGAAATGATTATTCAGATATATGGAGCGGTGGTGGCTTGTGTGTGTGTGAGGGGGGATTGAAAAAAGAAATGATTATTATTCAGATATATGGAGTGGTGGTGGCTTGTGTGTGTGTGAGGGGGGATTGAAAAAAGAAATGATTATTATTCAGATATATGGAGCGGTGGTGGCTTGTGTGTGTGTGTGTGGGGGGGATTGAAAAAAGAAATGATTATCATTCAGATATATGGAGTGGTGGTGGCTTGTGTGTGTGTGTGGGGGGGGGGATTGAAAAAAGAAGATTATTATTCAGATATATGGAGTGGTGGTGGCTTGTGTGTGTGTGTGTGGGGGGGGATTGAAAAAAGAAATGATTATCATTCAGATATATGTTTAGTTTGCTTTGTTGTCTCCCCCACCCCAAAAAAAAAAGAAAACAAAAACCAGGAATAATTCAGACAGGGAATGCCGACAGGGGAGGGAGCAGAATTTCGGGAAGGGCTGACAGTAAAAGCAGGAACGAGTTTCACCTTTTGTTTTTGTTTTTTTAATTTCCTGTGCCTGAAAGCCGAGGGGAGCTCTCTTTCTCGCCCGTTCATAATAATAATCAGAATAAAACATTTGAAAGTTTGTGGATTTTCTTTTCTTGTGAAACTTTCCCCCGTTTGAGAGGGAATTACTGCTACAGGATTAGCCCCCGAAAGGAACGACATTTGCACCTCCGAAAGCGCAGCTTATTCCCAAGACTTCTACCCCAGAGGCTCTCTCTCCCTCTCTCCTTTTTTTTATTTCACCGTCCCTTACTTCAAATAATTGTGGTAGATTGTATTTTCCCTTCTCAGAAAAGGTAAAAAAATCCACACTAAAAAGAAAGTAATTTTCCTGTTTCGAAATTATTTTTTTCGTACTATTTTTTCTTTTATTTTGTCTGCTGTTGATTTTGTTTTTTTTTTTTTTAAGGGGGGAGGTTAAACATTTTTACTGACTTTTTTTTTTTTTTTTGCGCGGATAAGATGCCTGAATAGGGAAAATTGTTTCTCTTAAACGGAAGCAAAATAGGAAAAAAAAAAAAAAAAAAAGGAATTCATTTTTGTTTCAACTTCTTCTGGTAGTAGATTTAGTTTTTTTAATTTTTAGAACTTGTTTAGCGGGTAAAATCCAGATTTACCTCCCGCTTTTGCACAAGGAGGGAGTTGCTTTCAGCAAGTGAAGGTAAAATAAATCCGTAGGTGGCCCCGGTCTGGTTCTAGCAATGGATGCGCGCGCATTGCAGAAGAAGGAGTAGTCCTGGTGGGGGGCTGGGGGTCGTCGTCCCCCCCGATTCTGCATCTTGCTGCGCTCTCAGTGCCCTTGGTTGCTTACACAGGACCTGGCTCCTAACCCATCTGATGCTATGGGGGGGGGGGGGGGGCGAATATGCCGATTTCCAGCAGTGCTCCCTGCACCCCCCCTCCCTGCTCTGCTTCACTCGCATTTCCCAGACCGGGGGGGGGGGGGGTTGGGGGGTGGCGGCCGGGGGAGCATCGATCCTTCCTTTCTATAATATTTGTGGGTTTTGGTGGAAGGTGAGAGCTGACGGGACCTTGCGCTGAGATGGAGGTGGGGGGTGGGGGGAGGATATGGATGGGGGGGGGGTGCTATTGTCTTCTCTGTAATTTATACCCCTATTCCCTTTCCCACCCCCATATCGGATCTTGCCATACCCTCAGTTTATGTTGGCCTGGATTAAGCTCTCTAGCCACAGGGGCATAAATCACCTCAGATTTAGTGAGAGTGAGAGTGTGAGTGTGTGTGTGTGTGTGTGTGGGGGGGGGGGGGGGGGGAGGGGGAAGCAGAGCTATAATTGGAAAAGGCCCGTCCTGTCCAGAGGGTCACAGCAGGGAAGACCGCTTGACCGCCCTTCCCGGCCAGATGTTTGCGCGCGCACCTTCCCTTCCGATCTTATTTTCAGGAAGGTGCACGGTCTGGGTGGCAGGTGGGGGGGAGGGCCGGAGCCGGAATTCGCATTATTTTCAGCAGATTTGGGGTGGGATCGCATATATTTTATTTTATTATTTTATTTTAAAGAGGGAGCTCCGTCGTCTTCCCGTTCGCTTATCTCCAATCTCACTGCTTCCGTGCATCCGAGGACAGTTTTATGGCCCCCGAGCATTTTGAAAGCAGAGCCGCGGGGTTGTTTTCGGCTTTGTTTTGACTTTGGCAGGGCGGCCTCGGGGATCGGAGTGGACCTGAGACGTTTCCCGTTAACAAAATGAATAAACAAAACAAAACAAAACAAAACACAAAGCAGACAGCCAGACCCACTTCAGAGGGAAGGGGAGAACTGGGGATTATTTTATTTAAAACCCTCCAGCACCTGAACAAAACCCCAAACAGAAATATATAACAGCGAGTTTGCAAAAAGAAAGCAGTTTTAACGAATCGTCGATGTGCTTTGCTTCAATTTCCAGACTTGTGTGCATATAGAGGGAGCTTTATTTATTGGGAGCCGCAATTAATAATAATAATAATAATAATAATAATAATAATAAAACCCCATTAAAATCCCCGGGGGGCATGGGCCACGGGAGGAGCTGCAGTTAGACGGAGAAGTGACTTCCGCGCCCTTAACTCAAGGACGCGCACAGGCAGGCACATACGCGCGCACATCAGGGGGCATTTTATAAATTAGAAGGGGAAATATAGGCACAAGTTACACCAATTTTCGGAGGGAGCTTGCTGCATCTTTTCCATTTTGAATTAAAATAAAAAAAAAAAATCATCCTTTCAAATATTCCTGCACACAGTTACAGTCACCAAACTGTGCACAGAACTTTTATCGGGAAATTTCACGCCCAGGCTGTTGAAAAAAATGCAAAATTGTATGCGCGCAACGCTCAGGTAAATTTATGCCCATACAGGGCAAAGGCGCGCAAATGTCCCCGCATCTGGAGACGGAAATTTCATAAGGCGCCGCTCCTCCTATTATTCTCTCTCTCCTCTCCGCATTCCGCTTCCCTCCCACTGTCTCCTCTCCCTCCTCCTCTCCCAAGTCGTCCTTGTGCTCCTGTTGCTGTCATTTCCTTGCGGGGCCCAGACGATCACCAACGGAGAAATCGCCCCAAGAATTAAGGCAAAGATGGCGCCCGTGCAATTGCTGCGCAGGGCCACGTGGAGCAGACGGGTGAGGGAATGGGGGGCAAAGGAAGGAAAGTCGGGGGTGTGGGGGGGGGGGGGGCAGAGTTTTCCCTTCGTCTCCACTCGTGTGTCAGAGGATACATTCCCCCCCCCCTCTCTTTTTTGCCCTGTAGTGGCCTCTGGAAGGAAGCGCCGGAGCCCGAACGCTACCTTAGGGAAACCACGGGAGCTCTAAGATAGCAGAGAGGGTCGCGGCCCCGCTGGGCCCCGCCTTGCGCGCAGGCAGCTGACGCGGAAGTCTGCACAGGTGGGGGTCACGCCGGGCGCGGAGCACGTGGCGGAAGGGCAGCTGCTAAATCCGCTTTGCCTCTCGCTTCCTTGCTGGCGGGATGGATTTTTTTTGGAAGCCACCTTTCAAGTTAATGTTAACTACGTTTTTTATTGAACGGCTGGCTGGCGACCGAGGGCGAGAACCCCCAGGCCGGTGGCACAGAGTCAGCTCAGGGGCGGCCTTGCATTTTCGCTCCCCACTGCTGGACATGCAACCCTCCCTCCGAAGAGACAGGCAGGGCCGGCTCTGCATTGACCCCTGCGGACACGCGGGTCTGAGATCTCCGAGGAAGGAGAGAGTGGAAAAGTTAAGTTCTTAACACAACATGGTGCGCGCGATAAGCAGATTGATTGCACGACGGGTGGAGGGAGAAAGTTACTCTCCAGCCACTGCTTTAGCAACGCATATACACAGATTGCTTGTAGGGTTGCCAGTTGGCTCCAGATTTTCAGGACAGGTTGATCCAGTCCTGGTTTTACCCCAATGCAGGCTGGGATCAACCTGTCCTGAAAATCTGGAGCCAGTTGGCAACCCCTAATTGCCTGGGGAAATAAAGATCACTGAATCTGAGAGGGAGGAAGGAATGGCGGGATGGACAGACAGTGACCCTGCAGTGCCCAGACCCCGTGCCAATCTGACTCCTCTGCCACGGTCTCCAGGTTCTCTCTCCTTTCCTGGCAGGAGGGCGATTGGGGGGGGGGGGGGGGTCTGCCAGTGCGATCCATGCCACAGAGACAAATGGGGGGCAAGGTGGGCGCTCCTGTGAGTGGGGGAAGGGGAACCTCATGCCACTCTCTGGCTTGGTCTCACCCTATTGAGGGAAGAAAAATAGCAATTATTTAGAACATGGGGAATGTTTCTTATGAAAAATGGACTTTATTCTAGCACAGTCAGTGTAGCCGCATGTGTGTCCATGTATCTGCATGTGGATCCGTGTCTGCGTATCTGCATGTGTCTGGGTTTATGTGTCATACATAAGAACATGCCATACTGGGTCAGACCAAGGGTCCATCAAGCCCAGCATCCTGTGTCCAACAATGGTCAATCCAGGCTGCAAGTACCCAAACAGATAGATCACAAGCTACTATTGCTTATTGGTTACCATCATAGCAGTTTATGGATTTTTCCTCTAGGAACTTATCCAAACATTTTTTAAACCCAGTTACACTAACTGCTGTAACCACATCCTCTGGTAATGAATCCCAGAGCTTAAATATACGCTGAAGGGCGGATTTTAAATGCCCTGCTCCCGTAAATCTGGGCAGATTTACGCGAGCAGGGCCCTCGCGCGCCGGCGCGCCTATTTTGCATAGGCCGCCGGCGCGCGCAGAGCCCCGGGATGCGCGTAAGTCCCGGGGCTTTTTTTAAGGGGGCGTGTCGGGGGCGGGGCCAAGTGACGTGGCGTTTCAGGGGCGGGATGCGGCGTTTCGGGGGCAGGACTGGGGGCATGGTGCCGGCCCGAGGGCGTGGTTGAGGCCTCCGGACCAGCCCCTGGGTCGGGTCTTGGCACACCAGCAGCCCGCTGGCGCGCGCGGATTTACATCTGCCTCCGGCAGGCGTAAATCCATGGATAAAGGTAGGGGGAGGGGGTTAGATAGGGCCGGGGGGGGGGGGGGTTAGGTAGGGGAAGGGAGGGGAAGATGAGGGGGAGGGCGAAAGAAAGTTCCCTCCGAGGCCGCTCCGATTTCGCAGCGGCCTCGGAGGGAACGGAGGCAGGCTGCGCGGCTCGGCGCGTGCAGGCTGCCCAAAATTGGCAGCCTTGCGCGCGCCGATCCCGGATTTTATAAGATACGCGCAGCTACGCGCGTATCTTATAAAATCCAGCATACTTTTGTTTGTGCCTGGTGCGCCAACAAAAGTACGCGATCGCGTTATTTTTTAAAATCTACCCCTGAGTGAAAAATAATTTTCTTCTATTTGTTTTAAATGAGCTACTTGCTAACTTCATGGAGTGCCTCCTGTTCCTTCTATAATCTGAGAGAGTAAATAACCAATTTACATTAACTTGTTCAAGTCCTTTCAAGTCCTCAGTCCTCTTTTCTCCAAACTGTCACATAATATTACCTTGAGGAAAAACCCGACCTTCTTCTTAGAAAATCACATTTGAACTAACAATTAACTAATCCTAATATATTTATATTTATACAGTGCTGACGGTGTGCGTGGGGCTGTACGAGGTGTTATTATATTTATACAGTGCTGACGGTGTGCGTGGGGCTGTACGAGGTGTTATTATGTTTATACAGTGCTGACGGTGTGCACGGGGCTGTACGAGGTGTTATTATATTTATACAGTGCTGACGGTGTGCGTGGGGCTGTACGAGGTGTTATTATGTATATACAGTGCTGACGGTGTGCGTGGGGCTGTACGAGGTGTTATTATATTTATCCAGTGCTGACGGTGTGCGTGGGGCTGTACGAGGTGTTATTATATTTATCCAGTGCTGACGGTGTGCGTGGGGCTGTACGAGGTGTTATTATATTTATCCAGTGCTGACGGTGTGCGTGGGGCTGTACGAGGTGTTATTATGTTTATCCAGTGCTGACGGTGTGCGTGGGGCTGTACGAGGTGTTATTATGTTTATACAGTGCTGACGGTGTGCGTGGGGCTGTACGAGGTGTTATTATGTTTATACAGTGCTGACGGTGTGCGTGGGGCTGTACGAGGTGTTATTATGTTTATACAGTGCTGACGGTGTGCGTGGGGCAGTACGAGGTGTTATGTTTATACAGTGCTGACGGTGTGCGTGGGGCTGTACGAAGTTTTATTATGTTTATACAGTGCTGACGGTGTGCGTGGGGCTGTACGAGGTGTTATTATGTTTATACAGTGCTGACGGTGTGCGTGGGGCTGTACGAGGTATAATATTTATATAGTGTTGATGGTGTGCGTGGGGCTGTTCGAGGTATAATATTTATACAATGTTGATGGTGTTTGGGCTAAACGAGATGTTATATTTATACAGTACTGATGTGCATGGGGCTGCATGAGGTGCTATTATATTTATACAGTGCTGACGGTGTGCGTGGGGCTGTACAAGGTATTATATTTATACAGTGTTGACGGTGTTTGGGCTATATGAGGTGTTATTATATTTATACAGTACTGACGGTATGTGTGGCTATTGGAGATGTTATATTTATACAGTATTGATGGTGTGTGTGGGGTTGTTCAAGGTGTTATATTTATACAATGCTGACGGTGTGCGTGGGGCTGTATGATACAGTGCTGACGGTATGCGTGGGGCTGTACGAGGTGTTATTATATTTATACAGTGCTGACGGTGTGCGTGGGGCTGTACGAGGTGTTGTTATATTTATACAGTGCTGACGGTATGCGTGGGGCTGTACGAGGTATTATTATATTTATACAGTGCTGACGGTGTGCGTGGGGCTGTACGAGGTGTTATTATATTTATACAGTGCTGACGGTGTGCGTGGGGCTGTAGGAGGTGTTATTATATTTATACAGTGCTGACGGTGTGCATGGGTCTGAACGAGGAGTTATTATATTTATACAGTACTGACGGTGTGTGTGAGGCTGTACGAGGTGGTGTTATATTTATTCAGTGCTGATGGTGTGCGTGGGGCTGTTCGAGGTGTTATATTTATACAGTGCTGACGGTGTGCGTGGGGCTGTATGAGGTGTTATGTTTATACAGTGCTGACGGTGTGCGTGGAGCTGTACGAGATGTTATATTTATACAGTGCTGATGGTGTGTGTCGGGCTGTACGAGGTATTGTTATATTTATACAGTGCTGATGGTGTGCGTGGGGCTGTTCGAGGTGTTATTATATTTACACAGTGCTGACGGTGTGCGTGGGGCTGTACGAGGTGTTATATTTATACAGTGCTGATGGTGTGCATGGGGCTGTACGAGGTGTTATTATATTTATACAGTGCTGATGGTGTGCGTGGGGCTGTACGAGGTGTTATTATATTTATACAGTACTGACGGTGTGTGTGGGGCTGTACGAGGTGTTATTATATTTATACAGTGCTGACGGTGTGTGTGGGGCTGTACGAGGTGTTATGTTTATACAGTGCTGACGGTGTGCGTTGGGCTGTACGAGGTGTTATGTTTATACAGTGCTGACACTGTGTGTGGGGCTGTACGAGGTGTTATTATATTTATACAGTGCTGACGGTGTGTGGGGCTGTACGAGGTGTTATATTTATACAGTGCTGACACTGTGTGTGGGGCTGTACGAGGTGTTATTATATTTACACAGTGCTGACGGTGTGCGTGGGGCTGTACGAGGTCTTATATTTATACAGTGCTGATGGTGTGCATGGGGCTGTACGAGGTGTTATTATATTTATACAGTGCTGACGGTGTGTGTGGGGCTGTACGAGGTGTTATATTTATACAGTGCTGACGGTGTGTTTGGGGCTGTACGAGGTGTTATATTTATACAACAGTGCTGATGGTGTGTGTGGGGCTGTACAAAGTGTTATTATATTTATACAGTGCTGACGGTGTGTGTGGGGCTGTACAAAGTGTTATATTTATACAGTGCTGACACTGTGTGCAGGGCTGTACGAGGTGTTATTATATTTATACAGTGCTGACGGTGTGCGTGGGGCTGTACGAGGTGTTATTATATTTATACAGTACTGATGGTGTGCTTAGGGCTCTGTGAGTGTTATATTTATACAGTGCTGATGGTGTGTAGGGTTGTTCAAGGTGTTATATTTAGACAGTGCTGACGGTGTGCGTCGGGCTGTACGAGGTGTTATTATATTTATACAGTGCTGACACTGTGTGCGGGGCTGTACGAGGTGTTATTATATTTATACAGTGCTGATGGTGTGCGTGGGGCTGTATGAGGTGTTATTATATTTATACAGTACTGATGGTGTGTGGGGCTGTTGGAGGTGTTATTATATTATACAGTGCTGATGGTGTGCTTAGGGCTATATGAGTGTTATATTTATACAGTGCTGGTGGTGTGTGGGGTTGTTCAAGGTGTTATATTTGTACAGAACTGATGGTGTGCGTGGGGCTGTACGAGGTGTTAGTATATTTATACAGTGCTGACACTGTGTGCGGGGCTGTACGAGGTGTTATTATATTTAGACAGTGCTGACGGTGTGCATGCAGCTGTACAAGGTATTGTTATATTTATACAGTGCTGATGGTGTGCGCGGGGCTGTCCGAGGAGGTGTTCTATTTATACAGCGCTGACAGTGCGCACAGGGCCATATGAGGTGTTTTATCCATCTATCCGTACACCGTGGTGACAGTGTGCATGGGGCCGTAGTAGGTTTTATAATCTTTAGATTTTGCCGACAGTGGTTCTAGGGCCGTATGAAGCGGCGTTATATAAATATGGCACCGTTGGGTGTGCGGAACCGTATGAAGCGTTGTTATATTTATTCAATGCTGAAAGCCTTAGGAGGCGTTATTTTAAATGTGGCACTGACCGTTTGCAGGGTGGTAAGAGCTGCCTGTGGCGCTTTTTTTTTTTTTGGCCTGTTGCTCTCCTTCTCCTGTCAGGGACAATATCCCTTTCTTTCTTCTGCCCGCACTGTGAAAGTTTCTGTAACTTGTGCAGGTGACAGAATGAATTGGCTCCTCTCTTGGCCGCTCCTCTCCCTGCTGTAGAGTTCACTTCCCTCCCAGCGTCTGGCAGCTTTCTGGATCTCCTGCCCAGAAAAAATCCTTCTGTCTCCCTGCTGGGTGAAGTCTGCGGGCCCGGGACGCGCTTTCTCCCGAAATCCCCAGCTCCCTCTCCGGCAGTGCATGCTGGAGGTGGGGGGGGGGGGGGGGGGGGGGTGTCCGTCTCTCTGTATTCCTGAGCGGAATTTAATTTTTATCGGTAACCTCGCATCACATCACACACTTAAAGTTTCTCCTCTGATAAGTAACTTTTTAGCATTCTTTTAAATTAATTTGCAGAAACGTGAAATAGACGCACAGAGGCGTGCAGCGTATTTCTAATGTCCTTTCCCTTCCATTTGTAATTGCTCTCGGAGGTTTTTTTTTTTGCCTTCACCTCCAGAAAAGAATTTTAGAATTTATTAAACGCCGACTTCAGAAGTTTGGGATTTTCTCTTCTTCTGGCCGCCTGGCGGATCGGCCAGCGCCTCACTCTCTCTTCTTGTGCGGGATTGCTTTTGATTGATAGCGCAGATTAAACTGGCACGAGCGGAGGACGCTGAAATAATTATTTCGGGGGTTTGGGGGAGAGCCATCAATCAGGCGCCTCTTTTAATTAAAACAAGGCGAGCCGGCGGGAGGGCGAGGACGGGAGCCATCA
Source organism: Rhinatrema bivittatum (assembly GCF_901001135.1). Classification (NCBI taxonomy): domain Eukaryota; kingdom Metazoa; phylum Chordata; class Amphibia; order Gymnophiona; family Rhinatrematidae; genus Rhinatrema; species Rhinatrema bivittatum. Next base: position 42,003,643 of record NC_042633.1, read on the forward strand.
ATAACTTTAAACCTATTGTTTTGTAGCTCGCTATGTACAAAGCGGCAAAGAGGGGGAAAAAAAAAAAAAAAAGAAAAGGCCCGACCTGTACGGTGCCGTGTACGTTTTCGGTGCCGCGCAAATATTAACTGCGACGCCTCCTACCGTCCCGGGGGTTGCCGACGGCACGGCGCAAATGTGACACAGCGCCGCGCACATCGCTCGCCGTGCAAACATGACGTAGCGCCGCGAGCGTCGTTCCCCGTGACCGTCTCTCCCCAAGATCGCTCTCCAGGGTCTGTCGGGCCAGGGGCGGTGGACACGTTTATGGAAAGCCAGAGGGAACGTCCGCCTGGCGGACGCAGCTCACGACCCCGGCCTCAAAGGGGGGGGGAGGGGAAAGGTTTAGAGGTCGCAAACAATTAAACCGGATAACTCTGCAGAAATCCCCTTACGCTCTGCAGCGTTGGTAAGGGAGCCGGAGTTCCCTCCGAGCTGAGCACGTGCGTTTTCGGAGCATCGCTCGCGGGTTTTACAGGGAGGGGGGGGGTCGCTGACGGATATATATATATTTTTTTATTTTCTTTGCGCTGCGCACGGAAATGCCACGCCGATGCCGGCGCTCCAAAAAAAAAAAAATCGTCTGCTTATAAAAAAAAATAAAAAAAAATTGCTGCTCAGATGGAAACAAAAAAAAAAAATTTATTTTTGCACAGACTTATAGTCGGTGCTCGGAGGGAGCGTCGGTAAGGAGAATCCTTGAAGGCACCGTGGCCGGTTTCTCGTGCGGCTTTGGAAGGAGCGGCCAGCTTTTTGGCCAATGAGATAATTTCCTGCAGCTTCAGGACGGGAGAAAAAAAATGTCCGTAAGGGAGGGGGAAAAAATATATATGTCGTATATAGATTTTTATTTTTTTCCCCTTCAGTATCAATCCCCCACCCTCCCTTCCTCCCCGAAACCTCACCTCCTATTGTAACATGTTCCTCCCAGCATTGCCCTCAGCTCCAGCCACGCCGGCTCTGTCGCGCAGCTTGGGTGCAAGAAGACCTATCCAGCAATTTGAAATGGCCTTTTTTTTTTTTTTGTGACCCACTCTCCCCCGTCCCGATCCCCCCACGATTTTGACCCTTTGGATCTGTGAAACTCTCAGCACAGATCAGCACTGTTTTCTCCGAACGCCCTCTGTTAAACTTCCAGCCAGCTCTCAGCATGCAAAATTTCTGGGCTCGTTTTTGTGAAGCAAGCAAAAATAAACATCTATAAACATAAAAAGAGGTGCTCTAGGTTTCTGGCCGGGCTTCCCTTGCCTCCCAGCTTTGAGCCTGGCTCTGTCCTCGGGGAGGGGGCGACATTTGCGGTTCATACGCTGCTGCCCGGACTGGCGACAGGGACGCTCGGCGTGGCCGAGGACGCGGGCAGTATTTTTAGGTGCTTCAGCTCATGGAGCTGCCACCTTCCGAGAGGTCCATCCGTAGTCTCACCGCAGACGCCAGGTGCAGATGTCAGGGTGGGGGGGGGCTGGGGGTCGGCACTCCTGCGCACGGATTTGAACAGGAGAAACACCCCCCCCCCTCATGTAAGAGGCGGGCGGCTGAGGGTGCACGCGCTGCGCGCTCTGAAACGAATGCAGGTGGGGTTCGATGCGTGGGCCACCAAACCGAGCACATCGTGTGCTTGTGGGGGTAGTCCATGCGCACGCATACGCACACACATGAAAACGAACATACACAAGCGCACGGAAACAAAGATAACACATGCACACGCATGCATGGAAATGGACATAACAAATGCACAGAAACGAATATGCGCACGCGCATGGAAACGAATATGCACACGCACACGTGGGTACTTTCAGACACAAACGCGCAGACCTCGCACCCAACACATTCTCCCCCCACGTTGTCATTGCCGCGTGAAGCATGCATTTGACATCGCTGCATCTCGTGTCTGTCCTGTTTAGTGTTGCTCTGTCCATCCTCTACCGGTCCCCGTCCCCTCCCATCTCTGGCAACGCTTTATGCGACGGTAACTGCCTAGCGGCCCTTCTTCTGCGTTTAGGACAGAGAGGCCTGTTCCCTGCACCCAGCGGCGTTGTCCCGTTCGTACCCAGATTTCCCTCCGTATTCTGTAACTTTAATGCCACACTCCTTGTAATAAAGCTGCCGCTCTTTCTTTATCTATTTATTTATTTGTGTGTGTGTGTTTTTATAGACCGGGGTTCGGAATATGCCTTCACTCCGGTTTTACAGATTATAACAACTTCTTACAATGAAATACAAGTTATAACAACAATGATATAACGATGATTTTTCATAACAAATCCTAACTAAGAACGAGAAGTTAGGTATAATAGTGCATTACCTAACAAATACAGCAGCAAAAAAATGAAAATATTGACCGGATACAGCGATAAAATAAATTGATAGATAAAGACGACAGGGACCCAAGCGACTTTATACGATGTGTATCATGACTGCTCTAATATGCCCGTTATCCAATAGTTAAAGAGGTCCATTAGTTATCTCAACGTTAACAGGTCTACTAGTTGAGCATTTCAGATTATTATGATTACTATAGGGAAAATATCAGTTTGCAGGGTATATTGGATATAATAGGATTTGGTAGATGTTGGGGGTAAGTTGTTGAGGTTTACCATGACCAGCAGAATAGGGGATTTAATGACGCTGGAAGAGTAGGGCCAGATTAACTTGACTGGGGAGTTACAATGCGGTGGATTCTTGAGACGGTGTTAATATTGGCTGGTGGTGTTGCTAACCGATGCCGTCTTCGTAAGTTAGTTTTAAGTAGGGACGTTTTTAGTTTTGTTCTTTGAATAACGTTTCGAGTCGTTTTGTAGCCTGAGTTTCTCGGGTAGGGCGAGGTCCGGCCGTGGAGGCCGCGCTACCTTCTGGTTGATGTAAGGTTCGCCGTTGGTACCGATGGTACGGTGAGCAGGGCCTTTTTTTTTTTGGTAGACCTGGTGTCATGCTTCTGGAATAAAGAATTTAAGCCTTCTTTCTCCTTGTTTACGTTTTTGCGCGTTATGGCGAGTAATTTGTATTCTGCTCGTTTTCTTTACGAGCAGCCGGTGCTGTTCTTTTAGCGCCGGGGTCGCGCTCTGGCATCGACCTGTCTCTTCCTATGGGCAGGCCTGGGGAGGGGGGTGGGGATTGCGTAGAGCGACGAGTTAGGGAGTGCACGAGTGACTGATACCTGCAGGGTCGATTTGAGTGCTTTGTAGACCCTCGTTCCGCGTGAGAATCCCATGGGTTGACGCTCGCACGACGTGGGATGAATTACAGAATGTGGGAGAACAAAGGAGCAACATTCTTTATTTTTTATTTTAATTTTTTAATTTAATTTTTTTTTATTTTAAGATTAAAAAAAAAAAAAAAAGGAGAAATATTCTAAGACTTAAGCCCGTAAAAGCTCATGACAGCAATCGTAGCGATATTAAAGGGAGGGGGAGGGGGAGTAATGATTGGGACAAATTTCGGATAACTGGGTTGAGGAGAATTGGAAGTATCTATGGATATCTATTGATACAGGAGTGCCAGGGAAGCGCAGCCCTTTAAATAATTCGGTCGTCGCGGGGGAGCGTTTGGGTGGGGGGATCGGGGATGGGGTGCGGGTGAGTCCACACGCTGAAAGGAGGAGTCAGCTTGGCTAACCTCCCGTGAGTTCGGCCTTTCGTGCGGGCGCGTCACTGCCTGCGAGTGTGTGTGCTTTGTGGGTGTGTGAAATTTAATTTAAGCCACCGCAAGAAGACACCAGCCTGCTTGTGGGTTTCTGGAGAGATGGTAGCCGAGGAAGGGACTGGGAAGGCAGCTGGCGCCAGAGGGGGTCTTCACCGCTCCAATATGGACCGTCGGCTAGCAGTGGAAAACGGGGGGGGGGGGGGGGGGGGGGGGCGGGTGCAGCCCTCTGTGAGCATTGCCTCAGGGTATATAAATTGAAAGATGGTTCCCCGGGATGTGAGTCCTGAATGCCAAGCTTTATTGCTAACCCTCTGGGCTGAGCTCGGGGTGAGTCGCTTTATCTCCCTCTGCCTTACCTCTGATCCCCATTCTGACACCATCCCCTGTTTTGATGACCTCATCTTGTTTGGCCTGGAAACTTGTGCACTCCGGTCCCTCTGGGGGGTGGTAGGAAGGGTTGGAGAGTCCTGGCAGAGGAAGGACTAGGTGCTGTGGGTAGGGTGAGGGCTAAACCCAGCAGAGGCTTCTCCTGGCTCCTGCTGATCACTTTCTCCTTTCCCAAGGGCGGGATTTTTTTTTTTTTGGACTCCTTGTCTTCCCTTTCCTGGATGGAAGGAACTTTCTGTGGTCTGCATTGCACCTCTCCTCCCCTTTCCCTTTCCTATCTAGTGATATCTCCCTCTTCTCTCCCTTCTCTCTCTCTCTCTCTCTACTGTCTTCCATCTCCACCTCCTCTATCTGCAGGGTTGCCGCCAACTGTCAGTAAATTTATTTATTTATTTATTTATTTATTTATTTAACAATTTTTATATACCGGCATTCGTAGGACACATCATGTCGTACAGTCAGTAAAACGAAAAAAAAATCTCCCCCCCCACCCTCCAAAAAAAAAAAAAGACATCCATGCAAATAATTTAATGTCAGTAAAAACATCCTGAGCCACGGGGGCTCCATCCATCCACGAGCTCCGTGAGAACTGCTACGCACAGGGAGCCAGGGACTCTGTCATGGCATACCAAGTGGGTGACGCTCGGCACAGGAAGTCCAGCTGTGCCACGGGTTGGGACGGTTTCGAAAACTCATTTTACCCTGGATGTTATTTCTTGATAAAAAAAAAAAATGATGCACCAGCTTCGATGGCATGAATATTTTTTAGCTTTTGTGTCTGTGTGTGTGTGGGGGGGGGGGGGGGGACGGGACACGGACGGACCTGTTTAGGCTGTAGGGAAGATTAAACACTTTGCATATTCGCCGTCGTGCTCCCTTCGCCCATCCACACTCTCTCTCTCTCTCGTCTCTCCATCCTGTGCCAGGAGGGCTGTGTAGCTGCAGCTCTCCCTGACCTTGGCGAGCGTCCCTCCCCTTCCAGATCTGGCACTGCCTGGTCAGTCGGCAGGTGGCTTCTCCCAGCCCAGATTGGCTGACATTAAAATTTCAGGGGCCATGGGAAATCTGTGGCAAAGGCCCGGGGGGGCTCCTGAAACCTTTGAGAGTCCAGGTGTGGTGGTGTGGTAGGCACCGGGCGCCCCCCGTCAGCTGCTCCCCTCCAAGAGGATGGAGGGAAAGAGGGAGGGAGGGAGGAAAACCTAGAAAGGGGGGGGGGGGGGCGGGAGAGATGAGAGAAAGAGACAGAGGTGGATGCACACGGAGAAGAGACGGAGAAACAGATTCGGGGAGGATGCGGGACTAGGATAGCAGAACACGGGAAATCCCGGAGGTACACGCGATGTATCTCAGCGTGGAAAGCGACTTTTAAAAAAGTATTTCTGCTTGATCGCCATATTTTAAGTTTTTATATTCCTAACTTTTTTTTTGCCTGATCTTCAGCTACGGGGAGTGACCCCTGCCCAACCCAAACCTGGCAGTTCTCCTCCCCACATCGCCAGATTACATCACACACACACACACACACACACACACAATATCATCATACACACACAACAACAACATTATACACACACACTGTCAATTACATCACACAGTCACACACAATGTGATGTAAATGCCTGCATTAGAGTCGGCTCTCATTGCCTCTTCCACAGTACATCGTTAAGACTGTGGGGCAGGGTGACAGTGGGAGCATCCGAGGATAGGAGCCACTCTCGCTGACTGAGAGTGGCCCAACGCTGGCAGGAGGGGGACAGAGTAATGAGGGAGTGAGTAATGGGAGAAAGGGAGAGAGTAATGAGGGGATGGGGAGAGAGTAATGGGGGAGGGAGAGTGAGTAGTCAAGGTCTGGGGAAAGGGGAAGGAGGGATTCTTTACACCCTCCTACTCAGTGGTTACGTTTATACCTCATGTACACTGAGGTCACACATTTACATTCTACAGACCCAGCGATCAGTTGTTTATAACCCCCTGCACACAGAAGTGATGTTTCATGTCCCATATAAAGAGCGGCGAAACATTTATAGCCCAGAGTACATAATGGTCATGTTTATGCCTCATGTGTACGATGATGATGCTTTATGACCCATGTACACTGAGGTCACACATTTGCATCCCACAAACATAGTGATTGGGTGTTTATTCCCCATGTACACAGCTGTGACACATTTATACTGTACCTCACGTGCATAGTGGTGATATTTATATCCCCTGTACACAGTGGTAACACACACCCTACATACAGTGGTATTGCTTTCCAATAGTCACATTTTATAATCCCACATATATGGTGGTCAAATGTTTCCATCCCACAAACACAGTAGTAACACATTTCTACCCCTCATACACAGCAGTAATGTCTTACACCCCTTGTACACAGCCGTGACATATTTATAACCTAATTATATACCCAACACTGACGCTTTACATCCTCTGTATACAGCATTGACATGTTTATACTCTGCGTACAGAGCAGGGACACTTTTACACCCCATGTACACAGCGTTTACACATTTATACCCTACGTACACAGCAGGAACACTTTTACACCCCAGGGACACTTTTACACCCCACATAAACAGCAGGGACACTTTTACACCCCACGTACACAGCGTTTATACATTTACATCCCACGTACAAAGCAGGGACCCTTTTACACCCCATGTACACAGTGTTTATACTTTTATACCTCATGTACACAGCAGGGACACTTTTACACCCCAGGGACACTTTTACACCCCACATAAACAGCAGGGACACTTTTACACCCTACGTACACAGCGTTTATACGTTTATACCCCACGTACAAAGCAGGGACCCTTTTACACCTCTCTTACACAGCGTTTACACATTTATACCCCACGTACACAGCAAAGACACTTTTACATCCCATGTACACAGCGTTTATACATTTATACCCCACATGCACAACATTTATACATTTACACCCCACGTACACAGCAGGGACCCTTTTACACCCCATGTACACAGTGTTTTTACATTTATATCCCATGTACACAGCAGGGACACTTTTACACCCCATGTACACAGCGTTTATACATTTACATCCCACGTACACAGCAGGGACCCTTTTATATCCCCACGTACACAGCAGGGACACTTTTACACCCCATGTACACAGCAGGGACCCTTTTACACCCCACGTACACAGCGTTTACACATTTATACCCCATGTGCACAGCAGGGACCCTTTTACCCCCCACGTACACAGTGTTTATACATTTACACCCCATGTACACAGCAGGGACGCTTTTACACCCCATGTACACAGCGTTTATACATTTATACCCCACGTACACAGCAGGGACACTTTTACATCCCATGTACACAGCGTTTACACATTTATACCCCACGTACACAGCAGGGACACTTTTACATCCCACATACACAGCATTTACACATTTATACCCCATGTGCACAGCAGGGACACTTTTACATCCCACGTACACAGCGTTTACACATTTATACCCCACGTACACAGCAGGGACACTTTTACATCCCACGTACATAGCATTTACACATTTATACCCCATGTGCACAGCAGGGACACTTTTACACCTCACGTACACAGTGTTTACACATTTATACCCCATGTGCACAGCAGGGACCCTTTTACATCCCACGTACACAGCATTTACACATTTATACCCCATGTGCACAGCAGGGACACTTTTACACCCCACGTACACAGTGTTTACACATTTATACCCCACGTACACAGCAGGGACCCTTTTACATCCCACGTACACAGCAGGGACACTTTTACATCCCACATACACAGCAGGGACCCTTTTACACCCCACGTACACAGCAGGGACACTTTTACACCCCACGTACACAGCAGGGACACTTTTACACCCCACGTACACAGCAGTTATACCTTTACATCCCACGTACACAGAAGTGGACACATTTACACCCCACGTACACAGCAGGGACACTTTTACATCCCGCGTACACAGCAGGGACCCTTTTACATCCCGCGTACACAGCGTTTTCACATTTATACCCCACGTACACAGCAGGGACACTTTTACATCCCACGTACACAGCATTTACACATTTATACCCCATGTGCACAGCAGGGACACTTTTACACCCCACGTACACAGTGTTTACACATTTATACCCCATGTGCACAGCAGGGACCCTTTTACATCCCACGTACACAGCAGGGACCCTTTTACACCCCACGTACACAGCGTTTATACATTTACACCCCACGTACACAGCAGGGACACTTTTACACCCCACGTACACAGTGTTTATACATTTACACCCCACGTACACAGCAGGGACCCTTTTACACCCCATGTACACAGCAGGGACCCTTTTACACCCCACGTACACAGCAGGGACCCTTTTACACCCCACGTACACAGCAGGGACCCTTTTACATCCCGCGTACACAGCAGGGACCCTTTTCCATCCCGCGTACACAGCGTTTACACATTTATACCCCATGTGCACAGCAGGGACACTTTTACACCCCACGTACACAGTGTTTACACATTTATACCCCATGTGCACAGCAGGGACACTTTTACATCCCACGTACACAGCAGGGACCCTTTTACACCCCACGTACACAGTGTTTACACATTTATACCCCATGTGCACAGCAGGGACACTTTTACATCCCTCGTACACAGCAGGGACACCTTTTACATCCCCACGTACACAGTGTTTATACATTTATACCCCACGTACACAGCAGGGACCCTTTTACACACCACGTTCACAGTGTTTACACATTTATACCCCATGTGCACAGCAGGGACACTTTTACATCCCACGTACAGAGCAGGGATACTTTTACACCCCACGTACACAGCAGGGACACTTTTACATCCCAAGTACACAACAGGGACCCTTTTACACCCCATGTACACAGCAGGGACCCTTTTACATCCCGCGTACACAGCGTTTACACATTTACACCCCACGTACACAGCAGGGACCCTTTTACATCCCGCGTACACAGCAGGGACCCTTTTACATCCCGCGTACACAGCGTTTACACATTTATACCCCACGTACACAGCAGGGACACTTTTACATCCCACGTACACAGCATTTACACATTTATACCCCATGTGCACAGCAGGGACACTTTTACATCCCACGTACACAGCAGGGACACCTTTTACATCCCCACGTACACAGTGTTTATACATTTATACCCCACGTACACAGCAGGGACCCTTTTACACACCACGTTCACAGTGTTTACACATTTATACCCCATGTGCACAGCAGGGACACTTTTACATCCCACGTACAGAGCAGGGATACTTTTACACCCCACGTACACAGCAGGGACACTTTTACATCCCAAGTACACAACAGGGACCCTTTTACACCCCATGTACACAGCAGGGACCCTTTTACATCCCGCGTACACAGCGTTTACACATTTACACCCCACGTACACAGCAGGGACCCTTTTACATCCCGCGTACACAGCAGGGACCCTTTTACATCCCGCGTACACAGCGTTTACACATTTATACCCCACGTACACAGCAGGGACACTTTTACATCCCACGTACACAGCATTTACACATTTATACCCCATGTGCACAGCAGGGACACTTTTACACCCCACGTACACAGTGTTTACACATTTATACCCCATGTGCACAGCAGGGACCCTTTTACATCCCATGTACACAGCAGGGACACTTTTACACCCCACGTACATAGCAGGGACCCTTTTACACCCCACGTACACAGCAGGGACCCTTTTACACCCCACGTACACAGCAGGGACCCTTTTACATCCAGCGTACACAGCGTTTACACATTTACACCCCACGTACACAGCAGGGACACTTTTACACCCCACGTACACAGCAGGGACCCTTTTACATCCCACGTACACAGCGTTTACACATTTATACCCCACGTACACAGCAGGGACACTTTTACATCCCACGTACACAGCATTTACACATTTATACCCCATGTGCACAGCAGGGACACTTTTACACCCCACGTACACAGTGTTTACACATTTATACCCCATGTGCACAGCAGGGACCCTTTTACATCCCACGTACACAGCAGGGACACTTTACATCCCGCGTAACAGCGTTTATACATTTATACCCCATGTGCACAGCAGGGACCCTTTTACACCCCACATACACAGCGTTTATACATTTATACCCCACGTACACAGCAGGGACACTTTTACACCCCACGTACACAGCGTTTACACATTTACACCCCATGTGCACAGCAGGGACCCTTTTACATCCCATGTACACAGCAGGGACACTTTTACATCCCCACGTACATAGCAGGGACCCTTTTACACCCCACGTACACAGCAGGGACCCTTTTACACCCCACGTACACAGCAGGGACCCTTTTACATCCCAGCGTACACAGCGTTTACACATTTACACCCCACGTACACAGCAGGGACACTTTTACACCCCACGTACACAGCAGGGACCCTTTTACATCCCACATACACAGCGTTTACACATTTATACCCCACGTACACAGCAGGGACACTTTTACATCCCACGTACACAGCATTTACACATTTATACCCCATGTGCACAGCAGGGACACTTTTACACCCCACGTACACAGTGTTTACACATTTATACCCCATGTGCACAGCAGGGACCCTTTTACATCCCACGTACACAGCAGGGACACTTTTACATCCCGCGTACACAGCGTTTATACATTTATACCCCATGTGCACAGCAGGGACCCTTTTACACCCCACATACACAGCGTTTATACATTTATACCCCACGTACACAGCAGGGACACTTTTACACCCCACGTACACAGCGTTTACACATTTACACCCCATGTGCACAGCAGGGACCCTTTTACATCCCACGTACACAGCAGGGACACTTTTACATCCCACATACACAGCAGGGACACTTTTACACCCCACGTACCCAGTGTTTATACATTTATACCCCACGTACACAGCAGGGACCCTTTTACACCCCACGTACACCGCGTTTACACATTTATACCCCACGTACACAGCAGGGACACTTTTACACCCCACATACACAGCGTTTATACATTTATACCCCACGTACACAGCAGGGACACTTTTTCACCCCACGTTCACAGCGTTTACACATTTATACCCCACGTACACAGCAGGGACCCTTTTACATCCCGCGTACACAGCGTTTATACATTTATACCCCATGTGCACAGCAGGGACACTTTTACACCCCATGTACACAGCAGGGACACTTTTACACCCCACGTACACAGCAGGGACCCTTTTACAGGCGTCTCTCTATTTCACTACAGAAAAATGAAATTATTCCAAAACTTTCCTTTCTTTCTTCCATTCTGTTTCCACCCTGTCTCACCCTTTACTTTTCTCTCCCCTCCTTCAGGCTTTCTTTACCTGTTTCTCTCCCCGTCTCCCCTCTTACTCCTTTACTTTTGACTCTCTCCCTCCTCGTCCCTCCTCCTCTTTGCAGCTGTCTCTCCGTCTTTCCTTACCCCCTACCTCTGCACTCGTGCCTTTCCTAACTTTTTTCCCTCTTCCTCCCCCACTGTCTCCTTACTTTTCTTCCTCTCTCCATTTTCCCTCCTTCCCTCTCTCAGTCTTTTTCTCTCCAGCTTTTTCAGATTCGTTTTTTTCTTTCTTTTTATTCTGTTTTCGCCTCCTTTCTTTGTTTCTCGTCTCTCCCCCCCCTCCCTTCTTTTCTGAGCATATTTTGGCTGGGAATGACCTCTCCTTTTCCCTGACTTTAATCTTCATTTTTTCCCCCTCTCTCCCTCCCTCCCTCCCCCGGTTCTCTTGGCTCGGACTCCCTCGCTTCGCTCTGGTATAAAAGGGGGGTGGTGGTGGTTGGGTTTTTTTTTGGGGGGGGGGGTGATGGTCCCTTCCAAGCAGCCCTCCCCTTCACCAGCCAGGGGAGGCTGAACGCAGCCAAGGTCCGTCCTCTGGGCACGAAGCCCGTCTGCTCTCCCACCGCAGGCTGTGCCCGCCGCCGCAGCTCGTGGGGGGGGGGCGGGGAGACTGGGCTTAAAAATCAGTTCCATTGGGCATGGGCAGAAGAGGACAGGGGGGTTGCCTTTTGTTGTTTTTAATTTGGGGAGGTGGGAGGGGGGTTCCTAATTTGGAAAGTTTTTGGAGCGCACCTCCTGTCAGCCGAGGGGGGGGGGGGGGGGGTTCTGCCGAAAGTCAGGCTCCGAAATGCGGCTGAGGCTTGGCAGGGACGTCCTCTTTGGACTGCAGTACAGCAGCATTGCGGACCCCGGCAGCCAATCAGGAGACGGGGAGGGTTTGTTTTCCAAGGGAAAATGGTTGGCGATGTCCCCCCCCCCCAAAACCCCCTTTTTTGGGGGAGGTACGATGGGGGGGGGTGTCTTTTTGTTTCTCCCCTATCTTCTCTCCACCCCAGCCGCATGCGGCATCGGGGGGGGGGGGGGGGCGAGAGAGTTTGCGCCATTCCCCCAAATAGGGCAGAGGGAAGACGGCGGGCGAGGGGATGGAGGGGGGGCATCCTGGAGCCTGCGCTGACCGGGGGGGGCTGGGTCGCACTCATCTCGGGGGGGGGGGGGGGTTAGAGGTCCGGCGTGTGTGTGTCTGGGGGGGGGGGGGGGGCTAGAGCTGGTGTGCGAGCGGACGTCCCCCGGAGATAACTGCGGCCAAAAATGATTTTACGCTCGGAACCATCCTTGGAAAATTTTTCCTTATTTTTTTTTCGCTTCACTTTCTCAATCTCTCCCTCCCTTCCTTGACCCTCTTCTCTTCCTCTCTCTCTCTCTCTCTCTCTCCTTCAAACTGTCTTCCCCCTTTCCATGTCCATCTGTCCGTCCCCCCCTGCCTTAGCCCAGGATATGACTGAAACTCATTGCAAGTTTGGGGAGGGCAGAGTTTTTTATATACGTGTGCATGCACACACACATGCGAGTTTGTGCACGGAGCGTCAGACGGTTTCCAGAATCGGGATTCAATCCAGCGTACACATGCAGTTACATCCTAAGACCCCCACCCCACCCTTAGTCACACAAGCTCTGTCCCAACACTTGACCCGCACGGAAAATTCTCTCGCAAGCAATCGCGCCTCCGTATTATAGAACAGTCGGTCAGGTTTCATGCACCAAGGCTGAGGGACCTGTCTGATCCCAGACAGACAAAAAACAACCCCTTTTTCTCCAGGAGTGAGGGAGCGCACCGAATGTGGCACATGATAGTGCAGTATTCCCTTGGGAAGGCTCCCGGCGTGCTAGACCTGTACCATTTACTCCAGAAATGCTCTGGCTGTGACACAGCATAATGCAGAACTCCCGGGGCAATGTTCTGGGTATTCCTGCTGGGACACATTGGATTTTCTACTCTAGTAGGCTGTACTTCTGGGAACACTCAGGAGTTGGCACACTATAGCATGGCATTCCTATGGGAATGTTGTAGGTGTGGCATGTTATAGGGCAGTCGGTATTCCTATGCGTGCGAGCATTCAAGGTTTGTTACTCTTGTAATGAGGTATTTCTATGGGAATGCTCTGGGTTTGGTACTCTTGTAGTGAGGTATTTCTATGGGAATTCTCTGGGTTTAGTACTCTTGTAGTGCTGTATTTCTATGGGAACGCTCTGCATTTGGTACTCTTGTAGTGAGGAATTTCTATGGGAACGCTCTGGGTTCGGTACTCTTGTAGTGAGGTATTTCTATGGGAACGCTCTGGGTTTGGTACTCTTGTAGTGAGGTATTTCTATGGGAACGCTCTGGGTTTCGTACTCTTGTAGTGAGGTATTTCTATGGGAACGCTCTGGGTTTGGTACTCTTGTAGTGAGGTATTTCTATGGGAACGCTCTGGATTTGGTACTCTTGTAGTGAGGTATTTCTATGGGAACGTTCTGGGTTTGGTACTCTTGTAGTGCTGTATTTCTATGGGAATGTTCTGTGTTTGGTACTCTTGTAGTGAGGTATTTCTATGGGAACGCTCTGGGTTTGGTACTCTTGTAGTGAGGTATTTCTATGGGAACGCTCTGGGTTTGGTACTCTTGTAGTGAGGTATTTCTATGGGAATGTTCTGTGTTTGGTACTCTTGTAGTGAGGTATTTCTATGGGATCGCTCTGGGTTTGGTACTCTTGTAGTGAGGTATTTCTATGGGAACGCTCTGGGTTCGGTACACTTGTAGTGCTGTATTTCTATGGGAACGCTCTGCATTTGGTACTCTTGTAATGAGGTATTTCTATGGGAACGCTCTGGGTTTGGTACTCTTGTAGTGAGGTATTTCTATGGGAACGTTCTGGGTTTGGTACTCTTGTAGTGAGGTATTTCTATGGGAATGCTCTGGGTTTGGTACTCTTGTAGTGAGGTATTTCTATGGGAACGCTCTGGGTTTGGTACTCTTGTAGTGAGGTATTTCTATGGGAATGCTCTGGGTTTGGTACTCTTGTAGTGAGGTATTTCTATGGGAACGCTCTGGGTTCGGTACTCTTGTAGTGCTGTATTTCTATGGGAACGCTCTCCATTTGGTACACTTGTAGTGCTGTATTTCTATGGGAACGCTCTCCATTTGGTACTCTTGTAGTGAGGTATTTCTATGGGATCGCTCTGGGTTCGGTACTCTTGTAGTGAGGTATTTCTATGGGAATTCTCTGGGTTTGGTACTCTTGTAATGAGGTATTTCTATGGGAACGCTCTGCATTTGGTACTCTTGTAGTGAGGTATTTCTATGGGAATTCTCTGGGTTTGGTACTCTTGTAATGAGGTATTTCTATGGGAACGCTCTGAGTTTGGTACTCTTGTAGTGAGGAATTTCTATGGGAACGCTCTGGGTTCGGTACTCTTGTAGTGCTGTATTTCTATGAGAACGCTCTCCATTTGGTACTCTTGTAGTGAGGTATTTCTATGGGAACGCTCTGGGTTTGGTACTCTTGTAGTGAGGTATTTCTATGGGAACGCTCTGGGTTTGGTACTCTTGTAGTGAGGTATTTCTATGGGAACTTTCTGGGTTTGGTACTCTTGTAGTGCTGTATTTCTATGGGAATGCTATTAGTTTGGTACTCTTGTAGTGCTGTATTTCTAGTACAATGTTCTGAGTTTGGTACTCTTGTAGGGCTGTATTTCTAAGGGAATGCTCTGTATTTGGTACTCTTGTAGTGAGCTATTTCTATGGGAATGCTCTGGGTTCGGTACTCTTGTAGTGAGGTATTTCTATGGGAGCACTCTGGGTTTGATACTCTTGTAGTGAGGTATTTCTATGGGAACGCTCTGGGTTTGGTACCCTTGTGGATTATTTTTTGGGGAATTCTCTGGGTTTAGTACTCTTGTAGTGAGGAATTTCTATGGGAACGCTCTGTTCCCATAGAAATTCCTGGGTTTAATACTCTTGTAGTGAGGTATTTCTATGGGAACTTTCTGGGTTTGGTACTCTTGTAGTGCTGTATTTCTATGGGAATGCTATTAGTTTGGTACTCTTGTAGTGCTGTATTTCTAGTACAATGTTCTGAGTTTGGTACTCTTGTAGGGCTGTATTTCTAAGGGAATGCTCTGTATTTGGTACTCTTGTAGTGAGCTATTTCTATGGGAATGCTCTGGGTTCGGTACTCTTGTAGTGAGGTATTTTTATGGGAATGCTCTGTATTTGGTACTCTTGTAGTGCTGTATTTCTATGGGAACGCTCTCCATTTGGTACTCTTGTAGTGAGGTATTTCTATGGGAACGCTCTCCGTTTGGTACTCTTGTAGTGAGGTATTTCTATGGGAACGCTCTGGGTTCGGTACTCTTGTAGTGCTGTATTTCTATGGGAACGCTCTGGGTTTGGTACTCTTGTAGTGCTGTATTTCTAAGGGAATGTTCTGGGTTTGGTACTCTTATGCAGTATATCTATGGGATCATTCTGAGTTTGGTACTCTTGTAGTGAGGTAATTCTATGGGAATGTTCTGGGTTTGGTACCCTTGTGAGGTATTTCTATGGGAACGCTCTGAGTTTGGTAATCTTGTAGAGCTGTATTTCTATGGGAATGTTCTGTGTTTGGTACTCTTGTAATGAGATATTTCTATGGGAATACTCTGGGTTTGGTACTCTTGTAGTGCTGTATTTCTATGGGAACCCTCTGAGTTTGGTAGTCTTATAGTGCTGTATTTCTAGTAGAATGTTCTGAGTTTGGTACTCTTGTAGGGTTGTATTTCTAAGGGAATGTTCTGGGTTTGGTACTCTTGTAGTGCTGTATTTTTATGGGAACGCTCTGTATTTGGTACTCTTGTAGTGCTGTATTTCTATGGGAATGCTCTGCGCTTGGTACCCTTTTGGATTATTTTTGGGGGAATTCTCTGGGTTTAGTACTCTTGTAGTGAGGAATTTCTAAGGGAATGCTCTGGGTTTGGTACTCTTGTAGTGAGGTATTTCTATGGGAACGTTCTGGGTTTGGTACTCTTGTAGTGAGGTATTTCTATGGGAATGCTCTGGGTTTGGTACTCTTGTAGTGAGGAATTTCTATGGGAACGCTCTGGGTTCGGTACTCTTGTAGTGCTGTATTTCTCTGGGAACGCTCTGGGTTTGGTACTCTTGTAGTGAGGTATTTCTATGGGAACACTCTCCATTTGGTACTCTTGTAGTGAGGTATTTCTATGGGAACGTTCTGGGTTTGGTACTCTTGTAGTGAGGTATTTCTATGGGAACGCTCTCCATTTGGTACTCTTGTAGTGAGGTATTTCTATGGGAACGCTCTGGGTTCGGTACTCTTGTAGTGCTGTATTTCTATGGGAACGCTCTCCATTTGGTACTCTTGTAGTGAGGTATTTCTATGGGAACGCTCTGGGTTTGGTACTCTTGTAGTGAGGTATTTCTATGGGAACGTTCTGGGTTTGGTACTCTTGTAGTGCTGTATTTCTATGGGAATGTTCTGTGTTTGGTACTCTTGTAGTGAGGTATTTCTATGGGATCGCTCTGGGTTTGGTACTCTTGTAGTGAGGTATTTCTATGGGAACGCTCTGGGTTCGGTACTCTTGTAGTGCTGTATTTCTATGGGAACGCTCTGCATTTGGTACTCTTGTAATGAGGTATTTCTATGGGAACGCTCTGGGTTTGGTACTCTTGTAGTGAGGTATTTCTATGGGAACGTTCTGGGTTTGGTACTCTTGTAGTGAGGTATTTCTATGGGAATGCTCTGGGTTTGGTACTCTTGTAGTGAGGTATTTCTATGGGAACGCTCTGGGTTTGGTACTCTTGTAGTGAGGTATTTCTATGGGAATGCTCTGGGTTTGGTACTCTTGTAGTGAGGTATTTCTATGGGAACGCTCTGGGTTCGGTACTCTTGTAGTGCTGTATTTCTATGGGAACGCTCTCCATTTGGTACTCTTGTAGTGCTGTATTTCTATGGGAACGCTCTCCATTTGGTACTCTTGTAGTGAGGTATTTCTATGGGATCGCTCTGGGTTCGGTACTCTTGTAGTGAGGTATTTCTATGGGAATTCTCTGGGTTTGGTACTCTTGTAATGAGGTATTTCTATGGGAACGCTCTGCATTTGGTACTCTTGTAGTGAGGTATTTCTATGGGAATTCTCTGGGTTTGGTACTCTTGTAATGAGGTATTTCTATGGGAACGCTCTGAGTTTGGTACTCTTGTAGTGAGGAATTTCTATGGGAACGCTCTGGGTTCGGTACTCTTGTAGTGCTGTATTTCTATGAGAACGCTCTCCATTTGGTACTCTTGTAGTGAGGTATTTCTATGGGAACGCTCTGGGTTTGGTACTCTTGTAGTGAGGTATTTCTATGGGAACGCTCTGGGTTTGGTACTCTTGTAGTGAGGTATTTCTATGGGAACTTTCTGGGTTTGGTACTCTTGTAGTGCTGTATTTCTATGGGAATGCTATTAGTTTGGTACTCTTGTAGTGCTGTATTTCTAGTACAATGTTCTGAGTTTGGTACTCTTGTAGGGCTGTATTTCTAAGGGAATGCTCTGTATTTGGTACTCTTGTAGTGAGCTATTTCTATGGGAATGCTCTGGGTTCGGTACTCTTGTAGTGAGGTATTTCTATGGGAGCACTCTGGGTTTGATACTCTTGTAGTGAGGTATTTCTATGGGAACGCTCTGGGTTTGGTACCCTTGTGGATTATTTTTTGGGGAATTCTCTGGGTTTAGTACTCTTGTAGTGAGGAATTTCTATGGGAACGCTCTGTTCCCATAGAAATTCCTGGGTTTAATACTCTTGTAGTGAGGTATTTCTATGGGAACTTTCTGGGTTTGGTACTCTTGTAGTGCTGTATTTCTATGGGAATGCTATTAGTTTGGTACTCTTGTAGTGCTGTATTTCTAGTACAATGTTCTGAGTTTGGTACTCTTGTAGGGCTGTATTTCTAAGGGAATGCTCTGTATTTGGTACTCTTGTAGTGAGCTATTTCTATGGGAATGCTCTGGGTTCGGTACTCTTGTAGTGAGGTATTTTTATGGGAATGCTCTGTATTTGGTACTCTTGTAGTGCTGTATTTCTATGGGAACGCTCTCCATTTGGTACTCTTGTAGTGAGGTATTTCTATGGGAACGCTCTCCGTTTGGTACTCTTGTAGTGAGGTATTTCTATGGGAACGCTCTGGGTTCAGTACTCTTGTAGTGCTGTATTTCTATGGGAACGCTCTGGGTTTGGTATTCTTGTAGTGCTGTATTTCTAAGGGAATGTTCTGGGTTTGGTACTCTTATGCAGTATATCTATGGGATCATTCTGAGTTTGGTACTCTTGTAGTGAGGTAATTCTATGGGAATGTTCTGGGTTTGGTACCCTTGTGAGGTATTTCTATGGGAACGCTCTGAGTTTGGTAATCTTGTAGAGCTGTATTTCTATGGGAATGTTCTGTGTTTGGTACTCTTGTAATGAGATATTTCTATGGGAATACTCTGGGTTTGGTACTCTTGTAGTGCTGTATTTCTATGGGAACCCTCTGAGTTTGGTAGTCTTATAGTGCTGTATTTCTAGTAGAATGTTCTGAGTTTGGTACTCTTGTAGGGTTGTATTTCTAAGGGAATGTTCTGGGTTTGGTACTCTTGTAGTGCTGTATTTTTATGGGAACGTTCTGTATTTGGTACTCTTGTAGTGCTGTATTTCTATGGGAATGCTCTGCGCTTGGTACCCTTTTGGATTATTTTTGGGGGAATTCTCTGGGTTTAGTACTCTTGTAGTGAGGAATTTCTAAGGGAATGCTCTGGGTTTGGTACTCTTGTAGTGAGGTATTTCTATGGGAACGTTCTGGGTTTGGTACTCTTGTAGTGAGGTATTTCTATGGGAATGCTCTGGGTTTGGTACTCTTGTAGTGAGGAATTTCTATGGGAACGCTCTGGGTTCGGTACTCTTGTAGTGCTGTATTTCTCTGGGAACGCTCTGGGTTTGGTACTCTTGTAGTGAGGTATTTCTATGGGAACACTCTCCATTTGGTACTCTTGTAGTGAGGTATTTCTATGGGAACGTTCTGGGTTTGGTACTCTTGTAGTGAGGTATTTCTATGGGAACGCTCTCCATTTGGTACTCTTGTAGTGAGGTATTTCTATGGGAACGCTCTGGGTTCGGTACTCTTGTAGTGCTGTATTTCTATGGGAACGCTCTCCATTTGGTACTCTTGTAGTGAGGTATTTCTATGGGAACGCTCTGGGTTTGGTACTCTTGTAGTGAGGTATTTCTATGGGAACGCTCTGGGTTCGGTACTCTTGTAGTGAGGTATTTCTATGGGAACGCTCTGGGTTTGGTACTCTTGTAGTGAGGAATTTCTATGGGAACGCTCTGGGTTCGGTACTCTTGTAGTGAGGAATTTCTATGGGAATTCTCTGGGTTTAATACTCTATCCCTCTGGTGTGAATCACCGCCACCTCTGGAATGAGTCATGAGCTTGTAACCAAGTGGTGGAGTTTCACGTTAAATTCCGTTACTAGGCTTGGCCCCCAGGTGTTGAATGGGAGAAATGGTGATGTTTGGGGTGAGCAGGTGTGGCTGGCACTTACCCCTGCAGGTATATTTCTACCCCCTTGGGTGGGGGCCGGGATGTTTGGTGGTGGTGTGTGGGGGGGGGGGGTGTTCCTGTTGGCGCACCATATCAGATGGAGCTGGCTGGCGCTCTCTTTCCATTAAAGCCCCCCCCCTCCCCATCACTGAGCAGAGAGATCCACCTCTTCCCTCGCTGGCAGTTGCCGCATTTCATCTTTCTTTTTATTCATAGGGCTCCTTCTCTCTCTATTTCTCTGCCTCTGTCCATCTATCATTTTGCCTTTGTTCTGACACCTCTCTCCCCCCCCCCTCCCCCACCAGCTAGTGTTACCGTCTCCGGTTCCCCCTCGCTGCAGGGCATCTCCAATTCACCGCCCCACGCTGCAACAGCTAAAATATTCCTTATAAAGCGGAGGGCAGGACCTAATAACAGGGGTAACGTAGCTTGTGACCCCACCCTTTGCTTTAACTGTCCTCAGCTATTCCTGCAGTGGGGGAGGAACCCTCAACTCTACCTGGACAGGTAAGGAGCCCTTAGCTTTCACTGGAAGAAGGTGGTCATCCCTGGCTGTACCTGCGGGGGGGGGGAGGGTGTCATATATTTATTTAATCACGCAGGGGAGGGGAGCCGTCAGCTGTAGCCACTCAGGCAGGAACTTTAATTGTGCAGGGGCAGAATCCCTGGATGTGCCTGCACGGGCAGGGTACCTTAGCGTTTAAGTGTGCGGGGGGGGGGGGGGGGGGAGGCATCCTCCGCTGCACCTGCGTGGAAGTGTTTAGAGGTTTCATGACGGAAGCAGACGCTCGTTCACTTCTGAGCTGCTGAATGTGGCCGGCTGAAGGTTGGCTTCCTGGGTGGCTGATGGGAAATTTGCCTGTGATGCGTGCATCCCACGATGCACTGGGACAGCGGTTCAGGCCACCGGGACTCGAGCAGATGTGCCAGCAGGGCAGTGTTGACCCTCCGTTTATTTAAAAACTTTCATCTCGGCGGCTGCCGTCGTGCTTAGAGGGCCGGTGGTGACGTCTCATGCTGGCTTGACGTCATGTTGACCCTCTCTCAACAATGCTTGAGGCACCCCGGCCCAAGATGGCTAGGCCCGTTGGTGCCAAGGAGTCGCAGTTGGGTTGGCGGTTGAGAAAAAAATATTCATAGATGGCAAATGGGCCTTAGATTAACATAATGACCCGGTCGCCTACACTCTCACTGGTCAGCAGTCTTACAGGCCAATGCAATATCTGGCACTCAGGTCAGCGCGCCGCCGAACGTGCGGTTGGATGCGTGTTTTGGACGAGCTGGACTTACGCCAGATGCAATACCGGGATTGGCGCATCCCAACCAGTGAGCAGCTAATAGCGCTCACCACATGCAAATTCCATGTAGACGAGGCTGTTGGATATCACCCCGTGATTTGGATAAAAGTCCCGCGTGACGATGTCGCGCCGGCCTTTCGGTGCCTGGAGGAGTGAAAGGTGCTTCCTGGGTGACCCCCACCCCCCAGGGACGCAGCAGCTGGGGCCGTTTGTCCTGTCCAGATGTTGGCGTTGGCAGCGCCTCTGCATCCATTTTACTTTCTCAGTCTCTGCCTTTCCTTACAGGTGGGATTTTCGGGGATGGGGGGGGGGGGGCCACAGGTTTCTCTCTGCTTTACCCCGCTGTTCCTCTTCCCGGGAAGGATTGACGTCAGCTTAAACCGTGGAAAAGGAAGGGAGGAAGGCAGGGGCCGAATGGGCCAAGGCAGGTCTGGAGCCCACAGAGCAGGGGGGGGGGGGGATACCGGAGGCTCGTTCGGGCTTCCGGGATGCGTCACCGAACGGCGTCGGGTGCCCTCGGACTCGGGGGCGCCCTCTCCAGGCCGTGATCTGGGGGGAGAGCGGGACCTGAGCTTGGTAGGCTCGGCAGGACTGCACCCCCTGAAGCTGAAGGAGCACCTGGAAGTCATTGAATCTTCTTGGACCTTCCTGAGTCTTATTCCCTCTCAACTTCTGGCAATCTACAAGTTGTTTTTTTTTTTTTGCAAAATCCACCCACACAGAATGGATTTTCCTTCCATCTCCTCAGCAGCTGGAGTTTTATTTACATAAGTTATTACTTTTTTTTTTTTTTTTTTACATTTTTGGACACCCAGCACTCTGCGTCTATGTCTCTCTCTCTCTCTCCCCTCCCTGCCCTGCACAGCAGGAAACTCTCTCTTTCTCTCAACCCTTCACTATCTTCCTGCTCATTCGCTTTCCCTGTCTTCAATTACAGCTTTCTCTCTTGCAATCTCTTTTTCAGCCTCTCCCTTTCCCTACACTCCCCTGTACTCCCCCTACTTCTCTTTGAATAGCAGGGGGTGCTGCAGGGCAGGAGTGAGGTGCATTGGCAGAGCTGTGTGTGAGGGTCTCAGTACTGGAATAGCAGGGGGTGCTGCAGGGCAGGAGTGAGGTGCATTGGCAGAGCTGTGTGTGAGGGCCTCAGTACTGGAATAGCAGGGGGTGCTGCAGGGCAGGAGTGAGGTGCATTGGCAGAGCTGTGTGTGAGGGTCTCAGTACTGGAATAGCAGGAGGTGCTGCAGGGCAGGAGTGAGGTGCATTGGTAGAGCTGTATGTGAGGGTCTCAGTACTGGAATAGCAGGGGGTGCTGCAGGGCAGGAGTGAGGTGCATGGGCAGAGCTGTGTGTGAGGGTCTCAGTACTGGAATAGCAGGGGGTGCTGCAGGGCAGGAGTGAGGTGCATTGGCAGAGCTGTGTGTGAGGGTCTCAGTACTGGAATAGCAGGGGGTGCTGCAGGGCAGGAGTGAGGTGCATGGGCAGAGCTGTGTGTGAGGGTCTCAGTACTGGAATAGCAGGGGGTGCTGCAGGGCAGGAGTGAGGTGCATTGGCAGAGCTGTGTGTGAGGGTCTCAGTACTGGAATAGCAGGAGGTGCTGCAGGGCAGGAGTGAGGTGCATTGGCAGAGCTGTGTGTGTGAGGGTCTCAGTACTGGAATAGCAGGAGGTGCTGCAGGGCAGGAGTGAGGTGCATTGGCAGAGCTGTGTGTGAGGGTCTCAGTACTGGAATAGCAGGGGGTGCTGCAGGGCAGGAGTGAGGGGCATTGGCAGAGCTGTGTGAGGGTCTCAGTACTGGAATAGCAGGGGTGCTGCAGGGCAGGAGTGAGGTGCATTGGCAGAGCTGTGTGTGTGTGAGGGTCTCAGTACTGGAATAGCAGGGGGTGCTGCAGGGCAGGAGTGAGGTGCATTGGCAGAGCTGTGTGTGAGGGTCTCAGTACTGGAATAGCAGGAGGTGCTGCAGGGCAGGAGTGAGGTGCATTGGCAGAGCTGTGTGTGTGAGGGTCTCAGTACTGGAATAGCAGGGGGTGCTGCAGGGCAGGAGTGAGGTGCATTGGCAGAGCTGTGTGTGTGAGGGTCTCAGTACTGGAATAGCAGGGGGTGCTGCAGGGCAGGAGTGAGCTGCATTGGCAGAGCTGTGTGTGAGGGTCTCAGTACTGGAATAGCAGGGGGTGCTGCAGGGTAGGAGTGAGGTGCATTGGCAGAGCTGTGTGTGTGTGAGGGTCTCAGTACTGGAATAGCAGGGGGTGCTGCAGGGCAGGAGTGAGGTGCATTGGCAGAGCTGTGTGTGAGGGTCTCAGTACTGGAATAGCAGGGGGTGCTGCAGGGCAGGAGGGAGCTGCGTTTCAGCATGTGCAGGGCTTACCTGCACCTTGTCAGGTTATAAGACTGCTTTCCTTATTTGCAAGGGCTGAAACTTTATCAGGTGGATAGAGAGCTGAGGCAGAGGTATTACGTTTCTGAGGCTGTACTGGACTAAGCTGACCCCCCTTATCTGAAGTAATTTGTTCAGATCTGACTCTGGAGGAGGACCTGGCTAGGGCACTGGTTGCTCTAACACCCCCCCCCCCCCCCCTTCCTTTCCTTATTTTCTGCAGCTCAAAGTTCTCCCAGTGACTTTGGTGTTATTTGAGGACGGCTTGGCCGCCAGCCATGTCTGGTCTGTGCTAACTTGTTTTTTTTTTTTCCACCAGTTGCAAGCTTTTTAAAGGCACAGCAGCCTCCTTCCCTCCCCCTTGCCCGGGAAGGCGAGCTGACAGAACCTGGTGGCTCCCTGATGAGAGCCCAAGGGGTGGAAGCAGAGAAAGGGGGTGAGGGTGGTTGGAGCAGGAAAAACGCCCTGAATGGGGTTCAGGTCAGAAAGAGAGCGCTCACATCAGGGTGGGAGTGGGGGGTCTTGGATAGTGACCTCTCCCTCTCTCTCTCTCTCTCCTGCCTTTTCTGTCGGCAGCTGGACACTTCCACTGTGGCGTCCAGTTAAGGTCACCATCTCATCCCAGGTCCACCAAACAGAGTGACCCTGGTCCTGCCTCTGCCCTTCTCCTCCCCCCCCCCCCCCCCCGACCGGTCCCCCTCCCCTGCAGGCATGGATCTGTAATTTTGAATTCCCCATGCATTTTTCCTAAGAAAATCAGAGCTGCAGATCCAGAGCATGGGAAAGGGGGGTGGGGGGCAAAACCAGGACATGGTTGGAGGTGACGACCCAAGGGGCCCAGAGAGCAGGCACACCCGTGACTCTTCCGTCCGTCTGTCCCTTCCCAGTCTGTGGTTCCTTCAGAAGGAGAGAGTCAGTCCTGGTCCTTCCAGACCTGTAAGGTTCCCCATTAGTACTTTAAATGTAATCTTGCGCTCGGCTCCAGACAGACAGACAAGTTATTAGATAGGTGCCTGCGTGTGTCGTGTGCGTGTGTCGTGTGCGTGTGCGTGTGTCGTGTGCGTGTGTCGTGTGCGTGTGCGTGTGTCGTGTGCGTGTGTCGTGTGCATGTGTCGTGTGTGTGTGTCGTGTTCGTGTGTCGTGTGCGTGTGTCGTGTGCGTGTGCGTGTGTCATGTGCGTGTGTCGTGTGCGTGTGTGTACATATAAATACATACATGCATGTGCGGAGAGAGGAAATTTCGGGAAAACTTTAAATATTTCTCTTACTTCAGGAATGCAAGAGGAAAAAAAAAACATAGGACTTTGTCGATTAAGGTGGGCAGGGAGTTATCCTCATCTCTTTATTTGAATTTTTTATTTTCTAAGCACCAGAGGTTTAGCGCTGCAGCGAACAGGATTCGCTGTGAGGTTGGGTGCAATTCGGTTCCCGGCGCCCTCCCGCTTAGAGGTGGATAAGGTGGAGGGGATCGTGGCTCGGAGAGACGCTGGTTCCTTTCCTTTTTTTTTTAGAAAAGCAGCCGGTGGAGGGTGGAGAGGAGGAGAATCAGAAGTTTGCCAGGTCTGTTTGTTCAGGGATTTACACTTATGTGTTTTTTTTTTTATTTTTGGCTATTGAAGATTTTGCTGGGATTTCAACAGGGTTTTCATTTTTTTTTTTCTGTGAAAGCCAAATAACCCGCTCCCCCCCCCCCCCCCCCCCCCGGCGATCTCCAGCCCTAAACAATCTCACACTAAGTCTTGAAGCACCAGTGACTATGGGTGTGCGTTTGGGGGCAGAATTCATCCTAACCTGTATTGCATTTCTTTCTTTATTTTTTTGTTACAGCCCCGCACCTGTCCGCGCAGTTTTCACGCTTGATGCGCGTCCTGCCGGAGGCCCCCGCCACGGGGCGATGACAATCGGCGCAGCGGCACCCTTTGATTTACACAAGGAGCAGGAGGGGAAGGCCCTTCGCAAACCTTACAAACGAACAGCCCCCCCTCCCCTCCCCCCTCCCGGGGCCGGCTATTATATATTTATTTCCATAAGCACCTCCTGCCTTTTTTTTTTTTTAACCGAAACTCCCCCTCGCCCCCAGACCCCCTCCCCCTTGCACAGGACGTAGGCAGGCCCAGCTTTGAGAGCTCGGTCCTGCTCCTTCCCAGCAGTGTCTCTCCACCCCCCTCCACCCCCCTCACCCGCCTGCCTGTGACAGAGAGAGCGCGGGTCCGGGGGGGTCGCTGCCTCAGCCCAGGGCACCAGGGACCCCCACCCGTCTCTTCTGGGATTGGATATTATTTTTTTTTTCCCATTGATTCGCCCTAAGTGGAATCCCTCTCCCGCTTCCCTCTCCCACCACCCCCCCTCCCCCCTTCCCATCGCTCCACATGCGCGGCGGCGGCGGTGACAGCAGCAGCAGGTCCCTTTCGCAGCCCGACCCGTGTGTCACAATATTGTGACAGCTCTCTCTCGCGCGCTCACTTCACGCTTTGTCCCCTCATTAGCGACTCCATGAACGTGCGATGTATAAACAGGGGGTAAAGGGTGGCCTGCGGGTCCCCAACCTCCCCCTCCGCGCACCCTCCTCCGGCGCTCTCGGCTGAAGAGCGAGCGAGAGTGGGGAAGTGTTCTCTCTCCCACCTTTTTCTATGACCCCCCCCCCCCGGATAAGTAGCATAAAATGACAGAGCCCCCGGCGGGTCGGAGCCCCTCAGAAAGGGATGCGGTGTACAGTGCTGGGTCGTAGTGGGGGGGGGGGGTCGGAGCCCCTCAGACAGGGATATGGTGTACAGTGCTGGGTCGTAGTGGGGGGGGGGGTCGGAGGCCCTCAGACAGGGATATGGTGTACAGTGCTGGGTCGTAATGGGGGGGGGGGGGGGTCGGAGCCCCTCAGAGAGGGATGCGGTGTACAGTGCTGGGTCGTAGTGGGGGGGGGGGGGGGTCGGAGGCCCTCAGACAGGGATATGGTGTACAGTGCTGGGTCGTAATGGGGGGGGGGGGGTCGGAGCCCCTCAGAGAGGGATGCGGTGTACAGTGCTGGGTCGTAGTGGGGGGGGGGGGTCGGAGCCCCTTAGACAGGGATGCGGTGTACAGTGCTGGGTCGTAGTGGGGGGCGGGTCGGAGCCCCTCAGACAGGGATGCGGTGTACAGTGCTGGGTCGTAGTGGGGGGGGGGGGGTCGGAGGCCCTCAGACAGGGATATGGTGTACAGTGCTGGGTCGTAGTGGGGGGGGGGGGGGTCGGAGGCCCTCAGACAGGGATGCGGTGTACAGTGCTGGGTCGTAGTGTGGGGGGGGGGTCGGAGCCCCTCAGACAGGGATATGGTGTACAGTGCTGGGTCGTAGTGGGGGGGGGGGGGGTCGGAGCCCCTCAGACAGGGATATGGTGTACAGTGCTGGGTCGTAGTGGGGGGGGGGGGGTCGGAGGCCCTCAGACAGGGATATGGTGTACAGTGCTGGGTCGTAGTGGGGGGGGGGGGTCGGAGGCCCCTCAGACAGGGATATGGTGTACAGTGCTGGGTCGTAGTGGGGGGGGGGGGGGGGTCGGAGCCCCTCAGACAGGGATATGGTGTACAGTGCTGGGTCGTAGTGGGGGGGGGGGGGGGTCGGAGCCCCTCAGACAGGGATATGGTGTACAGTGCTGGGTCATAGTGGGAGGGGGGGGGAGTTGAAGGCTCTGCTTGGCCCGAGCTCTCTCTCAGGGATTTGGACCCGGCGCAGACCCGGAGGGGGGAGGTGGGGGAGGAAGGATGGAGGACGGGGGCGACTCGTGCCCTCCCTGGCCGCGGAGGTCGGGGGGGGGGGGGTGGATGACCTCGCTCTCCCCCCCACGTTGGCCCAGGGGCATCCCTGGTTTAGGCCTGGGCCTGCTGGAGTCTTAGGCGGGGAAGGGCGGGTTTGATGTTTTGAAACGCACGAGGCGGGACCCAACTGGACCGCGTTGTGTGCGTCCCCCCCCCGCCCCGTGCCTGCCTCCGGCCAAAAGGCGAGGAGGGGGGTGAGGGAAGTGGTAACCCGAGAGGCAAAGACGTCAGGAATGCTTCGCCCCCTCTCCCCTTCCCCTCTCCCGATGACATCAGAGTCGCTTCCTTGTCACCGGTCTGTGATGTCATCCCATCAGGTTATGATGTCGTCACGAAACAGAAATGCCCCCCGCCCCACCGAAGACCGGGCTGCTGACAATGAAGTGGAATAGCAATTTCTGGTTTCCCTTGCGATGAAAAATTGTGCGGTGCCTGTGTTTGTGAGGATGGTGGCGCGGAGCAGCAAATTAAAAATAAATAAATAAATACAAACCCCCCCCCCCCCCCCCCGAAAATGTAAAGGCGGCAGCGAGTTTTAGAGAACTCCTTATTAGGAGAAAAAGCGAGAGATTGGAAAAGAGGGAGAGAGGATGCTTTTGAAGAGGAGGGCAGGGAGATGGCAGGAGGAGGGAAGAAAGGGGCGATTGTTCGCTGTTCTCGCTCCCCCCCCCCCCCAGGCAGGGAAGGGTTAGCAGCAGAGTTTCCTCAGGGCACCTGCCAAGCTCTCAGATCGAGAAAGGAATTCTTTTTTTTTTTTAATTTCTTTTCCTTTTAAATTTAACGTTTCGAAGCGGCAGGTCTGGTTGATAGGGGTGGGGGGGGGGGGGAAAGAAAGTTCGGATCGGAAACATCCCCCCCGCCCGCACCAGGCCGCGCACCCCTCATTTCTGAAACGAATGTAGTTCGATGTATTCGTTCGCAAGCGAAATAAAACGAGAGAGGGAGACGCGCCCTCCCGGCGGGGGTTCAGCCGTGGCTACGGGAAGGACCTGCCCCCCCCCCCCCGGCCCCCATCGACACTGCCTGTCGAGAGAGACCAGAGAGGCAGCCTCTCCTTCCCTTTTACCCTTCACTTGGGCAGAAGGACATAAAACTCAAGGCAGGAGAGAGAGTGAGAGTTTATTTTTTTCTTTTATAACATTTTTGCTTTTAGCTTCTTATTTGAAACTGAACCTCACTGTTTTCAGTTTAGGGTTCTCTGAATCCTGCTACGTTCCGGTACTTGTTGTTTCTATTTAATGTTTACATCGAATGGTTTTTGTTTTGTTTGTTTTTTTTACTTAATTTAATTTTTATCTCTAGCCGCTCATCTTATCATCTTATGTTCTTGAATTCCACCCATGTTAATTTTACTTTATTGCGCATCGCCTCGATTTTACCTCTGTAAGATTTGCGATTCGTCGAGTATTCAGACTTACACCAAACCTCTAGCCCTCCCCCTCCCCCACCCCCCTCCCAGGACTGGCAACGCTTCGCTCAAGGTCGACCCGAATGGGCCGAGCCCATCCTGGTTCTTGCCCGCACCGCCTAGTTGGGGGAGTTGCGATTCTGATTTCACCCTCCTAAAAAAAAAAAAAATTGTATTTCGACAAAATATTTGTAGGCCGCGCGATCCCTCATTCCGGGGCGGCAGGCGAGCGATCGAACATTCGTAAACGTGAAACGAATCCGAAACGAATAAAAAGTTCTGCTGCCCCCCCTCCCCCCCCCCGTACGGGGTACGGCCTCCAGATTTAGTTTCACCTGCCGGGCAGACGTCAGAAAGAGTAAAGCGCCTGGTCCTCGTCTCCCACCTTCATAAAACGGGAAGAGTTTGCGGGGAGGGAACGCACCGAAAACCCATTTTTCAGCCTTTCCCGTTTTCTCGCTGATGATCCCGATTTCATCGAGGTGAGCGCGGCTCCGAACTCTTGTCGGGCTGTGAGATGGGACCGCAGCGTGGGAAACGGACGCAGTGTGCGGCGGATTTAATTCTCGTTCGGGAAGAGAGATTCAATTCGTATGTGACTCGGGGTTGCTGGGGGTTAGGGCTCTGCTGAATTTTGGGAGCCGCGGCGGACGTGCTGCTCGCGTCCCGACAGAAAAGGCGTAAAGCCCCGTGCAAGCTGCGATCGCCAGTGCCTGCCCTGGGGACGCAGCCAGGATCCGCACGCAGAGCAGGCTGGGCTGGAGCCCCCTCCCCCTGCCCCCCCCCCCCCCCATGTCAGCCTCTTGGCTCCGCGGCTGTTCCTCGGGACCCGGGTAATTTCCGGAGGCGGCTCGGCCGGTGCTCTTTTCGGGCCCCTTACGAGCTCCACATCTGGGGTCGGGGGGGGGGGGGGGGGGGGTGGCGGCTGCGGCAGCTGGAGAGGAAGCAGGTGGGCAAGGTGTGTGTGTGTGGGGGGGGGGGGGAGCAGAGGACGCAGCGCTGAGCCCGGGTAATTGAGCTCGGCTGCCACTTGTGGGTGGATGAAGGCCAGGGGACGGGGTTCGGGTTAGGGGGCACCCCAGTGGCTCTGACAGGCAGGGGGTGGGGGAGGGGAGGGCATCCACGTCACCTGGCCAGCAATGACCCTGGGAGGGGAGTGTCGAGGGGGGGGTGCTTACGGGGATGGTCTCTGTTGTTCACGGCGTCCTACGGGCCCGCCTACGCCTGCTCGTTTGGGCCTCCGCTCGGCGCCGGTGCCGTGGGAGATGCTCTCCCCCCCTCCCCCCCCTCCCGTGCACGCATCCTTTGCTGGAGTGATTGATCGGTTCCTCGGTCTTTCCCCTCCGACCCCCGCCCTCTCTCTCACACACTCAGCACCGCAGCCTGCCCTCTTGTAATTAGGATCCCCAAACAGCTAAACGTTGTTTTTGTAAGCTAACGATATAATTATAATTTATGGTGGAAATCCTGTACGGCCCCCTGACTTTTCTTGCTCTTCTCGCTCCAGTGCCTGGGGGGGGGGGGGGGGGGGAACGGGACGGCGTCCCCGGAGCCACCGAGAGCTCGGGCCAGGACTGCGGCGTCCCGCGAGAAAAGGGGAAAGGATCTCCTTTGCTCCAAACGGCGAAATTCTTTCAAGGGAGAAGGCCAGGAAAAAAAAACAAAAAAAACCCCCCGGAGTTCCTTGGACCTAGAAATAGGAAAATGTTAGGAGCGGTCCTGCTTCCCTTCTGATTCCCGTAGCATCGCGGGGGGGGGGGGGGGGTGGCACACAGGGCACCGTAGAAAATCCACGCGAGGGAGGCGCGCACGCGCACGAGCGGTCCCTTCTACGTAGAGCTTACCACGCGGCCGAGACACAGGCGCTGAAACACTGAATAGTAGACCTGAAAGTATTTACAGGAGAGGGGGGGAGAAGAGAGAGGGGGAGAGAGATGTCCCCGATGTGCTGAGGTGCGGTGGGCCCCGAGTGCATGTGCGCTCTTCTGTCCCTGCGCTTTCACTCTCCGCGTGACGAGGGAGCTTGGCGCGCACGATAACGCTCCCCGGGCCAATTCCAGGTTAGGGCCAGGCGCTGGCCAGCGCTCCCCAGTGCAGAGAGGCGCCCAGGCTTAACCCTCCCCCCCCCCCCTCCCCGGGGCCAGCGTGGGGCTGAACCCGGCGCTCAGGGATGGTAAAATCCAAAAACGAGCAGGCGGGCGCCCCTTACGCCTGCGCACACGCTGGAATCTTAACCCCTGTGCGCAGCCGGGCGGGCGCCGTTCAAAACGCGCCGTCCAGGCGTATGCGCGCTCCTAATTTTAAGCCGCCGCCCCCCCCCCCCCCCTCGAGCAAGCCCTATCCTCGCGCATCTTCCCTAGGACTCCGTGGGCTTTAACGTGCGCAGGCAAGCAGATTTAAGAGCGCGTCGCGCGAGGGACGTTCCCAGTTTTACCAGGTTGCCCAGTCCGTCTCGAGGTCGTCTGGACCCTCTGGTTCTTCAGCCTGTGCTCCCCTTCCCCCCCCCCCCACTCCGACCCCCAACCCCCCCCTGTCGCATAGGCCTTAACAAAGATTTCTGCGGACTTGCATCTCTTCAGGAGTGTAACGTGTACGCGCGCGCGGCTCACGGTCCCGCTGCGTGCCGCGGCCGCCGGATTTAAAATATGGTTTGGTGCTCGTAAAATTTTGGTCCTGCCTCGGGCAGTACGGGGATAGTAGGTAGGGTTGGTGTATTGGGAGGGATGGTGTAGAAGGGTTGGGTGTATGGGGGATCGCGGGTAGGGTTGGTGTATTGGATGGGACGGTGGAGAGGGGTTGGGAGTATGGGGATAGTAGGTAGGGTTGGTGTATTGGATGGGACGGTGGAGAGGGGTTGGGAGTATGGGGATAGTAGGTAGGGTTGGTGTATTGGATGGGACGGTGGAGAGGGGTTGGGAGTATGGGGATAGTAGGTAGGGTTGGTGTATTGGATGGGACGGTGGAGAGGGGTTGGGAGTATGGGGATAGTAGGTAGGGTTGGTGTATTGGATGGGACGGTGGAGAGGGGTTGGGAGTATGGGGATAGTAGGTAGGGTTGGTGTATTGGATGGGACGGTGGAGAGGGGTTGGAGTATGGGGATAGTAGGTAGGGTTGGTGTATTGGATGGGACGGTGGAGAGGGGTTGGGAGTATGGGGATAGTAGGTAGGGTTGGTGTATTGGATGGGACGGTGGAGAGGGGAATGGGAGGGAAGTTAGCCTTGGTCAGCCTCTGTGTTAGGAAATTCCCCCCCCCCCCCCCCCCATTGACTCGTTAGGTTTGTCTGCCCAAATTTATCCGGTCATAAAAGGGGCTGCTTGGAGGGGCTCTTAGGGTGCGTTTTCCATTTGATTCTTCAGTGCCGACTGAGCCAATTTAAGTGGACAGCTCTGGTTGCAGAAATAGCCTTTCTAAATCGAGACTGAACAATTACATCCTGTTAAATTTAGGGAATTTCTGTTGGATTTGTATCTGGGTATCTTTGCTGCTCAGCAGTTTCATTTAAACTTTCATCCTGGAGGTCCCTGACTGCACACACCTGAGTGGGCTGAAGCTTTCCTAAACCGTGCTGCTAAATCAGTCCCTCAAGGAGTGACCTGAAACATGAGAAAGTGACTCCCCCTGAGGTCACACACAGAGAGTCAGTGACAGAGCCGGGGATTAGAGCTGAGGCACAGGGGGATAAAGTGACTCCCCCTGAGGTCACACAGAGAGAGTCAGTGACAGAGCCGGGGATTAGAGCTGAGGCACAGGGAGATAAAGTGACTCCCCCTGAGGTCACACACAGAGAGTCAGTGACAGAGCCGGGGATTAGAGCTGAGGCACAGGGGGATAAAGTGACTCCCCCTGAGGTCACACACAGAGAGTCAGTGACAGAGCCGGGGATTAGAGCTGAGGCACAGGGGGATAAAGTGACTCACCCTGGGGTCACACACAGAGAGTCAGTGACAGAGCCGGGGATTAGAGCTGAGGCACAAGAGGATAAAGTGAGTCACCCTGAGGTCACACGCAGAGAGTCAGTGACAGAGCCGGGGATTAGAGCTCAGGCACAGGGGGATAAAGTGAACTCACCCTGAGGTCACACACAGAGAGTCAGTGACAGAGCCGGGGATTAGAGCTCAGGCACAGGGGGATAAAGCCCTTGTAAAAACTAACATGTACATATGTATATAATTCTCGTATTATCTACTCCTGTCCTTGTTTACCCCCTCCCTGTTAAAAAAAAAAAAAAAAAAAAAAGTTATTATTGTAAAGCTTGTTGCTCAGTTATGTTACATTGTGAACCGAGGTGATGTTTTGCAAACGTGCCTCGGTATATAAAAAACCCGTAAATAAATAAATAAAATAAATAAATAAAGTGACTCACCCTGAGGTCACATGCAGAGAGTCAGTGACAGAGCCGGGGATTAGAGCTCAGGCACAGGGGGATAAAGTGACTCACCCTCCTGTGTGTCTCTCTCCCTCTCCTTCCCTCTGAAATGCCCAGGACAGACTCTTTATCAGGGCTGGGAACTCAGAATAAGCTAATGATGAGAATGAAAGCTGCCCTTACGTTAAACGCTAACCTGAAGTAGAAGATCAGAGTAAAATGCAGACCCCCCCCCCCCCCCAATGTTCCCCTTTCCTTCCCACCACTGCCGCATCCCTTCCCGGCTCTCTCTCTCTCCCCCCCCCCCCCCCCCCAAGAGGGTTAGTGGAGGGCTGGATGGGGCTTGGGGAGGAAAAGACAGGCCCCTTTGGAAATTCTTGTTGGGTTGCAAGACGAGAAGATTTGATTCTCAGTACGGGACCCGCTTTTCCTGCAGCACGGAAAACCTTTGGGAGGTGCCCCGAAGGGTGGGAGAGGTATCCGGGCGGAGCTGAGGAATTGCCCTGCAAACTGTTTGGGCTTCTTGGCGGCGTTTATTTATTTATTTATTTGCTTTTCTATACCGATGTTCCTGTAAAATTTACATATCACAACGGTTTACAATGTAACAACGACGTTCGCTCTGGGCGATACAAAGAACAGAGGTGGAATATGAACAGTGAAACGGATCATAACATAATTTATTTATTTTAGAAACTTTTATATACCGGTATTAGTGGGTACATCATACCGGTTCACATAATAACTGAAAGCTTGGAAAATACATTTCAACAAGGAGAATGTAACTGGGCGGGGGGGGGGGGGGGGGGGGGGTGGTAAAATAAATAGGCAGTAGGAAGGATAGATAAAACATAACATAAACCTTATAAAATAATTCAATACAAATCATCTCAGAATGGATGCGATGAGAACTGGATAAAACAACGGGGATGGTAAACTGGACCATGGTGACCGCATGGAAAGTTTACTTGAGAGAGAGAGAGAGGGGGGTTGCAAGTGAGGAAGACTACGTGACCGGGATGGCTTGGCTGAATAGCCATGTTTTAAGTTTCTTTTTGAAAGCCAGACGGGCAAGCTTCTTCTCTGAGGTCCGGGGGCAACGCGTTCCAATGACGGGGTCCTGCTGTCGACATGGCGCGTTTTCTGAGGAAAGCTTTCGCTTGAGGGGCATACAAGGCGTACGAGTTTAAGGGCTGCCGGGCTACGCCAGGTTTCATGGAGGGCGCACTGTCCCCTTTCCGCCTGCCAGCAGCCCCGGCTTAGGGGGTGTCCTGGTCGACCCTAGGGTTGCAGGTCCCTGGCTCTTGCTTCAGTTCTAAGTCGTTTGGTGACAGAACTGCCTGGCCATGTCACTATTAAGTGAACGATAGAGCTGGCCCCTGGGGGATCATGTCCTCATGGATCCATGAGGCGTACATCTCCACGCGCACACGTAGAAGAGGATATGATACGCTAGCTCAGAGTGAGGGGGACAGAGCAGCAGGATACTCGCACATTGCTCATCAGTGAATGCTCTCGTGTGCTCACAAGTGGATGTTGTACGTGTGAGTGAGTGTTCATGGTTGTGCGCAGCCATGGGTGTCCTGAGTGGTGTGTGTGTGTGTACACACGTGTGCAGACATGCACGGAGGGTGAATGCACATGGGAAGCACACGCGTGTTCGTGGGAGTGTGTGCGTGCATGAGCGTGTGGGGCACCTGTTGATAGGTGTGAAAGTGCGTATGTGGCTGAAGGAGTGTGCGTGTGGTGAATTTGCACATATATGTGGGCATGCATGGCCTGTGTGTGTGTGTGCATGTGGGGACATGTATGTATGCGAGTATGGGCATGCATGAATTGTGTGTGCGTGCATGGGGAGAGGTGAGGGGAGTAATGTCGGGCAAAGTCACAGGGGGCCAGCTGGGGTTCCTGGGCACGTTTATCCCCCGCTTCAGACGAGAACCGTCCTACTCTCCTTCACCTCTGCGAATGGGGTAGAGAAACGAAAAATGCTAACAATTTCTACTTCTCCCTTTCTTCGCTTCCATTCCTCTTTCCTTTTGTTTCTTTTTCCGGGTTTGGTTATTTGAACCTTTTCCCCAGAATTAAGGGGCAGGGTCCGCGGGGGGGAGAGACCCCGCGATTTACAGAAAGAAAATGTGAAGAAAGGGAGTGGGGGAGAGAGAAAGTGGGACAGCCCAGAGAGAGAAGAAAGAGGGAAACAGAGAGCATGAGAGAGAGAGAAGAGATGAGGGGAAAAAAGGGAGAATCACTGGCGAGAAAGCGGAGGAGAGAACAAGGATGGGGGAGGTGGGAAGATGAGAGAAAGAAGGGTGAGGGGGGAGGTCAAGGAGTCCCATTCCTTTCCAATCAGGAATATCGTAGTCGGGATAAATTTAGATCCCCCCCCCCCCCTTAAATAGCAGATCGCAGGATCTGGTGGAGAGGAATCTCCTCCGTAGCCTGTGTTCTTCGCAGCTGCCGAAGCAGGTGCACGGGCAGATGTGTCCGCGTACCGGTGTGCGTGCCCTGTGTAAGGCTCGGGTGTAAGCGGGGTGTCTGGGTGAGGCTATGCATAGATGACATTGTGTACACGTAGGGCCCGTTCCTCTGTGTGCATACACACGTGTGTGTGTGTGTGTGTGTGTGTCTATATGATATTGTATGCACTTAGAGAGGATAACGTTCAAACAACTGCGCCCCGCGGCATATATCCATGTACGTGACCGTGCGTGCTTTTACCATGGTATATTACAACACGCACGTAGAACATGCGCACATATCCTAAAATATGCGTATACCTAGGACAGTGCACAAATACATGCAATGCATTGAAGCCACCTATTTCAGTGCATCCAATGCATGTGCCTTACCCACCTGTTTAAAAACATGTGCGCATGTATTTTACACGCGAACGTAAAATAGGACTTAACTCGCCTAGGTTGGGATGTGCACACGAACATCGGTGGATTTCAAAACATGCCTGCGTGAGTGAAATTACCAGTTCAACCAGCTGGTCCCCCCAGTTCACCCAGACCTCCCACCCAGACAGTGGCCACACAATAAACGCGCTAAATATCGCTTACGCCAGATAATTAAGAAGTGTACAAAGGCGTGGGTTGGCAAATGTACACGCATGTCTGCCTTTTCAAATAGCAACCTATGCGCAGAACTGTTGGCCCTGCCCCCGAATGCTTCCAGACCGCACGTATGTTTTACACATGTATACAAGGACTCGAAAGTGGAAAATACGGGCATATTTTGGATTTTTATAAAAGATGGAATACACAAGTAGAGGCTGTGTACGCACAAAATGTTTGAAAATTCATCTTATAAGATCTTTTCCTTTGTGTGTCTATGTTATGGATGCACATTGTGGGCCAGATTTTCAAAGGGGTACGCGCGTATCCCCCGAAAACCTGCCCGAAGTTCCCCCTGCGCGCGCCGAGCCTAAGTTGAGTAGGCTCAGCGGCGCGCGCAAGCCCTGGGACGTGCGTAAGTCCTGGGGCTTTCCTGGGGGGGGGGGGGGGGGGCGTGTCGCGGCGGTGCGTCATTTGGGGGCGGAGCCGCGGGTGTGGTTCCGGCTGGGGGCGTGACCGAGGCCTCCGAAATGGCTCCCAGACCTGGGAATCGCGCGCTGGGCAGGCGTAACTTGTGCAACAAAGGTGGGGGAGGGGGTTTAGGTAGGGCTGGGGGGATGGGTTAGGTAGGGGAAGGTGCGGGGGGTTGGAAGGAAAGTATATTGTATATTGTCTGTTCCTCTGTGTGTGTGTGTGTGTATGTTTGTATGATATTGTATATTGTCTGTTCCTCTGTGTGTGTGTATATGTTTGTATGATATTGTATGTCTGTTCCTCTGTATGTATATGTCTGTATGATATTATATATTGTCTGTTCCTCTGTGTGTGTATATGTTTGTATGATATTGTATGTCTGTTCCTCTGTATGTATATGTCTGTATGATATTTTTATTGTCTGTTCCTCTATGTGTGTATATGTCTGATATTTTTATTGTCTGTTCCTCTGTGTGTGTGTCTGTATGATATTGTATATTGTCTGTTCCTCTCTATGTGTGTGTATGACTGTATGATGTCCTATATTGTCTGTTCCTCTGTATGTATATTTGTCTGGTATTTTTATTGTCTGTTCCTCTGTGTGTGTGTCTGTATGATATTGTATATTGTCTGTTCCTCTCTGTGTGTGTATATGTTTGTATGATATTGTATATTGTCTGTTCCTCTGTGTGTGTATATGTCTGATATTTTTATTGTCTGTTCCTCTGTGTGTGTGTCTGTATGATATTGTATATTGTCTGTTCCTCTCTATGTGTGTGTATGACTGTATGATGTCCTATATTGTCTGTTCCTCTGTGTGTGTGTATATGTTTGTATGGTATTGTATATTGTCTGTTCCTCTGTGTGTATATTTGTCTGATATTTTATTGTCTGTTCCTCTGTGTGTGTGTCTGTATGATATTGTATATTGTCTGTTCCTCTGTGTGTGTGTATATGTTTGTATGATATTGTATATTGTCTGTTCCTCTGTGTGTGTATGTGTCTGATATTTTTATTGTCTGTTCCTCTGTGTGTATATTTGTCTGATATTTTTATTGTCTGTTCCTCTGTGTGTGTGTCTGTATGATATTGTATATTGTCTGTTCCTCTCTATGTGTGTGTATGACTGTATGCTGTCCTATATTGTCTGTTCCTCTGTGTGTGTGTGTGTGTATGTTTGTATGATATTGTATATTGTCTGTTCCTCTGTGTGCGTATATGTCTGATATTTTAATTGTCTGTTCCTGTGTGTGTGTGTGTATATCTGTATGATATTGTATAGTGTCTGTTCCTCTGTGTGTGTGTCTGTATGATATTGTATATTGTCTGTTCCTGTGTGTGTGTGTATATATATATGTCTGTGTGATATTTTAGATTTTCCAATGTGTGTGTTTGTATGATATTGTCTGTTCCTCTGTGTGTGTGTGTGTATGTCTGTATGATGTCCTATATTGTCTGTTCCTCTGTATGTGTCTGTGTGTGTGTATATATGTTTGTATGATATTGTATATTGTCTGTTCCTGTGTGTGTGTATCTCTGTATGTGTGTGTATGTCTGTATGATGTCCTATATTGTCTGTTCCTCTGTATGTGTGTGTGTGCGTGTATATCTGTTTGTATGATATTGTATATTGTCTATTCCTCTGTGTGTGTGTGTATATCTTTGTATGTGTGTGTATGTCTGTATGATGTCCTATATTGTCTGTTCCTCTGTATGTGTGTGTGTGTGTGTATATATGTTTGTATGATATTGTATATTGTCTATTCCTCTGTGTGTGTGTGTGTATCTCTGTATGATATTTTTGTCTGTTCCTCTGTGTGTGTATATGTTTGTATGATATTGTATATTGTATATTTGTATAATATTGTATATTGTCTGTTCCTCTGTGTGTGTATCTCTGTATGATATTTTTCTGTTCCTCTGTGTGTGTATATGTTTGTATGATATTGTATATTGTCTGTTCCTCTGTATGTGTGTGTGTATATATGTTGTATGATATTGTATATTGTCTGTTCCTCTGTGTGTGTATCTCTGTATGATATTTTTGTCTGTTCCTCTGTGTGTATATGTTTGTATGATATTGTATATTGTCTGTTCCTCTGTATGTGTGTGTGTGTGTATATATGTTGTATGATATTGTATATTGTCTGTTCCTCTGTGTGTATCTCTGTATGATATTTTTGTCTGTTCCTCTGTGTGTATATGTTTGTATGATATTGTATATTGTCTGTTCCTCTGTATGTGTGTGTGTATATATGTTTGTATGATATTGTATATTGTCTGTTCCTCTGTGTGTATATCTCTGTATGATATTTTTGTCTGTTCCTCTGTGTGTATATGTTTGTATGATATTGTATATTGTCTGTTCCTCTGTATGTGTGTGTGTATATATGTTTGTATGATATTGTATATTGTCTGTTCCTCTGTGTGTATATCTCTGTATGATATTTTTGTCTGTTCCTCTGTGTATATATGTTTGTATGATATTGTATATTGTCTGTTCCTCTGTGTGTATATCTCTGTATGATATTTTTGTCTGTTCCTCTGTGTATATATGTTTGTATGATATTGTATATTGTCTGTTCCTCTGTGTGTATCTCTGTATGATATTTTTGTCTGTTCCTCTGTGTGTGTATATGTTTGTATGATATTGTATATTGTCTGTTCCTCTGTGTGTATCTCTGTATGATATTTTTGTCTGTTCCTCTGTGTGTGTATATGTTTGTATGATATTGTATATTGTCTGTTCCTCTGTGTGTATCTCTGTATGATATTTTTGTCTGTTCCTCTGTGTATATATGTTTGTATGATATTGTATATTGTCTGTTCCTCTGTGTGTATCTCTGTATGATATTTTTGTCTGTTCCTCTGTGTGTATATGTTTGTATGATATTGTATATTGTCTATTCCTCTGTGTGTGTATCTCTGTATGATATTTTTGTCTGTTTCTCTGTGTGTGTATATGTTTGTATGATATTGTATATTGTATATTTGTATGATATTGTATATTGTATAGAACAATGCCATACTACCTTCAAAAAGAGACTGAAACCGTGGCTTTTCTTTCATACAGAGGACGGTCCTAGGTCATGACTTTCACACCAATAGTCTAGAACTCGGGCTAGCACTCTAAGCTGGCAGATGTCTAAACTAATTGGACTCCATGTTGACCTTTTACCCTTAATTTATCCAAATCCCACTCAGATATTTAGACAGCCCCTCGTTAATAGCCTAT
The DNA here is from genome assembly GCF_901001135.1 of Rhinatrema bivittatum. NCBI lineage: Eukaryota > Metazoa > Chordata > Amphibia > Gymnophiona > Rhinatrematidae > Rhinatrema > Rhinatrema bivittatum. The sequence goes on from NC_042633.1 coordinate 42,043,670, forward strand.
AATTTTATTGTTCTTTGACCCTGTTGCTTGGCTCCAAGTTATATTATACCTGTTATATGTAAAAGCAATCTTAGCTGCTAGTTTATGTTTTACTGTAAACCGAAGTGAGGTGTAATTGTCTACATGAATTTCGGTATATAAAAATGTTACATAAATAAATATATATTGAAACCAAACATAAGCTCCCTCCCTTACTCAGCTCCACCATACTCGACCTACTCACTTGCCCCCTTCTGTCCTATCCTTCCTCTGCCCTCTACACCCCCCCCCCCCCATACTTTCCCTTATTCCTCCGCGCGACCCTAACTACTTTCTATTGAAGAGAACAACGTCAAATTGATAAAACATTGCTGGTCTTTTAGAGCACCATCTTAGTAATACATAAGTTGATTGTAATTGTACATATTTTCAATTGTATATAGTTCATCTATTTTTCTCAATCTTTACTGCCTCTCCGATCCCATCCCTGTCCCCTCCCTCTCCCACTCCCTCTCTTCTTCTTTTCCCCCTCCCCCCCTGTTTTACTGTATTATGGTTTTTATTGTTTTTATTGTTTTTTGTAATTTTCCTCCTTTAAGTTCACTGTAAACCGGCATGATGTGCTTCACGAATGTCGGTAAATAAAAGTTAATAATTAAATAAATATATATATATATATTGTCTGTTCCTCTATGTGTGTATATGTCTGATATTTTTATTGTCTTTTCCTCTGTGTGTGTGTCTATATGATATTGTATATTATCTGTTCCTCTGTGTGTCTATGTGTGTGTATATGTGTCTATGTGTGTGTGTATGTCTGTATGATATTGTATATTATCTGTTCCTCTGTGTGTCTATGTGTGTGTATATGTCTGTATGATATTGTATATTGTCTGTTCCTGTGTGTGTGTATATGTCTGATATTTTTATTGTCTGATCCTCTGTGTGTGTGTATGTCTGTACGATATTGTATAGTGTTTGTTCCTCTGTGTGTGTGTCTGTATGATATTGAGGGGGGATATGATAGAGGTCTTTAAGATCATGAGAGGTCTAGAATGGGTAGACGTGACTCGGTTATTTACACTTTTGGATAATAGAAGGACTAGGGGGCATTCCATGAAGTTAGCAAGTAGCACATTTAAGACTAATCGGAGAAAATTCTTTTTCACTCAACGCACAATAAAGCTCTGGAATTTATTGCCAGAGGATGTGGTTAGTGCAGTTAGTGTAGCTGGGTTCAAAAAAGGTTTGGATAAGTTCTTGGAGGAGAAGTCCATTAATGGCTATTAATCAAGTTTACTTAGGGAATAACCACTGCTATTAATTGCATCAGTAGCATGGGATCTTCTTAGTGTTTGGGTAATTGCCAGGTTCTTGGGGCCTGGTTTTGGCCTCTGTTGGAAACAGGATGCTGGGCTTGATGGACCCTTGGTCTGACCCAGCATGGCAATTTCTTATGTTCTTATGTATATTGTCTGTTCCTGTGTGTGTATATGTCTGTATGATATTTTAGATTTTCCAATGTGTGTGTTTGTATGATATTGTGTATTGTCTGATCCTCTGTGTGTGTATATGTCTGTATGATATTGTATATTGTCTGTTCCTCTGTGTGTGTGTGTGATGTGTGTGTGTATGTCTATGATATTTTAGATTTTCCAATGTGTGTGTTTCTATGATATTGTATATTGTCTGTTCCTCTGTGTGTGTAGTATATGTCTGATATTTTTATTGTCTGATCCTCTGTGTGTGTATATGTCTGTATGATATTGTATAGTGTTTGTTCCTCTGTGTGTGTGTCTGTATGATATTGTGTATTGTCTGTTCCTCTGTGTGTGTGTGTACGTGTCAGTGTGTTTTCATGAATTCATTTAAAAGATTTTCCCAGACCACAAACAAGCCGCCTTTTCAGAATTAGGGTGGTTTAGCATCTTGCATTATTTATTGGGGGGTGAAGGGGGGATGGAAGTTTGTGTACACGCTCTGGAGGTTTACATATAATCTTCTCCTGGGATGCCTCACCACCTACCTCCCTGAGAGGGTAAAAGAAGAAAAAATACTTCCTCCTATGGATTTTCTTTTTAGCCTTTTAAAGATCTCTCTTTTATTTTTATTCTTTACGTTTCCTTTTTTTAAATTCTTTTGATCGGTAAAAATAAAACTGGGAAAGGTGGAAGCTGCTGGCAGCTGCTGGCAACCAAGGGGCCTTGTGGGACTGGAGATGGTTTCGGTTTTGTGTGGTTTTTTTTGTGTGTGTGTGTGTGTTTTGTTTTCTCCGCTTGGCACAAGTTGCCAACTTTAGATGATGGCACGGTAAGAGAAATAAATAAGACGAAGGGAAGAGCGAATGTAAAAAAAAAAAAAAAAAGTGACGGCCAGGGCTGCTCCAGCGACCTGCTCGTGCCAACGGCCCCCTCCTTATCGCCATTCTTCAAATCCCGCCGAGGCGAAGCTGCCACTGGGTTTCGGTCTGCATCGTCCCTCCTTCTTTCCTCCCTTCCTTCCTTCCTTCTCTCTCTCTCTCTCTCTCCATTCCTCCCTCCCTCCCTCCATACACCCCCACGCCCCCCCCTGGTTTTCAGGCAGTCATTGGCTGTCTTCTGGCTGTGTCTTTGCCAAATAGGTGGTTCCTCTTGCTTTTGCCTGGCACCGGCACCAGGCAAGCAACCGGCGGAGGGAGGGAAGGGGGTGGGTGGTTGATTCAGGGTGGTGGTGGTGTTGGGGGGGGGGGAAGAGAGAGACGGAGAAGGCAGAGCGTCAAAAGGAGAAAGAGAGCCGGAGAGAGAGAGGGAGAGAGAGTTTTTTTTTATTTTGGGAGCGGGGAAAAGGACGGTGTTTTTCTTTACCGGCTACAGATCCCTTCGTCTCCCACGCCCTGGCCCAGCCTTTATTTTATTTTATTATTATTATTTTTTTTTTCGGGAAAATATCCGTGCCACGCGATTCCTGGCAGACAGGCGAAGGGGAACAGCGAAGTTTTTTTTTTTTCTGCTTTCTTTGGTTCGCAGCGGCCTCTGCTCTCTCTCTCTCCACCCCCTCGCTCCCGTGGCCCTCCCTGCCCGCCTCCTCTCTCCCCGAAACATTTCGGTGGTTTTTTTTTTTTTTTTTACTTTTTAATCTTAGGTTACGTTTCCTCCCCTCCTTTCCATTCGTGGACGTGCTTCTACCCCCCCCCCCCCCCCCCCACCATCCACAAAAAAAAAAATAATAATTCTTTGACGGGGGTGGGGTGGGGAGGGAGGCTGCCGTTTCTTTACTCCGGACGTGTGCGCAGCCGTGGCGGCGTGAGCCGACCGCTTAATCCTCCTTTCCAAAATCTTTCACCCAATTCTGCATCTCCTTTTATTTTTTTTAATTAATTTTTATAGATTTTTTTTTGTTTGTTTTCATTTTTTTATTTTTATTCTCTTCCCCTCTTCCTGTCTTTTTTTTTTTTTTTTTAATTTTTAATTTTTTGATGCTTTGCCCAGCCGAGATTAGTGGCAGCACCCAGCCCGGGCTCCTCTCTTCTCTCTCCGTATTTGAACACCACCCACCCTCAAAACAGAGTGATCTGACACTGCTCTCCCCCCTCCCCCCCACGCCTTCCTCAAAAACCACAACAAGCGCGCATAACCTTCTTTTTTTTTTTTTCCTAAATTTGCCCTTCCATTTTCCCCTCTCTCCCCTCTCTCTGTTGTTGGGGGTGGGCGAGTATGTGGGGTTTGATAATTTAATATATATATATATATATAATTTTTTTGGCTGGGGGAGAGGGTTCTCCCGCTCCTCTTAAGCTCTTTCTCAGTCCAGAATTTCAGAGTCGGGAGTTGTAGAGCCTGTGATGAGCCAGAGGAATGGTAACTATGAAGAGAAGTCGTGTGCGTGTGCTCGTGTGTGCGCGCGTTTCTGCGTGTTTTTACATGTTTTGTAAACATATTTTTTTTTTTAAACATTTTTTATTTTATTTGATACGAGGCAATTTATTTTACGGCAGTAAAAATGGTGACGGTAAACCACCCTCGCCCTCCCCCACCTCCCTAAAAAAAAAAAAAAAAAAAGATTTCAGTCGTTACAGCTGCGACCGCAAGACAAAATTTTTATTTCGAGAAAATGTATTTTAAGAAAACAAACCCCCTAATTCTCGACGTGATTCTCTTTCCCTTAAATTTTAAATTTAATAACAGTGCGGGGTGGGGGGGATGTCACCCGGTGAAGTTAGAGAGCGAGGACTGCATCAGGTCGCGGCAAAATGGCGTGGGAAGTAGGGCGCTCTTTGGTTTTCATGCCGCTCTGCGCCACTTAAATTTAATTTTAAATTTTTTATTTTCTTTTTTTCTTTTTTTTTTTTTTTACATGGAGGTGTCTGTCTTCCGCCTCCCCCCCCCCTTTTTATTTTTTTTTTTAATCTCTCTCTCTCTCCCCCTCATCCTCCAACACCCCCCTCTCCCCGTTCAATGGTTGTTAATTTTTTTATTTTTTTTTTTCTTCCTCCTCCTCCTCGGCTTAGGATGAATTCCACCCCTTCATCGAGGCCCTGCTCCCGCACGTCCGCGCCTTCTCCTACACGTGGTTCAACCTGCAGGCCCGCAAGCGGAAGTATTTCAAGAAGCACGAGAAGAGGATGTCGAAGGACGAGGAGCGGGCCGTGAAGGACGAGCTGCTGGGGGAGAAGCCGGAGGTCAAGCAGAAGTGGGCTTCCCGCCTGCTGGCCAAGCTGCGCAAGGACATCAGGCCCGAGTTCCGCGAGGACTTCGTGCTGACCGTCACCGGCAAGAAGGTGCCCTGCTGCGTCCTCTCCAACCCCGACCAGAAGGGCAAGATCCGGAGGATAGACTGCCTCCGGCAAGCTGACAAGGTCTGGCGGCTGGACTTGGTGATGGTCATTTTGTTCAAGGGGATCCCCTTGGAAAGTACGGACGGGGAGCGGCTCTACAAGTCGCCCCAGTGCTCCAACCCGGGCCTCTGCGTCCAGCCTCACCACATCGGGGTCTCCATCAAGGAGCTGGACCTCTACCTGGCTTACTTCGTCCACACTCCCGGTAGGTCCGTGAGCCAGAGCTCTTTTTATTGCATCTTCTTCTGTGTGGTTGTTGTTACGGTTGTTAATCCTCTTCTCCGGCTCAGTCTCTTCGGCTTTTATGATTTATATTTTATTCCCTTTTCAATCTCTCTTTTCTTCTTTCCTTCTCTCCCGTCTTTTGTTTAAATTATATTTTATTAAATGCTAAAAAAAAAATAAAATACAGGCTTTAGCATCACTCACTGCCAAAATGCAGATTCACATTTTTAAATGAAAGGTAAAATCATGAAAAACACATTTTTTTAATGTTTCTTTTTTTGCTTTCCGTTTTTATTTTTTTTTTGCGTGGCGTTTTAGATTGCGCAATTTCATTTTTGCATGCGCAGTTTAATTTTCGTGCGCACTAAAATGAAATGACACAAAACTGCACATCCCTACCCTTTCTTTCTGCAGCTCTGGCAGATTCCGTCTGTGCTGTTAACGTTTTTTCGGTTTTTTGGTTTTTTTTTTTTAAACCTTCTCTTCTTCTCCTAAAATTTTGTATCCTTTCTTCCTTTTGAAGCGGTTTGGGGGAAGTGAGGGTGGGCGTTAAAGGTGCCGCTTGTTAAATTGTTTTATGAAAACAAAGAGGGTTTGGAGCGCGAGCTGGTTATGGAGCCCAGCGGATCGCACACACCGCGCCGCCCTTGCCCAGTAAGAACTCCCTAGGAACGCGGGATCTGCATTTTGGCCAGAGAAAGAAATGGGCGAAGGGGAGAAAAAAGTTAAAAGCTTTGGGCCTGTGACCCTTTTGTTTTCTCTGGCTGGGCATGGCGGGTCTGGATCAGTGCCGGGCAGGCAAATGTCAGGGAGGGGGGGGGAGTGAAATCTGTTCCTACCACAAAGTAAAAACTCTGCCGTCGGTATTTGGAGAGAGAATTCTTCTATTTGCCTTTCCACCCTTTGCCGTACAGCAGGAGAGGACGACGGGAGAGGGAAACACATTTCCTTCGTTTGGTTTGTGGGTTTGTGTTTGTTTTTTTTAAATAATTATTTTAATTGCAAGTTTCTCTCAGGGCTGGGACACGGGGGGGGGGGGGGGGGGGGGGCAGCTCCCCCCCCCCAAGGTATAATGAACCACAGCGACTCCGCTCCCTGGCACCTTGTAGAGGATCTCCTGGCCCTCTCCAAAGTGTATTTATAGTGTGTCCGGCTCCTTTCTGCAAACCTGGTTTGGCGGCGCTTTCCTCGGCCTGTGCGTTTTTGAGTCTCATTGCAGCTTTTGCGTGGAGGGGTGTCCGGCTGCACCGTCTCCCGGGGGTGCTGTCCCAGCGAGAGGGCCTCAGTCCTCAAGACACCGGCGGCTGTAGCACTGCCAGCTCCTCTTCCTTCCCGCGAGTGACACTAGGACTGGGGATTTTATTTTGCTGGCTCTGGCCTGGTTATGTGCTATCCTCTCCTCCTCCTCCTCCTCCTCGTCCTTCTCCCCCAACCCCCCAATCCTTTGTAATACCCTCTCCCTGCCAATGCCGGGTCCAGGCTCCCTGGCAGGAAAGACTAAATACACCCACACAGACATACACATACAAAAAGACACACACGCACACATGCAAACACACAGGGAAATATGCAAACACATGCACGGATCCAAATACACATGCAAAAAGACACACTAGCACACAGGGAAATATGCAAACACATGCACGTATCCAAATACACATGCAAAAAGCCACACACACACACACACACACACAGGGAAATATGCACGGATCCAAATACAAATGCAAAAAGACACACACACACACACACACACACACACACAGGGAAATATGCACGGATCCAAATACAAATGCAAAAAGACACACACACACACACACATGCAAACACACAGGGAAATATGCAAACACATGCATGTATCCAAATACAAATGCAAAAAGACACACACACACACACACACACACACAGGGAAATATGCACGGATCCAAATACAAATGCAAAAAGACACACACACACACACACACACACACACAGGGAAATATGCACGGATCCAAATACAAATGCAAAAAGACACACACACACACATGCAAACACACAGGGAAATATGTAAACACATGCATGTATCCAAATACAAATGCAAAAAGACACACACACACACACACATGCAAACCCACAAGGAAATATGCAAACACATGCACGTATCCAAATACAAATGCAAAAAGACACACACACACACACACACACGCACACAGGGAAATATGCACGGATCCAAATACAAATGCAAAAAGACACACACACACACATGCAAACACACAGGGAAATATGCAAACACATGCACGGATCCAAATACACATGCAAAAAGACATACACACACACACATGCAAACACACAGGGAAATATGCAAACACATGCACGTATCCAAATACACATGCAAAAAGACACACACTCACACATGCAAACACATGCATGGATCCAAATACACATGCAAAAAGACTCACACACACACACATGCAAACACACAGGGAAATATGCAAACACATGCACGTATCCAAATACACATGCAAAAAGACACACACACACACACATGCAAACACACAGGGAAATATGCAAACACATGCACGGATCCAAATACACATGCAAAAAGACACACTAGCACACAGGGAAATATGCAAACACATGCACGTATCCAAATACACATGCAAAAAGATGCAAACACACGGAAATATGCAAACACATGCACGTATCCAAATACACATGCAAAAAGATGCAAACACACAGGGAAATATGCAAACACATGCATGTATCCAAATACACATGCAAAAAGACACACACACACATGCAAACACACAGGGAAATATGCAAACACATGCACGTATCCAAATACACATGCAAAAAGACACACACACATGCAAACACATAGGGAAATATGCAAACACATGCACGTATCCAAATACACATGCAAAAAGATGCAAACACACAGGGAAATATGCAAACACATGCACGTATCAAAAGACACACACAGGGAATATGCAAACACATGCACCTATCCAAATACACATGCAAAAAGACACACACACACATGCAAACACACAGGGAAATATGCAAACACATGCACGGATCAAAAGACACACACAGGGAAATATGCAAACACATGCACGTATCCAAATACACAGGAAAAAAGACACACACACAGGGAAATATGTAAACACATACAAGTATCCAAATACACATGCAAAAAGACACACACACATGCAAACACACAGGGATATATGCAAACTCATGCACATATCCAAATACACATGCAAAAAGACACACACACACATGCAAACACACAGGGAAATATGCAAACACATGCACGGATCAAAAGACACACACAGGGAAATATGCAAACACATGCACCTATCCAAATACACATGCAAAAAGACACACACACACACATGCAAACACACAGGGAAATATGCAAACACATACACGTATCCAAATACACATGCAAAAAGACACACACACACATGCAAACACACAGGGAAATATGCAAACACATGCACGGATCAAAAGACACACACAGGGAAATATGCAAACACATGCACGTATCCAAATACACATGAAAAAAGACACACACACAGGGAAATATGTAAACACATACACGTATCCAAATACACATACAAAAAGACACACACACACATGCAAACACAAGCACGGATCAAAATACACATGCAAAAAGACACACTCGCACACATGCAAACACACCGGGAAATATGCAAACACATGCACGGATTGAAATACACATGCAAAAAGACACACACAGGGAAATAAGTAAACACGTGCACGGATCCAAATACACATGCAAAAAGACACTTACACGCACACATGCAAACACACAGGGAAATATGCAAACACATGCACGTATCCAAATACACATACAAAAAGACACACACACACATGCCTCTTATTTTTCCTCCTCCAAGTTATACATCCTTGTTATAATGTAACTTTACTCTCCTTCAAATTGTATTTACTGTTTGGTTGGTTATAGTTCCTAATTGTTTGATGTAAACCGAGTTGATTTGATTTGTATCAAGAAATTCGGTATAGAAAAGCCTTTAATAAATAAATAAATAAATAAATAAACATGCAAACACACAGGGAAATATGCAAACACATGCATGTATCCAAATACACATGCAAAAAGACACACACACACATGCAAACACACAGGGAAATATGCAAACACATGCACGTATCCAAATACAAATACAAAAAGACACACACACACATGCAAACCCACAAGGAAATATGCAAACACATGCACGTATACAAATACACATGCAAAAAGACACACACGCACACATGCAAACACACAGGGAAATATGCAAACACATGCACGTATACAAATACACATGCAATAAGACATACACGCACACATGCACGTATCCAAATACACATGCAAAATACACACGCATGCAAACACACAGGGAAATATGCAAACACATGCCTGTATCTAAATACACATACAAAAAGACACTACACGCACACATGCAAACCCACAAGGAAATATGCAAACACATGCACGTATCCAAATTACAAATACAAAAAGACACACACACACATGCAAACCCACAAGGAAATATGCAAACACATGCACGTATACAAATACACATGCAAAAAGACACACTCGCACACATGCAAACACACAGGGAAATATGCAAACACATGCACGGATCCAAATACATATGCAAAAAGACACACACTCACACATGCAAACCCGCAAGGAAATATGCAAACACATGCACGTATACAAATACACATGCAATAAGACATACACGCACACATGCACGTATCCAAATACACATGCAAAATACACACACAAGCAAACACACAGGGAAATATGCAAACACATGCCTGTATCTAAATACACATACAAAAAGACACACACGCACACATGCAAACCCACAAGGAAGTATGCAAACACATTCACGTATCCAAATACACATGCAAAAAGACACACACATGCACGTATCTGAATACACATGCAAAAAGATGCACACATGCACATATCCAAATACACATGCAAACACGGACACACATCCAAATAACCATACAAAAAGACACACACGCACACATGAAAATACACAGGGAAATGTATTTATTTGATTTAAAAGCATTTATTACCTGCCCTTCCTACGTTCAGAGAAGGGTACATTAAGAACACACTCTATCAAATAGCTAATGAAAGAAACTGTTAAGTGAATCAACAATAAGAGTAAAGTCAGGCATCGTATAGCATGGACAGACATGGAAATAGCAGGCATACAGTAACCACTAGTCAATAAAGTCGCTATTAAGTTGTTAAGACATTATGAATAATATGCAAATACACAGGGAAATATGCAAATACAGGCACACATCCAAATACATATGCAAAAAGAGGGACATGCACACTTGCAGCAAACTCACAGGGAAACATGGAGACACCCGCACATGCATGGAGTTTTAGACACGCACACGCCTGTAGACTGTGCCTTTTTCCCGTGCCCTCCATGATCTTTGCTGCTTGTTTAAAAAAAAAAAAAAAAGCCTCCTCCAGGCTCTCTGGGAGATTTGGGTGTTTGTTTGAGGAGCCTTGAGCTAAAACTGGCGCGGCAGTCCGAAATTTAAAATAAATAAAACTAAATGGAGTAACGTCCACCCCTGCAGGGGGAGAGTTTGGGACTTGAAGCCAAAGCAAATGTAAAGCGGCCACAAAAGTGAGATCTGAAAGAGTTTGGTCCCTGCCCCCACGGGCTTAGGAAGGCTCCTGCCCGAGCAGCGAGTCACAAAGGCGCATTCAAAAAGGGGGAGGGAGAGCAGGAGCCGGGGGGGGCCACCGTCCGGACCAGCAGCGCGCCCTGGGGTTTCTCTTCCCTGCAGACCCTTGCGGGGGTCAAGGGGCCACCCGCCACCGCCCGCCCAGAGCCTCCTTTCAGGAAAACGAGCGCACGGTACTTCCCAAAATGCAAAGGTGCGCGTGCTGGGGGCACGCGTGGAAAATGACCCCCCTCCCCCCGCCGCCCCTGATGTACGACCTGGGCAACAGAGGTCCACGGTTTTTGTTTTTTTCAAGCCAGGAAAGTTTCCTGGGGGGGGGGAGGGGGGAGGGGAGGGCAGATTTGTGACCGGGGGGGGGGGGGTGTCTGCCCCCTCCCATCCTTAACGATTGTGGTTTGCTCCATTTCATTAGATTGCTTTACGGGAGGAGGGTGGGGGTGGCATCGGCACCCCCCCCCCCCCGGCCTGTCTCTCGCACCCGGCGCCGGGACGGGCTCCAGGCGGCCTCCTTCTCCCTCGGGGTGGTCGGGGGGGGGGGGGGGGTGAGAACGGTGAAAAAAGAGAGCCAGGGATGTGGGGACGGTCAGGAAAAATGAGTGGAGAAGCAGTGGCGAGAGAGAGAGAGAGGAGAACGCCCTGGAAAAGAATAAGACCAGAGGCTCTACGGACCAGTGCCAGAATCCGGGAAGTGAGCTGCGCTGCTGTCCTGCCTGGTTTTATTATTTGCTACTTTTTTTTTTTTTTCGCAGTTATTTAAATGGCATCGGCCGTAACCTGCAGAGGTCGGCGCACGGTCCCTCCCCCAGCCCGCCCACCCCCTCCCCGAATATCGCCTGGCCCGCGTGGCGAAAAGACCGCAAGCGTCCTTAACACCTTTCGGAGACGGCGGGCGGCAGCGTCCGCGAGTTCGTGGCCACTCTCAGTCACGCGGGCTTTTACTAATTTTCCCCAAAACAGTGCCCGCAGTCACCGGCCCTCCCTAACCCACCCCCCGCCCGGGAAATCCTCTCGTCCTGAATGCGAGACACAAATCCAGAAAATCCAAAAGGCCGGAGGAATGAGAAAAAGACAGGAAGAGGACAGAGGAGAGAGGAGAGGACGTACGGGGGTGCAAGCACTATATCGCTGGGAGAGACGGGCAAGTCCTGGGGTGAGAGCGGGACTGACGTGTGACAGAGGAACCCCCCCCCCCCAGCTCTTCCTGCGTGGACCTGCGGACCTCTCGCACGGGCACGAGGTCCGGGAGTCATTCACGCACCTGCGCTTGCGGGACAGAACTGGGACTGCTCACCCAAACCCCTTCCGATGCTACTTCCCTTCCCTGCCGGCGGCAGAAGACCCTGCGGAAACCACGCTCCGTACGTATGGAGCGAGCCCGTCGGGCCACAACGGCACTGGCTGCCAGCACCCGAAACAGCAACGAGCCAAACCTGGTTGAAAGGCAAGCGCTGCAAACCCATCACGCCGGCCCTAGAGCCCCAGTACGCCTCCCGTGGGGGGGAAAGAGAGCCCCTACGCCTAAACTTAAACGCCTCACCTCGGTCGCCCCCCCCCCCCGATACAGAATATGGGGGCCACATAATTAGAATATCCGAATCCAGGAGAGCAGGATGAATGCAGGGGGCATCCCCGAGGGAGTGGTGGGAACCGTCAGCCTGGATAAACTGGAAGGAGGGGGCCACACGTTCTTTATTTTTTTTCTGCGTTTCCAGAGAAAACTGGAAGGTGCAGGTGAAAAACTTGAGGTGGGAGCCCCGAGTAGCCAGGGCGGGGCACTAAGTGTGTGTGTGTGGTGTGAGTTCCAATCCCGGCGCAGCATAAACCTGAGCTTCACAGGGTGCGCAGAAATAGCTCAGGGACGTTTAAATGCTTCTGAGAATCCCAGGATATGCGCAAAACTGCAAGCGTCCTCCCCCCCCCCCCCCCCCCCCAGCCTCGCCTTCTTCCCTGGGTAATGCCCCCTGCCAGGTCCGGGTTAAATGCAGGCACACAGGGGGGGTCGACGGAGGGGTCTCTCCCCCCCCCCCCCCGACAGCCGAATAACCAGGCCGACACAATAAAGCCGGGCGTGAAACTGGCGCCCCTAATACCTCCTTGGCGGTGGCTGTCAGCGGGGTTAGGGCCAGGGGACCCTCGTTAATTCTGCGCCCCCTTTTTTTTCCTAAGCTGACCACGGCACGCTTTTTTTTTTTTAAACCTTTTGGTTCCTCCGACTTGGTCCCGCCACGATATTAAGTCTGAGGATATCAAGTCTGAGGATCTGTTTTCTGCACATTTTTTTTTTTTTTTGGGCTTCTGGGAAAAATGAGTGCCCTGCCCCGGGCAGGCGTTAATTTCTGGGCGTGAAAATGTGCAGGTCGGGCGCACTTTTATTTATTTATTTTTTGGATTTGCGATGGACGAGCGCCGTTAGTTTCACGAGGGATTGGATGCGCGCCGATCCCCCCTTTACGGTATATAAGGGGCCGTGGACGTCCGTCCGAAACCAGCGTCCGACCCCCCCCCCCCCCCCCGGGGTTACACGGTGCGCCCGGCTGAGCTCGCTGCATTGGATCGTCCTGAATGCTTTTAAATTTATTTTTCTTCCTATTAACCCTTTTTCGCTCGTGCCGATCACAATTTGAGCATTAAAAAAAAAACTATATAAAAATATAAATATAAATATATATATATACGTATATAGAAAAAAAGCAAGCTGAAAATCTGGTTGAAACTTCAGACACGAGCGTCGGCTCCCTCTCTGCGCGATTGCTTTCTGACTCCTGCAGTTCCTCGCAGACCTGCACGCGCTCGGTGCCCGGAGAACGCTGGCGCTGCTTGCCCTCTGCCTCTCCTCCCTCAGCCTTTCGGGAGGGGGGAAACGGCTTGGACCCCCTGTAAACCTGCTTCTGTACGGGTCTGACTGTGGGGAAGCTGTTGGCGGTCTCTCTTCCTGCTCGGGGGCATTTATCTTCCTGCAGACGAGCTTCCCACCCTCTATCCTGTGCGCGCGCGCCGGCATCTAGCTTACCGATATTTTATTTGCGTGCGCTCTTGCTATTAATAATTTATTTCTAGAGACGTGGTGGAGAAAGAGAGAGGTCAGTAGCCGTAGCAGAAAGAAGAAGGTCCCATCGGGAAGGGTCTGGTTTCATTAAAAAAAAAGCTTTTTAAAATTCTCCCCAGTCATACTGATTTTTTAATTTTTTTTTTTTTAAAGAAATTCATAAACATTTAATAAATAAATGTGGGAGAAAAAAAATAAATGATTATATTGTGTACACCGAGTGTCTCTGTAACCCACCCAACCATGAGGGTCAGGGACCATGCTGAAGGACTGAGGACGCCTACGACATGATCCAACCATAGGAGCTACCACCCAGGAAAAAGATCTAGGCATCATAGTGGATAACGCATAGAAATTGTCGGCTCAGTGTGCTGCGGCGATCAAAAAAGCAAACAGAATTTATTTATTTTTATTTATTTATTTAAATCATTTATATACCGTTTTACCAAGTACATGACATGACCAAAACGGTTTACAATACACTATCAAAAATAAAAACCTAACTAAAATATAAAATAAAATAGCCCCCCAACTGCATTAAGCAAAAAATTAAAATTAAAAATTTTGGAAAAAAATTACAGTCAAAAAACTCATGATCAATTTTCAAAATAAAAATAAAATTTAAACTACAGTAGTTTTTAACCATTAACTTATAAACAAGAGAAAGATAATAACCCAGCACTTATTCACTGTAATTAATCAAACAAGAGTATTGTTCAGAAATCAGGATCTAGCTTTGGGAATTATTAGGAAGGGAATGGTGAATAAAACGGAAAATGTCATAATGCCTCTGTATCGCTCCATGGTGAGACCCCACCTTGAATACTGTGTACAATTCTGGTCGCCGCATCTCAAAAAAGATATAATTGTGATGGAGAAGATACAGAGAAGGGCTACCAAAATGATAAAGGGGATGGAACAACTCCCCTATGAGGAAAGACTAAAGAGGTTAGGACTTTTCAGCTTGGAGAAGAGACGACTGAGGGGGGATATGATAGAGGTGTTTAAAATCATGAGAGGTCTAGAACGAGTAGATGTGACTCGGTTATTTACTCTTTCATATAATAGAAGGACTAGGGGGCACTCCATGAAGTTAGCAAGTAGCACATTTAAGACTAATCTTGGAAAATTCTTTTTCACTCAACGCACAATAAAGCTCTGGAATTTGTTGCCAGAGGATGTGGTTAGGCCAGTTAGTGCAGCTGATTTTATAAAAGATTCAGATAAGTTTCTGGAGAAGTCCATAAACTGATATTGATCAATAGGAAATAGCCACTGCTATTACTGGGATTAGTAGCACGGGATCTGTTTAATGTTTGGGTACTTGCCAGGTACTTGTAGCTTGGATTGGCCACTGTTGGAAACAGGATGCTAGGCTTGATGGACCCTTGTTCTGACCCAGTATGGCATATCTTATGTTCTTATTACTGTGCTGAAGGACTGAGTGTCTCTGTAACCCGATCCAGCCATGAGAGAGCTGGGGACTGTGCTGAAGGACTGAGTGTCTCTGTAACCCGATCCAGCCATGAGAGAGCAGGGGACTGTGCTGAAGGACTGAGTGTCTCTGTAACCCGATCTAGCCATGAGAGAGCTGGGGACTGTGCTGAAGGACTGAGTGTCTCTGTAACCCGATCCAGCCATGAGAGAGCAGGGGACTGTGCTGAAGGACTGAGTGTCTCTGTAACCCGATCCAGCCATGAGAGAGCAGGGGACTGTGCTGAAGGACTGAGTGTCTCTGTAACCCGATCCAGCCATGAGAGAGCAGGGGACTGTGCTGAAGGACTGAGTGTCTCTGTAACCCGATCCACCCATGAGAGAGCAGGGGACTGTGCTGAAGGACTGAGTGTCTCTGTAACCCGATCCAGCCATGAGAGAGCAGGGGACTGTGCTGAAGGACTGAGTGTCTCTGTAACCCGATCCAGCCACGAGAGAGCTTTTCCCTCTCCTCTTCCTGGGAGATGCAGGAAGATTCTCTGCCCCTTCCTATCAGGGGTGGGGAGACACCACTCTCCCTATTCTTAGCTCGCCCCTCGCTCTGGGCCCAGCCGGGAGAGTGCACGTCCAGTGTCTAATTATAACCTGCCTGACCCGTGAATATTAATAGCACTGGCTTTCTCTCTCCCTCTCTCTCTCGCAGGGGTGAGGAGAGCTCAGTCTCACTCAGCGTGGGCAGAGGGGGGGGGGGGTGGCATGGAAGGGGGGGGGGCAGGAAAAGTTAAAGAAATGCTAATCCCTCCCTGGCAGGGCTGAGGACGTGAGAACAGCAGTATTTCCTCCGGGAACGCAGGGGGTCGGGGGGGGGGGGGGCAGGAAGTCCATCTGCCCCTGGCACCTTGCATCTCCCTTTCTCTTGCCTTTCCACCCAGCCTGGCATGCAGCCTTGCCCCCCCCCCCCCCCCCCACCTTCTTTCTGACCCGGCCAGAGCCGCAGGGATCTGGGCCGAGCTGTGCCCCACGATGGTTTCTATTTCCAGCCTCCCCCCCCCCCCCCCCCTCTCCCAGCGTGCAGCTCGGACAGACCCGGCGCTGCCGCCGCCGCCAGGGAGGAAACAAGCCTGGAGGTCGCCAGCTGAATACGGTGGGCGAGCAGCGGGGTGAGCGGGGAGGGAGCAGTTCTTCACCAGAGCCCCGTGCAGGCGTCACACTGATACACGTAAAGCATGAATACAGCACAGACAGCTGAAGAACAGATCTTCATCAGAGCCCCATGCAGGCGTCACACTGATACACGTAAAGCATGAATACAGCACAGACGGCTGAAGGGCAGATCTTCATCAGAACCCCGTGCAGGTGTCACACTGATACACGTAAAGCATGAATACAGCACGGACGGCTGAAGGGCAGATCTTCATCAGAGCCCCGTGCAGGCGTCACACTGATACACGTAAAGCATGAATACAGCACGGACAGCTGAAGAGCGGATCTTCATCAGAGCCCCAGTCAGGCGTCACACTGATACACGTAAAGCATGAATACAGCACAGATGGCTGAAGGGCAGATCTTCATCAGAGCCCCATGTAGGCGTCACACTGATACACGTAAAGCATGAATACAGCATGGACGGCTGAAGGGCAGATCTTCATCGGAGCCTCATGCAGGCGTCACACTGATACACGTAAAGCATGAATACAGCACAGACGGCTGAAGGGCAGATCTTCATCAGAGCCCCGTGCAGGCATCACACTGATACACATAAAGCATGAATACAGCACAGAGAGCTGAAGAGCAGATCTTCATCAGAGCCCCAGGTAGGCGTCACACTGATACACGTAAAGCATGAATACAGCACAGACAGCTGAAGAGCAGATCGTCATCAGAGCCCCAGGTAGGCGTCACGCTGATACACGTAAAACATGAATACAGCACAGACAGCTGAAGAGCAGATCGTCATCAGAGCCCCAGGTAGGCGTCACGCTGATACACGTAAAACATGAATACAGCATGGATAATGACACAGGATAGGATGGAAGAAATGTACACACCTCTTATTTACAAAAAAAAAGTGCAGGACTGAAAAAAAAAGAAGAAAAATATATTTTATGGCCAAATTAAAAAAACAAAAGTTGATCTCTGGTATAAGCAGCTTGGAATCTCTCTAGCCCTTGGGATCCGGCCAGGCACTTGTGACCTGGCTTTGCCACTGTTGGAGACAGGATGCTGGGCTTGATGGACCCTCGGTCCGACCCAGTATGGCTTGTTCTTATGTTCTACATATTTCCCTTCAGAACATGAGAACATTATCCTAGGGATAAGAAGGGGATTTCTGCAACTCCACCTTAATGGTTAATAGACGTTTCCTCCAGCAATTTTTTCTAAACCTTTCTTAAAGGCAACTACAGCAACAGTTTTCATCACATCTTCTGGCAACAAACCCAGAGTTTAATTATGTGTTGAGTAAAAATATATTTTCTCCTATTTGTCTTAAATCTATCACTTAGTGACTTCATTGTGTGTCCCCTGGTCTTTGTACTTTTTGAAAGAGTAAACAACTGATTAATGTTTACTTGTTCCACTCCATTCATTATGTAGACCTGTATCATATCCCCCCTCAGCCGTCTCTTCTCCAAGCTGAAGAGTCCTAAGCTCTTCAGCCTTTCCTCATAGGGGCATCATCCCATCTCCTTTATCATGTTGGTCGCCCCTCTCTGTTCCTTTTCTAATTCTCCTATATCTTGAAACTCCAAGTACAGAGTGGGAAGACTGAGGTGCATTGGCAGAGCTGTGTGTGAGGGTCTCAGTACTGGAATAGCAGGAGGTGCTGCAGGGCAGGAGTGAGGTGCATTGGCAGAGCTGTGTGTGAGGGTCTCAATACTGGAATAGCAGGGGGTGCTGCAGGGCAGGAGTGAGGTGCATTGGCAGAGCTGTGTGTGTGAGGGTCTCAGTACTGGAATAGCATGGGGTACTGCAGGGCAGGAGTGAGGTGCATTGGCAGAGCTGTGTGTGAGGGTCTCAGTACTGGAATAGCAGGAGGTGCTGCAGGGCAGGAGTGAGGTGCATTGGCAGAGCTGTGTGTGAGGGTCTCAGTACTGGAATAGCAGGAGGTGCTGCAGGGCAGGAGTGAGGTGCATTGGCAGAGCTGTGTGTGAGGGTCTCAGTACTGGAATAGCAGGGGGTGCTGCAGGGCAGGAGTGAGGTGCATTGGTAGAGCTGTGTGTGAGGGTCTCAGTACTGGAATAGCAGGGGGTGCTGCAGGGCAGGAGTGAGGTGCATTGGTAGAGCTGTGTGTGAGGGTCTCAGTACTGGAATAGCAGGGGGTGCTGCAGGGCAGGAGTGAGGTGCATTGGCAGAGCTGTGTGTGAGGGTCTCAGTACTGGAATAGCAGGAGGTGCTGCAGGGCAGGAGTGAGGTGCATTGGCAGAGCTGTGTGTGAGGGTCTCAGTACTGGAATAGCAGGGGGTGCTGCAGGGCAGGAGTGAGGTGCATTGGCAGAGCTGTGTGTGAGGGTCTCAGTACTGGAATAGCAGGGGGTGCTGCAGGGCAGGAGTGAGGTGCATTGGCAGAGCTGTGTGTGAGGGTCTCAGTACTGGAATAGCAGGGGGTGCTGCAGGGCAGGAGTGAGGTGCATTGGCAGGGCTGTGTGTGAGGGTCTCAGTACTGGAATAGCAGGGGGTGCTGCAGGGCAGGAGTGAGGTGCATTGGCAGAGCTGTGTGTGAGGGTCTCAGTACTGGAATAGCAGGGGGTGCTGCAGGGCAGGAGTGAGGTGCATTGGTAGAGCTGTGTGTGAGGGTCTCAGTACTGGAATAGCAGGGGGTGCTGCAGGGCAGGAGTGAGGTGCATTGGCAGAGCTGTGTGTGTGTGAGGGTCTCAGTACTGGAATAGCAGGGGGTGCTGCAGGGCAGGAGTGAGGGGCATTGGCAGAGCTGTGTGTGAGGGTCTCAGTACTGGAATAGCAGGGGGTGCTGCAGGGCAGGAGTGAGGTGCATTGGCAGAGCTGTGTGTGTGTGAGGGTCTCAGTACTGGAGTAGCAGGAGGTGCTGCAGGGCAGGAGTGAGGTGCATTGGCAGAGCTGTGTGTGAGGGTCTCAGTACTGGAATAGCAGGGGGTGCTGCGAGGCAGGAGTGAGGTGCATGGGCAGGGCTGTGTGTGAGGGTCTCAGTACTGGAATAGCAGGAGGTGCTGCAGGGCAGGAGTGAGGTGCATTGGCAGATGCACGTGGGGGCATTTGGCTTTCCATGTTCCTGTCTTGGTATAAGCTCACATTGTATCAGGGTGTTGTGCTCTTTCCTGGTGGTAGGGAGATCATGAACTGCCTGGCAAGGAGGGAGTGAGGGTTTTGTAATAAGGTCCTGCTTTGTGAGGCGGGGCGGGTGGGAGGGATGGATTTCTGCAAGGAACCCCTTAGGTAGGGGTCAGTGCCCTGGTGTGAATGTAGAGGACTCCCCCCTCCTCTGGGCCCCTGTCAGCTCCTTGAACTGCCTCTGTGCTATGCGTCCTGTTCAGCCTTTCCTTCCCTCTCTTTCTCTTGCTTTCTATCCCATGCTTTCCTCCACCTCTTTTCCCCCTCCCTCCATCTGCCCTGTTGTCCATTTCTCTTAAACCACACCGCACCCCCATCCTCAGGCTTGCTTTTGTTTCTCACCGCGTGACTTACTCACTTTTTAGATTTTACTGCTTGCGATGGTCTGGGTCCTCCGTTACTGGCGTTTTAAAGTTCGGGAGATCTTGGTTGGGAATATCAGATGCACCAGCATCCACTGTTACCCCAGCGCCAACCTCAGATATATCCTCCGGTTATAGGAGATGCCAGGGTTAGGTGCGGCACTGATGATGGATGCCAGGTATTTAGTTAGGTTTATTAACTTGTTATACTGCCTTTGCACTCAGGTGTGATTGGTGTGAAAGCACAAGCACTGGGGATTATCCGCTGAGAACATCAGTTTTCTGCACGTGAGAGTCATAAAGCCTGAGGAATCAGTGACACAGTGTTCGAAGCGATGGTGTTACAGTGACAGGGTGTTCGCAAAAGATTCAGGACGGCGGTGATGCACTACGACAAAGGCTAAAAATACCAGAGGAGACTCCAGGAAAATACAGAGAGCGCAGGGGCTGGAAATACCAGAGGAGACTCCAGCACAGTACAGAGAGTGCGGGGGGCTGGAAATACCAGAGGAGACTCCAGCACAGTACAGAGAGTGCGGGGGGCTGGAAATACCAGAGGAGACTCCAGCACAGTACAGAGAGTGCAGGGGCTGGAAATACCAGTGGAGACTCCTGAGAAATGCAGAGAGCGCAGGGGCTGGAAATAGCAAAATGCCAGAGGAGACTCCAGCACTGTACAGAGAGCACAGGGGCTGGAAATACCAGAGGAGACTCCAGCACAGTACAGAGAGCGCAGGGGCTGGAAATACCAGAGGAGACTCCTGAGAAATGCAGAGAGCGCAGGGGCTGGAAATACCAGAGGAGACTCCAGCACAGTACAGAGAGCGCAGGGGCTGAAAATGCCCGAGGAGACTCCTGCACAATGCAGAGACCGCAGGGGCTGGAAATACCAAAAGGAGACTCCTGCACAATGCAGAGAGCACAGGGGCTGGAAATACCAGAGGAGACTCCTGCACAGTGCAGAGAGCACAGGGGCTGGAAATACCAGAGGAGACTCCTGCACAGTGCAGAGAGCGCAGGGGCTGGAAATACCAGAAGAGACTGTGTTTGCATCACACACTGACACTGGATCGGGTTTATCTGAGGCCAGGGAATGAGCTGCATGCGGAAGCTGCAGGTGCCCTGAAGCAAGGTCTGGCTTCTGTTGTTTCGGGTACGTTCTGTTCCTGTTTGCTCAGGCCTGTCCCAGGGCTAACAGTGCCCTTCAGATAGCAGCTGGCTGAGCAAACAGCAGCTCCTTGTCACTAAGAAAAGAGCAGAAAAGCCGCCATTGCTCTCCAGGTAGCAGGAGGGAGGAAGGCCTTTTCTGTTTCTATTCTCTATGCTTTTCCTGTCTCTGCTCGCTGGATTGGTCCTTGTCAGCCGGAGAAGGCTGAGATGCTCCTGGTTTCTGTCATCTGCTGGATGCTGGGACTTGTAGTTTTCCTACAGAATATTAGGGACTACACGTCCATAAATGCAGTGAGGGTGTAGAACCTAGGGTAGGCTCGGCCTATCTGGACTCCATGCTGACAGGGTTACGCAGCTGTGGAGTCTGGAGAAGGGAGGCATCCCACACCTGTCCTGGAGCTTCGGGCCCCCCCCCCCCCCCGCCAACTCAGCATCTTCCTGAGACTTTCTCTTCCCTACAGGGCTGATAACACCCCCCCCCCCCCTCTAATTTCTGATGTTGTCCTCACTTCTAGAGCGGCTTTGTAGCAGGACAGAGTTCAAAGCCGGTTAGTCCCTAAAGTGCGAGAGGAGATCTTAGTTACCATGAATGTACAGTAAAGTGAGGCATAAAAAGCCATCCAAGAGAACCCGAGTGTAAATGCCTGCTGATAGTGGAAGTGGCGCGGTCAAGCAGGACCGAATTCAGCTACGTTATAAGGGTGAGGTCGCTGGATGGCGTCGACGCGAGCGTGCTTATATAGGTATTTCCGTGCGAGCTTCCACTAAAATGAAAGGGCATTGCTCTCTCTCTGCTGTTCACTGAAAATTTTCAGGTAATTTTTCTGTTTTTTTCTTCATTCTTATAGTTTTAATATTTTTCTTTCTACCAGACCTTTTTGCTTTTTTTTTTGTTTCTGCTTAACAATTTTTTTATTTAATTAGATATTTTTTTCCTTATGCCCACAAAGCTGGTATTATATTGGGGAAGAGGACCCTTTAGCTTTGCTCTAAATCCAAACATAAAATGCCCGGCCTAGAATTTCCATGATCTCTGCTTTTGCCACCTGGGCTCCTCATGATGTCCGTGACCGCATGGCTCGTGGACAAGGGTCCCCCTCCAGCTTTCTCATACAGGTCTCTTTTTAAACTGAAATTCCAATAATCCTCCCTCCTCAGAGAGGACCAGTCCCAAAAAAAAAAAAAAAGGAGAATGTCAGAGCCTCCTTAACGCTGAAGCCATGCCCCTTCCTTCTGCTTAAGGAAAAGAAATCATCCCCATCGGTGCCGAAGACACTGAAACTTTCCCACAAGAGTTGCGCCACACCAAGTCTCCTTCAGCATGAGGTCTCGCCGCCATCCCGCTGCGCCGGTGTCTCGGAGCAGCAGCTATGGATGGGCCCCCGGTGCCAAAGATTTCAAAACTGAAACTTTTCTGGCACTGAAGCGGCAATTATTCAGCCCGGCGATTCTGCTGAGAAAAGCACTCCTTCCATCCTAGTGCCGCAGTCAGACAGCACTTCTCTGGAGCTTCCTGTCCCTCCACCTCCCTGAATACCATCCATTCATCCAAAAGCTTTGCTTGGAGTTTGTCCATAACTATATGGAGATCATTCCATCCACTCCTCCACTTCCTTCACTTATAGAGCTCATTTTGGAAAAGTCGTCTGTCCAGTTTGACTCCCAATCGTCTATTCCTCTTTTTCAGAAAGTTTTTTTGTTTGTTTTTTTTTAAATTTGGATTTATCTCAGGCCTTTTCGTTGGTAGCCGAAGGTGAGTTACATTCGGGTACCGTAGGTAATTTCCCCATATCCCCAGAGGGCTCACGGTCCTAGCCAGTGGAAGGAGAAATGACTTGCCCCAAGATCACAAGGAGTGGCGGCGTTTTTTGAATCTTGGGCTCCCTTGGCCCACAGCCTGCTGCTGTAATCACACTCGGCTACTTCTGTCAGAAAGCCCTCCTGGATAAATCTCGCAGCTCCTCCTCAAGGGATAAGCCTTCTTCCATGGACTTAACGGGTTTGCTTTCCAACTCTGAGGAAGATTCTCCTTCATCTTATGATTCTTTCTTCTTCCATTTTCCGGGGGGGGGGGGGGGGGGGGGGGGGGGGGGGGGGGGGAGCCTTCAGATCCCTTGCCAGAGCCAGCTTAGAAGCACCGCTCCTCCAGAAGACTTGATCTACCTGGCATTTCCTCCAAAAAACCCCCAAAAAACAGGAAAAGCAATTCCGTTTAAATTAGAAGAAGAGGTAGACTCAAAGGAAGCTCTATCCGGGGTTCTGAAATACAAGCTGAGATCCAAACAAGCCATTTCAGTCCCAGTCCATAAAACCCTTCAGGAGGTGCACTCTAAAATGTCGCACACTCCCCTCTCCACTCTTCCAGTTGCCAGAAAACTGGACCTTAAATATAAAGTTAAATTCTGTCCATGGTAGTACAACTTCCTCATGAATTAGCGGTGATAGAATCTACCTTCAAGAAAGCAGAAAGATCTATAGCGCACTCTAGTACTCCTGATAAGGTCGCCAAATTACTAGTCAAAGCAGGAAAGAGAGTCTCCCAGTCATCAGTGTTGCAAAGCAGAATTTCAGCCCTCCAATTCTAAAGGGGTCCAGTGCTTTTATGAGTTCGTGTTCCTTTGGACACTCAAGACCAGTGTACACCTGCCTCACTTGAACAAAGCTGATGAATGTACCAAACACCTCATAAGACCTGCATACATCAGTTTTCAAGAGAGTCTCGAGATCATCAACCATAACTACAGGAGCCAGAAGACTGGCTTGATTCAAAGCTTCGGGCCTACAGGAGGACGTGCTTGACAAGTTGGTGGATGCCCCGTGTTTGGGCGATCTTATCTGGGGACAAAGTAGAGGAAACCATTGACCATCTAAAAGATCACAACTCAGCTCTTCAAACAGTTTCTGCAGCCCCTTCTGAGCGTCAGTCTCCTTAGGGTAAATACCCAACGCAAACCTAGTCAAGGCAATACGATTACTCTCCTAGAAATCTTCCAATTGTGCTTGTTGGCGCCAGCATTCAGAGTAACATTGTCATCCACCACAACAGCAGCCAGGCGAACCACATCCTAGGGAAAAGATCCAGCCAAGGTCCACTCAGCAAGCCACTCAGAAATTAAGACATAATTTTTGACTATAACGTATCTCATCTCTACAACACCCACACCCCTGAAGCTCTTCCAGTGGAAGGAAGGTTTCAGTTTTTTCACCCCCTGTGGTCTATCATTACCTCAGCCCTTCAACATTCTTAAAATAATGTTGAAGGGCTATTACTTAACTTTTTAAAGTTTCGTTCCTCACCCCCCCCCCCCCCCCCCCCCAATTCCACCGAACCATCATTCGGTTTCTCTGGAGCAACTTCAGATCCTGCAACAGGAACTAACCTGGAACCAGTGCCAATAATGAAGAAGGCCAAGGGATTTCACTCGGGCTATCTCCTAATTCTGAAAAAGTCAGGGGGGGGGGGGGGCGCGCCTTCGCCCTGTTTTGGATTTGAAACATTTAAACAAGTATCTCAAGAGAGAGCAACAGATTCAAAATGAATTCCTTAGGCGCATCCTTCCACGTTGAGAAATCGTGATTGGCTGACTGTCTTGCTCTGAAGAATGCTTGCACACACTTCCACTGGTGTCGATCACGGAAAGTATCTGCGATTCACTGTAGCAGGCAGCATTAGCAGCATCACACATGTTCCCCTTCCGTCTGGCTGCAGCCACAAGGGTATTGACCGGTTTTTCCCTACATAGACGACTGGATGATGTCAAGAAGGTCCTGTCAGGTAGCAAACCTGAAAACGTCCTCATTGGGGGCTCACTGTCGACTTCCAGAAGTCCAATCTGCTTCCATCTTGTTAATTGGACTTCATAGGGGCGAACTAAGACACCATCAAAGGAAAAGCTTTTATTCCACTTCAAAGAATGCATCTCGCATAGTCCACACCTTCTCCAGCTGAAGTTCAGTATCAGCCAGAGCCTGCATGGAAATGTTAGGCCATGCGGCAGCCACAGTTCACACATCAAAGATGGGATTACCGGAGATTGAAATCTATATCATTATTTATTAGGAAACGGTATCAGAATTTTTACGCCGCTTAAAAATTGTTTTCTTGCATTCATAAGAACAGGCCATACTGGGTCAGACCAAGGGTCCATCAAGCCCAGCATCCTGTTTCCAACAGTGGCCAATCCAGGCCATAAGAACCTGGCAAGTACCCAAAAACTAAGTCTATTCCTTTTGGTCTGAATATGGAATATGGAAGTTGATTGGTTTGTGTTTCAGTAAGTGTGCATATGTAATGACGCTGCTGGTTCAATAGGTTAACATGCCTATCCATTAAGCCCTGTAAATTTGAGTGGCTGGCGGTGGTTGTAGTATTATCCTGCCGCCATCTTTGGAAACTGAGTGAGGCCTTACCGAGGGTATATTCTAGAGAGTAGCTGTTTTATGTACTTTAGAAGGGTGTTACAATTATTTGCAATATAGTGATTAATGTCTCTTCTTGTGCTTTCATTGCAGTTACTGTGACTGGGTCACCTGATGACGGCGTCTTTTGATGCCGAAACATTGTCAGTGTTTACTGGTTGAGGGCAAGAGTCTGTGGATTAAGCATTTTAAGCACGTATAAATTCGGATTTTAACATTTGGTAATCACCTCTTTTGATATTAAGTAGTTGAATGTTGTCTGAGGTGTAGTGCTTGGAAGTATTGTTTTGGAGTTGTAACCTTTCCCACATCTATGTGAGAGTCGAGATCAATGGGTACTTAAAACTTAACTGCAATCAACATTTACCACCAGTGTCTCACAAGGTACATCTATTCAGGGTTCTCACTCATTCACTGAGATAGTGGACCTTCAACCTTTTCATCCTATACAAACTCAATAAGTTTCAACGATAAATGTCTCCACTCAAGGTTTGGGAGCTCATCTCAACACCGTTTGTTCTCAAGGGACGTGGCGCGCGCAGGAGCACCGAAAACCACCTGCAGCTTAGAGCCGTTTTCAAGGCTCTTTTAGCATTCAAGCCATGGCTTAAAGGGAAAAGTGATTCAGATCCAAACAGACAGGCTGTATATTGCATTAACAAGCATGGAAGAACAGGATCTTCCAAAGCATGCAAGGAAACATGGAAGACATGGAACTAAGCAATTCCAAGGAAATATTCCTCACTACCATTCACCTCTTGAGCAGACAGTGTGGACTCATCAGGTCATCATCTTCAACCCCAACACAGCCCAAGTTTTCTTTTGACTGGGGGAACCTCTTTGCAGCTACATTCAACCACTAGCTCCTTTTCTATTGCTCGGAGAAATTGGCGTCTTGACTCCTTGTCATCTGATGCTTTTTGTATTCCATGGGATCAGGGACTAAAAATTTCCAAAATGCTTTTCAGATTAAGAGAGGAGGTAATTAGCCCCCTTTTGGCTGCATCAAATTTGGTTTACGTGATTTCAAATCCTAGCCGTTGCACAACCAAGTACGTCTGCAACCATTCCCAAATCTATCAACACAATGCAACGGGACGCTTACTCATGCCAGCCTTCTGTCTCTGGCACTCATGGCCTGGACGTTCAGAGCGAGGTAGTGCAAACGTGCCCCTTACCTCTCAAAAAGAAGACCTTCCATTACAACTTTAAATGGAAGAGATTTTCCATTTGTTGCACTTCACAAAAAAAAAAAAAAGATTTGTTCCGTTGCTCGGTTTCAGCCCTTTCACAAGGTCTTCTCGATCTCTCCAAATCGGGATCGAAGACCAATTCCATCAGAGCGGGTTTGAGTGCTGCTGCAGCATATTGCCACGTCTTAGAAGGTCTTCCAACCTCTAGTCATCCGAATGGTGACAAAATTCATTAATGGCCTGTGAGAGACCCACCTACCCGGTGGGATCTAAATGTGGTGCCTTCTCAACTAATGATTCCTTCCTTTGACCCCCCTTAGCCATGGTGGATCTCCAAGTTTCTTTCATGGAAAGCATAGCGGTGATCTCAGCAGGTGGAGCACGTAAGCTCGAAGCCTTTAGTGATGCGGACACACAAATTTCCAAGATTGGAGTAGTGCTAAGAAACCCATCCGAAGTTTTTACCTAAGGTGGTTTCTCAATTTCACACGAATCAGTTCAAATCACGAATTTCACCAACTTTCTTTGCTTCTTACCTTGGACTGCAGGCGAGCTTTATTATTCTACCTGGAAAGGTCTAAACTTTACGAGAAAACTCTTCAACCGTTTGTCTCTTATGACCCAAACAACCAAGGCTTAACCGTTCAGGAGTAGCCCAGTGCCGAGCACCAGGGAGAGCTCAGGGGTTCGAATCCTGCTTGATGCTCCTTGTGCTTTTTAGGCAAGTTGGCTCAGGTACAAACCTAGACTGAGATCCCTCTGGGGACGGGAGAATACCTGCAGTATCTCAGTGTAACTCACCTCGAGCTACCCATGGTAAAGACGTGAGCTAAATTCAAACATATCAATAGTGCAAGAAAGAAAATCCTCTCTCAGACTGCTAAATCTGGACAGTAGCTTCCCAGCCGGGTGAAAGCAGCTTTGACTTCCTTTCGTGCACCTTCAGCTTCTTCTGGGGAAATCTGCAGAGGGGCTACGTGGTCCTCTCTTCACACCTTGTTGTCTCCAGCAGGACTCCTGCAGGACTCTTTCAGCTCTTCTTCCCTCCTCTCTCCTGTCTGGCTGCAGTTCCAAAACTGGATCGGACCGAGGGTCCCATCAAGCCCGGGATCCTGTTTCCAGTCCAGCTCACTAAGTACCTGGCAGGATCCCAAAGCAGATAAGATCCCGTGCTGCTGAAGCCCAGCGATTAAGCAGCGGCTAACTCCAGCTCTGCCTGATTAATAGCAGTTTATGGATTTCTCCTCCAGGGACTTGTCCAAAACTTTTTTTTTTAAACCCAGCTGCGCTAGCTGCCTTAACCACATCCTCTGGCAATGAATTCCAGAGCTTAATTGTGCTTCGAGTGGAAAATAATTAAAACCTTGCAACTACATAGAGAAGCATTAGCTAACTCTGCCGCCCCCCGCCCGCCCGCCATGCTGTGTATATATTTGGAAGTGGCGTTGAGCAGCTGCTGGGGGGGGGGGGGGTGTGTGTCTACGCCTGCCTCCTGGGGGTGTGGGCTTCCAGCCCCCACAGAGGCTGAACACTGACCCTCAATGCCACCCCCCACCCATCCACCCCATCCCTAACCATGAGTCAAGTCTGCAGAATCAAGAATAATCACAAAATCCAGACTCATCAAATCTTCCAAAAAAAGGTTAGGCTGGAAGTGAACCTTCCCCTGCTTATAGCCGTGGCCTGCCCCCCCCCCCCCCCCCCCCGGTAAGGCAGGGCCCGTGGTGGGAGTTGCAGCTAGCAGCGGCGGGCGCTACGTGCGGTGCAGTTACCTGGGGGGGAGTCACAGGCCCAGCGTTTGGTCTCAGCCTTGGCTGCTGCTGCTCCTAGCCCATGACTCATCCACCCCCCCCCCCCCCTCCAACCCCAGAGCCCAGCAGTCAGTCACTCTCCACCTGCCGCTGCCACGTGTGCCTCCTGACTGCTCTAATAGCCAAGGTCCCGACCTAGCAATCATTCCCCCATTGACCTGTGACCCTCGGCGCTAATCTGTGTGAAGGTGCCCCAGGGGTTAGCAACACAGCCCGCGCTGGCAGGTGCCATCATTACTTACAGCCACGTGCCTGCCCTCCTCCCCCTCTTCACTCAGCCACGTGCCTGCTTCGCCCTCCCTCGCCTCTGCTCAGCTCTGCGCCTCTCCTCCCCTTCCCCTCCCTCTGCTCAGCCGAGGGCTTAACTCTCCCCGCTCCCTTCCCCTCCTCGGGCATCTACCTGTCTTCCCCTCGCTCTCCACCCCCACACACACCCCCCCCCCTTCTCACTGCTCAGCCGTGTGCCTGCTCTCTCCCCCGCCTTTTCCCACTCCGGGGGGGGGGGAACTTTTCGGATTCAGTCATTTTCTTTCTTTTCCATTTTGTAGCCCCCATCCTCCCGCAAGCACCCAGTTCCGGCCAAACGGGAGGGAGGGGGGGGGGGGTGTCCCGGAGCGCGAAGAGCACCGCGCCTGCCCGCTTGTGAAAATGGCGTTTGCGTGCGTAGCGCGTGCGTTCCGGGGATTCGCCCGCCAGCCTCCGGTCTCGGGTAACCCGCTGCAGCGCTATAGGAGCCCGGCGGCACCACAGTGCCCTCCTGTATCATATGCGTTATTTACATCTATACGGGACAGGTCGCTCACGTGCGCCGCCCGAGGATTTCCCCAGCAGGGCACGGGGGGGGGGGAGGGGGCCACGATTCAGCCTGTTCGTTCCGCTTCTTGCACAATCTGGCTGACGAAATAAAACATAACCGTGCGAAGGCGAGCAGGTAAACCCAGAGCCGAGCCGGCGGCAGCCTGCCCCTTTAAAGTAATTACTCGGCCGGGCCAGGGAGCTGGCCCGAAATATCAGACTCCTAAATTTAAGGAGACCGGGACGAAGACACGGCACGTCCCCTCCCCAGCTAGATAACGGGAGGGAGACGGGAGAAAAAGCCCCCACGTGTTCCTGCAGGAAGAGAACGGACCGGCACGTGTTTATCCAGAGAATCTGAGGTGGGGGGAGGGGGGGCCGCACCTCGGGCTTCATCCGGGCGGCGAGCGGTTTATGTACTGAAGAATTCCGGCTGATCCCGCCGCCGAGGTCTGGGACGCTGATGGACAGCGGCGGACTCACGATGTCGGACCGGCCCGGGTATTCGTGGTCTGCCCAGCGTGGGCTCTGTCACGCCCGCGCACGGCAGACCACTTGACCGGAGCGATTGGCCCACCGGGGGATGCCCGATCCCCCGATAGGCCGATCCGCCCCTGCTTACGGACTCCTGTCTTGTTTTTGGTCTTTTTTTTTTTCCCCAGGAAGACCACCCCCCCCCCCCCCACCCGAGGACAGGGGATATTGCAATACGGCCCGGTCTGGAAACCGCCAGCGGCGCGTGCGCCGCGGTGGCGGCGGCAAACGTCGTACTGTTCGAGAGGAAAGGGTGAAGTGGCACGTTTCTTCAGGAGGAGAAAGACGCAGCGATGTGCGAACGTGGCTTAGCGACGGCGGATAAAAAGTGGTCTAGGGTTCTGGCGGGGGTTGTGGGGGGGGGGGGGGGTGAGTCTGTGTACAGAACAGGAGCAGGGATCGCTGGTGGTGCTCGTGTCCGATGGTCCTGAGGCCGTCAGCTAGACAGACAAAGCAGCGGCGAATGTCGGAAGGAATGCCCTTGCGCACGGGGGAGAAGAGGCAGCCTGGTCAGCAGGGAACAGGGAGAAGGTGGTATCGCGCCCCCCCGTGTGAGTCTCCGGTGGAGGCATCGCTTGGAGCGCGGTGAACAAGGTGCTGTTCCTCCTCGTCTTCCCCAGGGTTAGATGGAGTTCAGTCCGTGCTCCATCCCGCAGGGTGGGGGGGGGAATTAGGGAAATGTGGAGCTCTTTTCTCTCTTGAATTTTGCACATTGGGGTGGGGGGGGGGGGGCGTGCACGTCTGGTTCTTCGCTTTCTCCGGGGCTGCGGGCAGATTTTGGCCTCTTCTTAGCGCTCGGCAGTTCAGTTTTGTTTTTTTTTGTCCTCGTGTTTCTATCTCTGATTT
Source organism: Rhinatrema bivittatum (assembly GCF_901001135.1). Classification (NCBI taxonomy): domain Eukaryota; kingdom Metazoa; phylum Chordata; class Amphibia; order Gymnophiona; family Rhinatrematidae; genus Rhinatrema; species Rhinatrema bivittatum. The sequence goes on from NC_042633.1 coordinate 42,074,343, forward strand.
GGCGATCCCTTATTCTGTATTCGCTGCGCATCTGTCAGCCTTCTGCGTGTGTGGCCGAGGCGAGGGGGTTCTGCTGGCGCGCAGTTTCTGGGTAGGGATCTGTCTCAGTCCGCCTTGTTCTGTTTCCCCAGTAGGAGGTATATTGGGGTTCTAGGGCGGTGTAATATTTGCAGTGTCCACTCGGTTTCTCTTTTTTTTCTCTCTCTTGCCCGCTCACAGCTTACATGAAGCAGGGCTTTCCTCCTCCCTGCAGTATGGTCAGCCCTGAGTTTGCCTTGCTTTTTTCCCCCCAACCTTATTTTATTTGGGGAATAGAGAGCTGAGCTGGGGAGAGTCCAGTAATGGGGCCATTACACGGTCCAGAAGCACAGGAACTGCGGAGAGAGTGGCCACAGCCATACCAGTCTGCTGAGTCACACACGCCAGTATGACGAGGGGGAGAGTCAGAGGGTCCCCCCCCACACCCTCCACCTTCCTCAAGGGAGAGAGAGAGAGATGCAGATTAGAGAGAGGGGAGAGCGGCTGCAGCCCACTTAAGACATTCACAGGGTTGGTGGGGGAGGAGAGGGGGTTAAGAGAAAGATGAGAGAGAGTGAGGGGAAACAGGCAGCAAGACAGACCATACGGGGGGAGGGGGGGGGAGGTTCAGAGAGGTAGCCAGACTAGAGAGAGGGGGAAGAGGTAGACAGATGCAGACAGAAAGAGAGGAAGGGAGGGAAGGAGCAGAGAGAGAGGAGACATACCTGGGAGTGGTGGTGGGGAGGGAGAGAGAGAGAGGGAGAATCTGGGAGGGCGGCGAGAAGATGCAGAGAAAGAGTGGTGGTGGTAGAAGAGAGAGAGAGAGAGGGGGGGGGGGGCGATGGAAGAGTTTGTGTGTGTGAGTAGTGGGGGGTGGGGGGGGAGTGGGATTTTCTGTCTTGTGGGTGGGTGGGGGAGAGCCCGTACATTCTGTCCTAGCAACCTGGCCAAGAACAGCACTGAGGGAGGGAGGGAGGGTGGTGAGAGCTCCCGGGAGGGACAGGTGCGGGGGAAGGGGAGGGGATGCTCAGCACAGAAGTTTTAGAGTCCTTTCCATCTCTTAATGTGAAACAGGCCTTCCCGCTGCCAGATTCCCTTATGGAGGGTGGGGAGAGAACAGATCTGATAAGCAGATCCACGTGTGTGTGTGTGTGTGGTTTGTGTGGGGGGGGGGGGGGGGAACAGTCTGCAGGAGGAGAGAGGAGGGAAATGGGGTCTGGCAGAGAGTGAGAGGGATGTGGAGGGAAGCAGTGCATGGGTGGGTGGGGAGGGTCCACATGGGAGGAGCAGGCTGTGAACGATGGGGGGGGGTGAGTGCACAATACTTACTAGAGTAACTTTGAGGGGGGAGGGGATAACAGGAAATCACCCCCTCCATCTCTCTTCTGCTGATGCCCCAGGCACTTATTGCACTCACGGAAATGCACCTGCCCCCCCCCCCCACCTGTGCCCCCCCTGACATCTCCTGCAGGGAGTGGGAAGGAAAAGCACTACAAACCCCAGAATGCCTTGCGTTGGGATTCAGGGTCACTGGCCTGGAATCACCTCTCAGACGCAGACGCGACCCCTTTAAAATTCCTGGAATGCTCCGCACTCGGTTTGCAGATTTTGGCCGGCTGCTGGCTGATGTGGCCCCCCTCCCCCAGATGTTTTTCACTTCTGCACATCTGGTGCGGTGGGAGAATGACTGAGCTGGAGCATGGGGAGGGATGGAGGGAGGGATGTGGCCTGGAAACAGAATCCAGTACATCTAAACGAAGTTAGAACAAGAAAATACCGAGGCGAATCTGGTTAAGTTCCCTGAGACAGGGACACACAACAATAATCACGCCTCAGCTCCCTTCAATCCAATTCTTACATCCTCCCAACCCAGCAAAGTCTCTCTACAGATGTCATAGGAGGACACACACACATGCACACAGGCTAACACACTCACTAACACCTAGACAGAACATGCTAGCATACATCCATATGAGCTGACATGCACGTACACAATTAGATACAACACGCTGGCACGCATACGCATGAACTGACATGCACATGCACAGAACTAGACAGAACACGCTGACATGCATACGTGTGAACTGACACACACATGCACACACACAACTAGACAGAACACGCTGGCATGCATACGCATGAACTGACACGCACATGCACACACATTAGACAGAACACACTGACATGCATACGTGTGAACTGACACGCACATGCACACACGCAACTAGACAGAACACGCTGGCATACATCCATATGAGCTGACATGCACGTACACAATTAGATACAACACGCTGACATGCATACGTGTGAACTGACACACACATGCACACACACAACTAGACAGAGCACACTGACATGCATATGTGTGAACTGACACGCACATGCACACACGCAACTAGACAGAGCACACTGACATGCATACGTGTGAGCTGACACGCACATGCACACACTAGACAGAACACGCTGGCATGCATACACATGAGCTGACACGCACATGCACACACAAAAACAGAAAGAACATGCTGGCAATCATTCACATGAGTTGGCACGTATGTGCATGCACACAATCAGACAGGGCATGCTGCCATGCATATACACAGTGACATGCATACGTGCACCCAGAAAGTACACACTGACATGCATACACATGAGCTGACAATCGTATGCACGCGCACAACCAGCTGGCATGCATACACGAGCTGACCACCTGGAACCACTGGCAAATGCGCTTGTAACAAATACGCCATTTTGTGGTCAATTTTCAAAGACGGAACTTCATAAGCAGAATGGCCAAATTCACTCAAATGAATTTTCAGCTGCCTGAATGTCTGCTTATCCTTTGTCTTCACATAGACGAGAGAGATATTCCTGGGGGAAGGTGTTTAAGTGCAAGGAACCGATCTGAGATATGAAGGCAGCAAAGCCAGTGTGAGGAGGCGATGGCTAAAGCCAGAAGAATGCTGGGCTGCATAGGGAGAGGAATATCGAGTAAGAAAAGGGGAAGTGATGATCCCTTGTACAGGGTCCTGGTGAGGCCTCAAAAGAGACAGAGACAGGATGGAGGCGGTCCAGAGAAGGGCGACCAAACGGTGTGTGGCCAGCATCGGAAGACTTATGAGAGGAGAGATGGGGGGGGATACGAGTACGTGAAAGGTATTGATGTCAGGACTGGATTTAAGGCTAGGGTGCCCATCGTCTTTTCCAATGGAAAAGGAAGCCGTGGAAATAACGGGGGTCATGATAGGAGGCTCCGAGGAGAGGAGCAGAGTCAGGAAATATAACGGGGGGTCATGATAGGAGGCTCCGAGAGAGGAGCAGAGTCGGGAAATATAACGGGGGTCATGATAGGAGGCTCCGAGAGAGGAGCAGAGTCGGGAAATATTTCTAAATGGAGAGGGCGGCGGAAGAGAAATCGAGCGCGGAATCGGTAATGGAATTCGGAAGGCAGATGGATAAAAGCGGGGGATCCCTGGCGGCTGGAGGATGGACATGAAGGCGGGGGGTGGGGGGGTGGGGGTAATCCGCATGGAGCGGCTCTTCCAGCCCTAAGCACCCTTTGCTGTGCAGAGTGGATGCATCATTTTGGGTCGCCAAACTGATGCGTGCGTGGCTCTTCACCCATTCGTTTCAGGCGAGGTTTGTGTGTTCGTACGCTTCAGCCACATCCGAGCCTCCCACCCCCCAACACTCAGCTATAAAGTCCCTCCTGTTCGTATGTCTGGGCTTGGTCCGTGCGGGCCCGAAAAGCAGATACCTGAGGCCTCCCCCCCCCCCCAAAAAAAGGTATCGTTACTTGGGCAACCGGTGTATGGATCGTGGTCTCATCCCGGCAGCCCTTCCAATGGAGGCTTCACAGCATTAGGGTGGCGTGACGAACGCTCCCCGCTGCTCCTCTCCTCACTGTCCGCCCCCCGCACCCATCTCTTCGTTCATTTGTGAGCCGCCCCTTTCTGTCTATCCCTGAAACTCCGAAATTACAGCTCTAGTGGAGCAAAGAGATGAGCGGAGCTGATGCAATTAAGGGAAAAACAACCATTTGGGCAAAGGCCATGATTAAGTGCCTGACAAGGGGTATTTTACTGGAAAAGTGAGCAAACCCTCCTCCTCATCCCCCACTCCCCCCCCCCCCCTCGTGCCAGCACCTCCGTTTCTGCTGCAGTTAGGAGGGCAAAATGTGCCCAAGAAGGAGATGGGAGAAGAGGGTTAACTTGTTGGGCTGCAAGCCCAGAACCTCGCTGCCTGGCTTCCTCCCCAGGATGGGGGGAGCCACGGGAGGGGGGGGGGGGCATCCACGTGAACATCTCTGCCTTGTCTCATGTATTTGTGCACGCTCTTTACCCTGGGATAATTAATTTGGATGGTGGGCGGGAGGGGAGGCAAAGGAGTAGGTGGCCGGCAAGGAATCTGGCCAGACCAGATTGAGGAAAAATCTGCGCCCCAGACGCTGGGGAGCTCATGCTCAGCAGAAGGAAGGAACCTCAGGCCAGCACTCGCACACGTGGAAGTGTGAGTCAGGGATGCACAGGCCCGGGACGGGGCTGCCTCAGATAACCTCATGGGGTCGGGACGAGGAACGCGTCCCTGTCAGGCGAGGCAGCACACGTTAGAAGCTTTTAAGTCCAGAGATTCCTCTCTTTTCAGGGATTAGGTAATAAGAGAAAGCTTTAATGTCATTTTAATGTTTAATATGTAAACCGAATCAAAATGTTAAAAAAAAAAAACCCCAAAAGCAGCCAAGCAAAAGACCCTGGCCCCAGTCCCTGGAGTCTGGAATCCACATTCACGGGGCCCTGTGGCCCCCTAGGCAGGGAGATCACTCCTTCCACACAGCCACGGGCAGGGGGGAGGCGCGAGGGACTCCTTATATACAGCTGCGGGCGGGGGGAGGCGCGGGTCTCCTTATATACAGCCGCGGGCAGGGGAGGAGGCGCGGGTCTCCTTATATACAGCCGCGGGCGGGGGAAGGCGCGGGTCCCCTTATATACAAGCCGCGGGCAGGGGAGGAGGCGCGGGTCTCCTTATATACAGCCGCGGGTGGGGGGAGGCGCGGGTCTCCTTATATACAGCCGCGGGCAGGGGGGAGGCGCGGGACTCCTTATATACAGCCGCGGGCAGGGGAGGAGGCGCGGGTCTCCTTATATACAGCCGCTGGGCAGGGGGGAGGCGCGGGTCTCCTTATATACAGCCGCGGGCAGGGGAGGAGGCGCGGGTCCTCCTTATATACAGCCGCGGGCAGGGGGGAGGCGCGGGTCTCCTTATATACAGCCGCGGGCAGGGGAGGAGGCGCGGGTTCTCCTTATATACAGCCGCGGGCGGGGGGAGCCGCGGGTCTCCTTATATACAGCCGCGGGTGGGGGGGGGAGGGAGGCGCGGGTCTCCTTATATACAGCGCAGGCGGGGGGGGGGGGGGGGGGGGGGAGGCGCGGGTCTCCTATATACAAGCGCAGGCAGGAGGAGGCGCGGGGTCTCCTTATATACAGCCACAGGCAGGGGGGAGGCACAGGCAGGGAGATGGTGCGGAGGACGGGTCTGCTCCTTACACAGAGGGCATCTGAGGTGAGGGATCCTCCTCTCGCTGTGGGAGAAGGAGTCTGTTCCCTGCAGGTCATGACTGGTTTCTAGGTGCAGTGGTTCCGGGCGGCTTTCATATACTTTGCTTCAGGATTATCTGATGCAGGGACTCGGAAGAAGCTGCTCATTTGGATTTACATTTTTCTCAAGATGGTTTCTAGGATTAAGGCTGCAGGAAATTCTGCAGACCAAGCTCCCTCCATACCCCAGGAGCCTTCCCCTGTGTGCTGGGGAAAGGCTTCTGCAATACCAGTAAATGTTTCTGGCTGTCACAGTAACTTCCTCCTTAACCAACCTTGTCCTGACGTCTTCCGGTCCTGACAATCCAGGGTCTGTGACATCACAGCTTCCTCTTAATCTGCCTCCCCTGCCGGATTCCTCCAGTGATGTCGCAGACCCCTGGATTGTAACATCACAGCTCTCCTCTGTAATCCGCCTCCCCTGCCGGATTCCTCCAGTGATGTCACAGACCCTGGATTGTGACATCACAGCTCTCTGTAATCTGCCTCCCTGCCGGATTCCTCCGGTGATGTCACAATTCAGTGGAACGGGCTTTCAGGGGGTCCGAGAAGCAGGCAGCCCTGCTAAACCTCTCTCCTCCGTCCCCTTTAGAACACTGCATCTCCGAGGCATTTCCTGTCTTCCCTCCCCTTCGCCTTTTCCCTGTAAAGCTGTTTTTAAATCTCTGAAATCCATTTTTGCCTGAAATAGAAGCCCTCCTGTGCTCACAGGAGAAGAATTAGATGTTTCTGACGCTTTGCCAAACAGATGCAGAAACCTGGACGTGAACCAGCCCGCATTGAGGACATTTCCAGTTACTGGCCTGCATGTTATTTCAAGTCCTTGCTTTCTTTTACCAGAGTCCTAATCCCCGCTTTTAGCAGCGGGGCTTGGGGGGTCAATAACAGGAGATTTATGCACTTACCATCAGCTTTAGCTGCATAATGTAACCAGTGAAATATCAGCCTTCCCACCTCTAGTCCAGCTAAACATCTCTGCACACAAAACCCCTGCCTGCGTATATTTAGCCAGGTGAAAAGAAATAGCCCGTGGCAGCTTTTCAGATTCAGCTGGTTACAAGTGTCCAGCTGAGCGACACTGCCTTAAATCTCCTCCTACCAGAGGTTTGTGCTGCTGGATTGCAGCAGATATTCAAAACTCGACTACTGTAATACTCTACTCCTTGGCCTTCCCCGAAACCTCCATCAGACCCCTTCAGGTACTACAAGACGCCGCTGCCAGGTCCATCGTAAACATTAAAAAAAATGCAACCACATCACACCCCCCACTAAAAGAACTTCACTGGCTTCCCATCAGCCAAGAATTCAATTCAAAACCTTCACCCTCATCCACAAAAAAAATAAGCAACAAGGAGATGAACTGGTTAAACACCGCCATGCTCCCGTACGCCCCACCGAGAAACCTCAGGTCCTCGGACGCCGACCTCCTCGCCCTTCCCAACTCCAAAACTGCGCGCCTCACCTCTACCCGAAAACGAGCATCTCCGTGGCTGGCCCCGTCCTAAGGAACCTCTCCTCCCGCCCCGTCTCAGAAATGAACCCTCCGCTCAAGACTTCAAAAAACAACTCAGAACCTGGCTCTTCAGAAAAGCCTTCCCCTGATACAGAGCCCCCCTCCCGGGCTCCAACCCTGCCTCGAAAATGAACCCTCCTAACCAATTTTACCTACCAGCCTAACCACCCCTATTTAATTATTTAATTGTATATATCCCTCCCCCACCCCTAGCCACATATTAAACTCCATCTCTCAAAGGCACGACCTCCACTTAACCACTCCAAGACTCTTTACAGATCCTTGTCTAGAACTTATCTTCCCAAGTTACAATGTTGCAATGTTAGGATATAAATGTATCTCTTTAACTGTTCCTACAAGTTACCAGGTTACAATGTAAAATAAGCAGCCCTTGCCTTGTTTGTTCAGTTACATGTAAACCGATGTGATACTTCGATCCAATGTCGGCATATAAAAGCAAATAAATAAATAAATCAAATAAATATTCACCCCCAGATTTAGCTCGTTAACTGCAGCTCAATATTTATTTATTTATTTATTTTATTTATTTAACAACTTTTAATATACCGACGTTCGAATGGCACATCCACGCCGGTTTACAAGTACTCAGTTAACATCAGTCCGTTCTAATCCCCGGCTCTGTTACTGACTCTCTGTGTGTGACCTCAGGGTGAGTCACTTTATCCCCCTGTGCCTCAGCTCTAATCCCCGGCTCTGTCACTGACTCTGTGTGTGACCTCAGGGTGAGTCACTTTATCCCCCTGTGCCTCAGCTGTAATCCCCGGCTCTGTCACTGACTCTCTGTGTGTGACCTCAGGGTGAGTCACTTTATTCCCCTGTGCCTCAGCTCTAATCCCCGGCTCTGTCACTGACTCTCTGTGTGTGACCTCAGGGGGAGTCACTTTATCCCCCTGTGCCTCAGCTCTAATCCCCGGCTCTGTCACTGACTCTGTGTGTGTGACCTCGGGGGGAGTCAACTTTATCCCCCCTGTGCTTCAGCTCTAATCCCCGGCTCTGTCACTGACTCTCCATGTGTGACCTCAGGGTGAGTCACTTTATCCCCCTGTGCCTCAGCTCTAATCCCCGGCTCTGTCTCCAATTCTGTGTGTGACCTCAGGGGGAGTCACTTTATCCCCCTGTGCCTCAGCTCTAATCCCCGGCTCTGTCACTGACTCTCTGCGTGTGACCTCAGGGGGGAGTCACTTTATCCCCCTGTGCCTCAGCTCTAATCCCCGGCTCTGTCACTGACTCTGTGTGTGTGACCTCGGGGGGAATCACTTTATCCCCCTGTCCCTCAGCTCTAATCCCCGGCTCTGTCACTGACTCTCTGTGTGTGACCTCAGGGTGAGTCACTTTATTCCCCTGTGCCTCAGCTCTAATCCCCGGCTCTGTCACTGACTCTCCATGTGTGACCTCAGGGGGAGTCACTTATCCCTGTGCCTGAGATCTAATCCCCCCCCCCTTTAGATGTATCTGATCCGGCAAAGGCCAGCACTGAGGACTGGGCTCGGCTCAGCCTTCCTGAGGAGGGGGATGCGCTCCTTGGTAAACCCCCCGGGGGGGGGGGGGGGGGATATAGACCTTTCCTCAGTTTGTTTTTTTTTAAAGGAGGTGGATGGTGCCCCCTTGTGCCAAATCCCTGAAATGCACCCAGAAATGGGCTTTCGCACAGCAGCCGTACATAGGGGTACCCGCTCTGCTTTAGTGGCTGTGGCGAGGAGGGGGGGGGGGGCGTGCATTAACTGCTTGCTGGGCGCTAGCGATTTTGTTTCGGTGCTTGCCAGGCCAGGGACGCGTCCTCGGGGGGTGGACGCCGCGGACGGCGATGGTGGTGCATGCAGAGGACGGGGTACAGAGAAGGCGGCACGGCGCAGGAGTCCGGCGCGCAGGTTAGAGAGAGAGTGGCAGGCAGGGGGGAGGGAACCCGGGAAAGGGACGGAGGAGGAGGAGGAGGAGGCGCACCGGGTGTGCTGCATGGTGGACCTCAACTCGTGAGGTTTCTGGGAACCCCAGGGATCCTAGGAGTCGGGCGCTGTGGCGCTCGCCCTCCGCTGCCGGGGGGGATGGGAATGGCCATGCAGGTGCGGGCGGGGGGAGGGGTGACCCAGCTGCAGCGGCGCAGCCTCCCAGGTGCGTCGTGGGCAAGAGGCAGGTGCGAGCCCTCAGTCCCCGGCTGGGCTCAGCGTGAGGAGATATTAGGGGGAGGAACCCAGGTGCGGTGCACATGTATCTCCCCCCCCCCCCCATCCCCCCTCCCTCCCATCTGCACAACTCCTGCAGGGGCCTCAGCTGCTAACTGCCCCCCTCCCCCACCCCGGGCTTTGATTGTGCGTCGGCGCAGAATCGTTCCTTGATAATCTGCTCGCCTGCCAAATGCCCTGTGGTAAGCCAGCGGCTTGTGGCCAATTCTCCCTGGCCTGTCCCTGTCCCCAGCCCAGGCTTCTCCTCTCCCTCCCCTCCATCGAGGCAGGCCTGGCACCGGGCCACAGGAGGGAGGGAGGGGAAGGCACTTCCCCCGGCACTGCAGAAACAGAGGGAGGAGGCGTTCAGTCTGCGTCCCAGCTCCTCAACTTTCCCCTCCACATATGCATGGGCAGATACGTGTGCGATGATGGGCACGTGCGGGCACATGTGAATGCATAGATGCATACGTGTGACAGGCATGCACATGCTCATATATGTAAATGCATGCATGCAGAATCAGCTTGTGGAACCAAGGGATTTATCTGCCATCTTTGGACTTCATGAAGTGACTCCCCCTGAGGTCACACACAGAGAGTCAGTGACAGAGCCGGGGATTAGAGCTGAGGCACAGGGGGATAAAGTGACTCCCCCTGAGGTCACACACAGAGAGTCAGTGACAGAGCCGGGGATTAGAGCTGAGGCACAGGGGGATAAAGTGACTCACCCTGAGGTCACACAGAGAGAGTCAGTGACAGAGCCGGGGATTAGAGCTGAGGCACAGGGAGATAAAGTGACTCCCCCTGAGGTCACACACAGAGAGTCAGTGACAGAGCCGAGGATTAGAGCTGAGGCACAGGGGGATAAAGTGACTCACCCTGAGGTCACACACAGAGAGTCAGTGACAGAGCCGGGGATTAGAGCTGAGGCACAGGGGGATAAAGTGACTCCCCCTGAGGTCACACACAGAGAGTCAGTGACAGAGCCGGGGATTAGAGCTGAGGCACAGGAGGATAAAGGGACTCCCCCTGAGGTCACACACAGAGAGTCAGTGACAGAGCCGGGGATTAGAGCTGAGGCACAGGGGGATAAAGTGACTCCCCCTGAGGTCACACACAGAGAGTCAGTGACAGAGCCGGGGATTAGAGCTGAGGCACAGGGGGATAAAGTGACTCCCCCTGAGGTCACACACAGAATTGGAGACAGAGCCGGGGATTAGAGCTGAGGCACAGGGGGATAAAGTGACTCACCCTGAGGTCACATACAGAATTGAATCAGAGCCGGGGATAAAGTGACTCCCCCTGAGGTCACATACACAGAATCGGAGACAGAGCCGGGGATTAGAGCTGAGGCACAGTGGGATAAAGTGACTCCCCCTGAGGTCACACACAGAGAGTCAGTGACAGAGCCGGGGATTAGAGCTGAGGCACAGGGGAATAAAGTGACTCACCCTGAGGTCACACACACAGAGTCGGAGACAGAGCCGGGGATTAGAGCTGAGGCACAGGGGATAAAGTGACTCCCCCTGAGGTCACACACAGAGAGTCAGTGACAGAGCCAGGATTAGAGCTCAGGGGAAGGTCAGAGAGCAACCGATGACTGCCTTCCCCTGAGGAAAAGACTACCAGCCGTGCCCTGCTCCCCACCCCCCACCCTCCATCCTATAAGAGCAGTTGTGAGTGCAATGGGGCTGTCTGCACAGGACCATGCTTCAGATCTTAAAATAAACGCATGTCAACAATATGTGCAAGCACTCACTTACACAAACACGCGTACTTATTCACACAGGCAGAACTGCACACAGTAACATCAGGGCTCTTTACAGAGGCATCATGATAATCTCATTCTATGTTTTAATCTCTAACATATAATGCCTCTCTAGCGAGCCATGGGACGGACGGCACCTTGAGTACTAAATGTGAATTAAGAACATAAGAAAATGCCATACTGGGTCAGACCCAGGGTCCATCAAGCCCAGCATCCTGTTTCCAACAGTGGCCAATCCAGGCCATAAGAACCTGGCAAGTACCCAAAAACTAGGTCTATTCCATGTAACCATTGCTAATGGCAGTGGCTATTCTCTAAGTGAACTTAATAGCAGGTAATGGACTTCTCCTCCAAGAACTTATCCAATCCTTTTTTAAAAACAGCTATACTAACTGCACTAACCACATCCTCTGGTACCAAATTCCAGAGTTTAATTGTGCGTTGAGTGAAAAAGAACTTTCTCCGATTAGTCTTAAATGTGCCCCATGCTAACTTCATGGAGTGCCCCGTAGTCTTTCTATTATCTGAAAGAGTAAATAACCGATTCACATCTACCCGTTCTAGACCTCTCATGATCTTAAACACCTCTATCATATCCCCCCTCGGCCGTCTCTTCTCCAAGCTGAAAAGTCCTAACCTCTTCAGTCTTTCCTCATAGGGGAGCTGTTCCATCCCCTTTATCATTTTGGTTGCCCTTCTCTGTACCTTCTCCATCGCAATTATATCTTTTTTGAGATGTGGCGACCAGAATTGTAAACAGTATTCAAGGTGCGGCCTCACCATGGAGCGATACAGAGGCATTATGACATTTTCCGTTTTATTCACCATTCCCTTCCTAATAATTCCCAACATTGTTTGCTTTTTTGACTGCCGCAGCACACTGAGCCGACGATTTTAAAGTATTATCCACTATGACGCCTAGATCTTTTTCCTGGGTGGTAGCTCCTAATATGGAACCTAACATTGTGTAACTACAGCAAGGGTTATTTTTCCCTATATGCATCACCTTGCACTTATCCACATTAAATTTCATCTGCCATTTGGATGCCCAATCTTCCAGTCTCACAAAGTCCTCCTGTAATTTATCACAATCTGCTTATGATAAAAAGGCAAAGACTAGGAGACACTCCGTGAAGTTACTAAATAGCACATTTAAAAACAAATCAGAGAACATATATATATATATATATTTTTTTTTTTTCACAATTAAGCTCTGGAATTCATTGCCGGAGGATGTGGTTAAGGCAGTTAGCATAGCTGGGTTCAAAAAAGGATTGGATAAGTCCCTGGAGGAAAAGTCCATAAATTGTCATTAAACAGTACTTATCCCTGGGCGTTAGCAGCACGGGATCTATCTACTGTTTGGGATCCTGCCAGGCACTTGTGGCCTGGATTGGCCACTGCTGGAAACAGACCCAGTATGGCAATTTCTTATGTCCTTATGTACGTACACCTAGGGCTTGTAGTCCGCTTCCTCTCCCCGCTGCTGGCAAGGCCCCGAGGGAGCTTGGAGAGGTGAGGGAGACACCGTGACAGCAACAATCTGTTTTTCCTGCTCCTCCTTTTGCGGAAAGTCTCTTGGTTTTCCTCTCTCAGCTTTGGGAAGTGTTCATCTCGTCTCCCTTTGGGTTTTGCACAGCACAGGAGGAGAAATGCGTTTTTGTTTTTTTTTTTTGTTTCCTTTCTCCGGTGTTGCAACTGCTCCTCGCGGTTTCCGGCTCCGTTTTTGTTTTTTTTTTATCCGCACGCTTCTCTTTCTTGTGAACTCGTGGTCTCCTGTTCTGTATGGGGCGAGGGGCCAGACTTTTCAGTTATTTCTCTTCATATCGGTCTTTGCATGGTTTTACAGTCGAGGCAGGTCCTGCTTTTCACCATGGCTGGGTTTAGTTTTCAGATTTTGGGGTTAAGCGGTGGGGGGGGGGGGGTGATATTCGTTAGCCGGATAAACCTGTGTGTGCGCCTCAGCTTGGCAGCCACCCCGCTGAAGATACCCCGAGCGGCCTAAAGTTATCCCAACTAACTGAGCTGCTCCCCGGGCCGGCCCTGCGTCCTCCAGCTCCGTTGTAGTGTGGGGATAAGTGTCGGGCAGTATTCAGGTCAGTGAGTTGTTCCGGCCGCTGCGCACGGGACACCCCCTGGCCGGACCCGGAGAGGCGACGTTTCCCCCCCCCCCCCCCCCCCCGGGGAAGGGGGAGAGCTGCTAATTCATGGCCTCTTCTTACTTCCCTCTGCCAGCCACAGGCCCCCTGCAGACGGGGAAGCCGTAAACGAACCCCCCCCCCCCCCCCCCCTTAGCAAGTCGGTGCTTCTGCTTTAATACCCCCCCCCCCCCCCCCGTCGCTCTCTTCTCTGCCTCTGCTCCCCGACTGCTGCAGCAACCTCGGAGGCTTTTTCCCGGAGAGGCATCTGACGCGTCGCGCGCGCCTGGCGTGGGTGGCAGGAGCCTCGTAAAAGGAGCGCGCGCCGTTTGTTGCAAAAAATAAATAAAATAAAATAAGGAGCGGTCCGTGAGCTGCGGCGCGCCCTGGGTCTGCGTCACGCCGGCTCCTCCTGCTCCCGGCGTGTGCCTCCAGCCGCAGGGGACTTGTGAGCGCGCAGCGGCTCTGGATCCCCGCGTCCAGGCTCCCGCACGACCGCAGGTGGGTTATCAGCGGCGGGGGGGGGGGGGGGGTGGGGGGTCCCCGGCAAGGCTGGGGGTGCGGAAACCTTGCACCGGCCCTGCTGGGTGGTCTTCTGTTGCTGGCGGAGGCCCGAGCGTGACCGTGAGAGTCACCCCCTCCCCCCCCGAGGCCCAAGAGTCGCCCCCGGGACGGAGACGAGAGTGAATAGCGCGAGCGCACGTCGCTAAGGCACAGGATGGTCCCCCTCCCCCCCCAAACCCTGCCCAAAAAACACCTCCCGAAAAAAAGAGCAGAGACTGCGTCATGCGAGTGCTCCCCGCCTCCCAGGAAACTGCAAAGACTTTGTCAGTGGACTGAGTGCGCGCGGCAGTGGGGGGCCCGCCTCAGCGTTATTTAAAGACAGGCGACGGACTCCTCCTCTCTTGAGTGACGCGTCCCCCCCCACCCGCCACTCCCCGGGCATGACCTCCTCCTGCCCAGTGTGTGATGTCACTGCGACGTTCCCTCCTGTGCACGATGACATCACAGGCTTCCCCGCCCGATCCCCCCGTGCTGTCGTCGTCGCCGCATTCCTGCCGCGCACCGCGACATCGCCGCGGCCTCTCACCGGAGACCCCGGGGAGGGGGGGGGGGGGGGGAAAAGCAGCTTCGGAGCTGAGCACGCCGCGAGCCGCAGTCTGAGTCCGGTTTTAATCCTTTCCAAGGGCGCCACGCTCGGTTTTCCATAAAGGTTGGCTGGAGTTTCCCCGCCCCCCCCCCCCCCGCGGCTCGGTGGGGGGGGGGGGAACGGGAGGGGGGTGAGGGAGAAACCTTGCAGTTAGACCACCGCCAGGTTTTATGGGGGTTGGCTTTGCATCGCTGGAGACCTGACAGCGAAAAACAACTTCCCTGCGAGAGCCGTTCTCCGGCTGGCTGAGATTAATCGCGTCTTTAGCATGAATTCCTTCCATATGTGGGGAGCGCGGCCCGTCCCGGGGAGGCAGCAGAGCTGGGCCCGGGCCAGCACGAAGCAGGGCAGGAGGACACGTGTGGGAGGGAGGGAGGGAGGAGAGGAGAGGAGCGGGGAGCAGAGCGAGAGCGAGAGCGGCTTTGTAGAGGGCATCCAGAGAGCAAAGCCGGAGCGGGAGGCAGCGAGACCGGCAGCACAGTAGCCCCCCCAGCGTGCCCCCCTATATCATAAATGAATAGACTCGGGGGACCTTGTCCTGCATGACCTCTTATCTCCTGTACATACATTTACACGCTTATCTGTGTATCCCAAAGCACTTTACACATGTACATACACTTACACACTCATCCGTGTATCCCAGAGCACTTTACACGTATACATACATTTACACATTCGAGTATCCTAGAGCCACTTTACATGTGTACATACACTTACACACCTATCTGTGTATCCCAGAGCACTTTACATGTGTACATACATTTACACGCTCATACCGTGTATCCCAGAGCACTTTACATGTGTACATACATTTACACGCTCATCTGTGTATCCCAGAGCACTTTACATGTATACATACACTTACACGCTCATCCGTGTATCCCAGAGCACTTTACATGTGTACATACATTTACACGCTCATTCTGTGTATCCCAGAAGCACTTTACATGTATACATACACTTACACACTCATCCGTGTATCCCAGAGCACTTTACATGTATACATACACTACACACCTATCTGTGTATCCCAGAGCACTTTACATGTATACATACACTTACACACCTATCTGTGTATCCCAGAGCACTTTTACATGTATACATACACTGACACGCTCATCCGTGTACCCAAGAGCACTTTACATGTGTACATACATTTACATGCTCTCATCTGTGTATCCCAGAGCACTTTACATGTGTACATACACTTACACACTCATCCGTGTATCCCAGAGCACTTTACATGTATACATACACTTACACGCTCATCCGTGTATCCCAGAGCACTTTACATATGTACATACATTTACACATTCGAGTATCCTAGAGCACTTTACATGTGTACATACACTTACACACTCATCCGTGTATCCCAGAGCACTTACACGTATACATACATTTACACATTCGAGTATCCTAGAGCACTTTACATGTGTACATACACTTACACACCTATCTGTGTATCCCAGAGCACTTTACATGTGTACATACATTTACACGCTCATCTGTGTATCCCAGAGCACTTTACATGTATACATACACTTACACGCTCATCCGTGTATCCCAGAGCACTTTACATGTGTACATACATTTACACGCTCATCTGTGTATCCCAGAGCACTTTACATGTATACATACACTTACACACTCATCCGTGTATCCCAGAGCACTTTACATGTATACATACACTTACACACCTATCTGTGTATCCCAGAGCACTTTACATGTATACATACACTTACACGCTCATCCGTGTATCCCAGAGCACTTTACATGTGTACATACATTTACATGCTCATCTGTGTATCCCAGAGCACTTTACATGTGTACATACACTTACACACTCATCCGTGTATCCCAGAGCACTTTACATGTATACATACACTTACACGCTCATCCGTGTATCCCAGAGCACTTTACATATGTACATACATTTACACGCTCATCCGTGTATCCCAGAGCACTTTACATGTGTACATACATTTACACATTCGAGTATCCTAGAGCACTTTACATGT
The DNA here is from genome assembly GCF_901001135.1 of Rhinatrema bivittatum. Taxonomy (NCBI): domain Eukaryota; kingdom Metazoa; phylum Chordata; class Amphibia; order Gymnophiona; family Rhinatrematidae; genus Rhinatrema; species Rhinatrema bivittatum. The sequence goes on from NC_042633.1 coordinate 42,090,719, forward strand.
GTACATACACTTACACACTCATCCGTGTATCCCAGAGCACTTTACATGTATACATACATTTACACATTCGAGTATCCTAGAGCACTTTACATGTGTACATACACCTTACACACTCATCCATGTATCCCAGAGCACTTTACACGTATACATACATTTACACATTCGAGTATCCTAAAGCACTTTACATGTGTACATACACTTACACGCACATCCGTGTATCCCAGAACACTTTACATGTGTACATACACTTACATGCTCATCCGTGTATCCCAGAGCACTTTACATGAGTACATACACTTACACGCTCATCCGTGTATCCCAGAGCACTTTACATGTGTACATACATTTACACACTCATCCATGTATCCTACAGCACTTTCCACGTTTACATACGATTAGACATACATCCATGTATCCCACAGCACTTTATATATATGTAAACACACCACACACACACACACGCACACACACACACACACACACACACACACACAGCCATCTGTGTGTCACAAAGCTCTGAGCACACCTTCAGGCGGGAGAGGAGGTGAAGACTCAGTAGCAGGACTTAGTGTAACTCAGTGCTATAAATCCTGGCATGGGGTGCTCTGATGGTTTAGGGGGGAGGTGGTACTGGTATATCACCAGCACTTGGGGGCGGCCTGCACGGAGCGGCAGAAACCTCGGCTGGGCGGATTCTGGTCTTTATTTTTTGCCTTCCTTTGGCTCACGTTGCCCTGTAATGAGCGGAAATGAAAACGTTGCACATGGTAGAGCGCGAGAAGCACTCAGGCAGGTTTGGCCCTCGCCGCTGATCCGGGGATGAGGGGCCAGCTCTCTCTCTCACCGCTGGTTACGCCGGGACAGGCTCCTGCCGCTCCGGCAAATGATCTTTTCTTTACAACTCGAAATCTGCCCCCGGGGGGGTCCTCCTTTCCTCCGATAAAGTAGGTCCCCAGGTGAGAAATTTACTCCCTCAGAACCCGCCCCTCCCGCCGCCGACGATGTTTAAAACGTCAGAGGCCCCTCTACCACGGGGGGAAGTGCCTGTGTGGCCCTCTCTACAACCGAGGCACCAGGGGCCCTCCGCAAACTCCGCTCCCCCACGCAGACGAGAGCCTTGACCTCTCCCCGCTTCCCGACTCCTGCCTCAGCCTCGCGCTCCGCCGTCGTGCTCGCTCGTTATTCTGACGTCCACGATGCGCCCCCCCCCTCCCGCTGCGAGGTACGTGGCCCTCGTTGAAATGGGAACCAGGGGCCCCTTCACCGCCCAGCCAGGTCCATCAGCGGGTGCCCGTGTCACTAGCACAGAACAGGAGACATAAATGCAATCCCCACAAATGCAATGCCCGCCTGCCCCAGGACGAGAAATAAATCTCCGCGTGCACCAAGAGCGGCGTTTCGGAGGACGGGCGTTGCACCTCCATTTTATGAGCTGGGCTCAGAGGTGGCGGGCGGGGAGAGCGGTTCCCAGCCCCGCCGCTGTGGAAAGGCGCTGGCCCCGTCGCGCTCCGGTCGTGGCTTTCCCGGCGGTCGCCCCGTCAGGCAGGGGCGCGGTCCGCGCGGTAGACATGGCCGTCCGCCTCCTCGCAGACGACGGCATCGCTTAGGGCTCGGGGTGTGCTCCCTTCCCTGGCTCCGTGTCGGCCCTGGTCCCTCTCTCCGTTCCCTTAGAGCAATCCGGATGGGTCTGGATGAATCATGGGCGGGTGGCACTGTCGGTCGATATTTAACCCCACTTCTTTCCGAGGTCGGGCGAAGCAAAGTTCATTATATGTATCCTGGAACGAGAGGCTAATGCAGTCCGAATAGTGGAATAACCTTTTGCCACACGATCCTTTCAGCTTTGTGGTTGGACCCACCCAAGACGGCCATTACAGCTCGGTATAGTGGAGGGGAGAGGGGGGAGCCGGGGAGAACTTTGCAGTCGAAAGGCCTTCGTCTTCTTGTAAAGCCAATGTGCTCGATCATCCTAATTTCAAATGCTCCTCCCTTCAAGCGCCGTGATTGCGAGGTTGAGATTTCCCTTTGAAGGGAGCATTCGCCTGCTTGAGCCTTCATCGCCTCATTCCACATGGACGAGTTCAGAAGAGAGAGCACCCTCGGTCCAGGGAGGCCTCCTCTCCTAACCTCTGCGTCCGACGGTCACCGTCGTCGTCCGTTCTAAACGATGCTTACGCCCGGAGCCGCCTAGGAGTGTCCTGCTCCACCAGAGGACCTGGCTTACCCTGGCACTAACTCGGAAGTCGCGCAACCAAAAGAAGACTTCCCAGACACCTTGAAGGCTACGGAGGCACCTAAACGGTGCACGAGGGGAGGAGCAGCCGCCTAGTGGTGCGAGCAGTGCAAGCCGAGATTCAGATCTCGCTGGTCCCACCGACATGCCTTGGGCAAGTCACTTTTGTCTCTTATTGCCTCTGGAGCAAGCCTCGATTGCAAGCCCTGTGGTACCCGAACGCAAAATGTCATGAGAAGTGGAATGCACGTCTTCAAAATGAAAGCGTAGGATACAAGAAAGTCCAGACTTAGCTCCTCCGCGAAACCTGCTTTAAAGAAATCGAGGAAACCTACAGCTCGTTCCAGTGCGCACCACCGGGAAGAGATGCTCCTGGGAGGAGGAGGAGGAGGCCCCCAGTATCTGTGCCCGAGACGAGCTTCATCTCGGTGGAGCGGACGAAGGTGCAACGCCTTTAAATAGATCCACTCAAGACCCTTCCTGAGGCAGCATCAAGGTCGTCAACCACAGCCATAGGAGCCAGGCAAGAGGACGGGATGAGTTGCGGATGCCCTCCGACCCCAGCGGGAGGAAAGGCATCGGGTTCTGTTTCATCACCAAGGGGGCTCCTCGCCTGAACCTTCCAGCTCCCGCCTCCCTACGGACAGTGGAGGTGACCGAGCCAGTCCTGGTCATGGGGAAAAGAAAAGGGGTTTTCTGCTCGTGACATTTATCCTATCGCAAAGAGGTCAGGAGGTCTCTGCCCGATTCTGGACTCGGGCAATCTAAAAAAAAAAAAAAGAGTCACCGAGGACTCAACAGTGAACTTCCAGAAATCTCGTCTGATTCCCCCCCCCCACCCCCCAATGCATCGGTTTGGCGTTGGGGAGAGAGAGAGAGAGGCCGTCCGTCCACTGCACAGAACGATCGCTCATTTAGTTTCTCAGCGTTTGCGTCGCTCTTAAGCCCGCATCGTCAGCTCTTTTATTTTCGTCAGTTATATCCGCTAGAGCTTTCACGGAGACGTCGGGCCGCGCGACGGCTGCGGTCCCATCGTCGCGCCCTTCGCTCTCGCCGGTGCGAGAGATGAGCTCGGTGGCTCTCGGGACCTGGCTGGGGATGCAGGGTCTCACCCCGGAAAGGTGTAAAGGGATCGCCGTGTTTATGAAGCGTAAAACGCCCGTTCTGAAAGCACGGTTTGCGGTGGTGGTGGTGGCGGCGGCGGCGGTGCTGGGGCTTTGAAACAGCCCAGGATGCAAATTCCGGTCCGCGTTGAGGGGCTGACCCAGACCCGTGTCCCGGCTCTCCTGTGGGGCGCGAGCACAAATTCCTGGGATTTACCATCAGAGTCCTTTTTTTTTTTTTCCCTTCATCTGTTGGGCAGGCCGATCCGGTTCTGTTTTACCCTCTCCGTTGCATTCTGGGATTTGTAGTCCCAGAGGGGGCGGGGAGCCTGGGGGGAAAAGCAGGACCGGAGATGACAGAGTTTCAAAGAGCAGGGGATGATTCCGGTTCCCCTCTCCCAGCGCCGTGATCGACTTCCCCCGCACCATCGCATAAAATAATAATAATAATAATAATAATTCAGGAGCTGGGGTAAAATGCAGGGGGGGGGGCGTTCCAGCCCCCTGAATATCTTTCATGCGTGGCCTGGGACAGAAAGCCGGCACGGCTGTGGAGCGCGATCTCTCCGGATGTCCGTCCATCCGTCCACCTGCGGAGGCCGAGAGTTTCGAGGCCTTCGGGATCTGGCCTCCCGCTTACGAGGTTTCGGATGCCAGCCCTGCATCTGTATCCTGTCAATAAAAAAAAAGGAAAAATCCCAACCCTGGTATTGACCTGCAGTGTTAGGCCCCCTCCCTATTAGCCTCCCCTCCCCAGGCATTTATCTTAGCCATTGTACACAGTCTCGGCCGATAAACCCAAACAAGGAAAGAGGCCTAGCAAAGATGCTTTGGTGGAAGTTTTTGGACTTTTTCTGACACTCGCCCTCCCCCCCCCCCCCCCCCCCCCCCCCGCACACACACACATACGCACTTCTCTCCACTGTTTTGTCCCCAGGCCTCGGGGCTGAATGAGGGAATGCCCAGTAGATGATGCGCAGCATCACTTCAGGAGCTCCCGCAGGCCGCCAGCTACTAAAATGGCTGCCAAGTTCTAAGATGGCTGCCAGGAATCAAACAGAGGGAAGAGTGTGTCAGGCCCAGTCGTCCCCGAGCACACCGCACAAGACATGTGGCTCCCAGCCTCCCCTCCCTCCCCCTTCCGAAACAAAAAACACAACTTGGCGTCCGCCGGTGTGTTAAAAGTAATTCGCAGCCTAGCATCCTGGCTTTTCAGGCAGGCATCACTAGGGCTAGGAGCTTAACTGCCGGGGCTTGAGGACTGCAAGGTACCATGCACCTGGAGCTGCTCTAGGCGCCTCTGCGTAATACGTGGGGAAAGGATTCTGGGATTGGCAGTCTTGAATTGGTTTTTTTTCCCCTGTCGGAACAATGGAACTACAATACCCAGAATTCCCTTCAGTGTTATTAATGAAGTGTGTTGCTATAGTAAATCAGCACCTTTTCAAAGTTATCAGTGCAGTGTGCGATCTTTAGGTAACTTGACCTCTTGTCAGCATTATCAGTGCACTACGCTCTTCTACAGTAAGTCAGTGCCTTGTCAGTGTTATGGGTGCAGTGTGTGCTCTCTGTTGGTAAATCAGTGCCTTGTCAGTGTTATGGGTGCAGTGTGCTCTCCTTTGGTAAATCAGCACCTTGTCAGTGTTATCGGTGCAGAGTGCTCTGCTTTGGTAAATCAGTGCCTTGTCAGCGTTATCAGTGCAGTGTGCTCTCCTTTGGTAAATCAGCACCTTGTCAGTGTTATGGGTGCAGTGTGCTCTCCTTTGGTAAATCAGTGCCTTGTCAGTGTTATCAGTGCAGTGTGTGCTCCTTTGGTAAATCAGTGCCTTGTCAGTGTTATGGGTGCAGTGTGCTCTCCTTTAGTAAATCAGTGCCTTGTCAGTGTTATTGGTGCAGTGTGTGATCCTTTGGTAAATCAGTGCCTTCTCAGTGTTATGGGTGCAGTGTGCTCTCCTTTAGTAAATCAGTGCCTTGTCAGTGTTATGGGTGCAGTGTGCTCTCCTTTAGTAAATCAGTGCCTTGTCAGTGTTATGGGTGCAGTGTGTGATCCTTTGGTAAATCAGTGCCTTCTCAGTGTTATGGGTGCAGTGTGTGCTCCTTTGGTAAATCAGTGCCTTCTCAGCGTTATGGGTGCAGTGTGTGATCCTTTGGTAAATCAGTGCCTTGTCATTGTTATCGGTGCAGGTGTGTGCTCCTTTGGTAATCAGTGCCTTGGTCATTGTTATCGGTGCAAGTGGTGTGCTCCTTTGGTAAATCAGTGCCTGTCAAGTGGTATCAGTCCAGTGTGTGCTCCTTCGGTAAATCAGGGCCTTGTCAGTGTTATCGGTGCAGTGTGTGCTCCTTTAGTAAATCAGCGCCTTGTCATTGTTATGGGTGCAGTGTGCGCTCCTTTGGTAAATCAGTGCCTTGTCAGTGTTATCGGTGCAGTGTGTGCTCCTTTAGTAAATCAGTGCCTTGTCATTGTTATCGGTGCAGTGTGTGCTCTCCTTTGGTAAATCAGTGCCTTGGCGGTATTATCGGTGCAGTGTGTGATCCTTTGGTAAATCAGTGCCTTCTCAGCGTTATGGGTGCAGTGTGTGATCCTTTGGTAAATCAGTGCCTTCTCAGCGTTATGAGTGCAGTGTGTGCTCCTTTGGTAAATCAGTGCCTTCTCAGCGTTATGGGTGCAGTGTGCTCTCCTTTGGTAAATCAGTGCCTTGTCATTGTTATCGGTGCAGTGTGTGCTCCTTTGGTAAATCAGTGCCTTGTCATTGTTATCGGTGCAGTGTGTGCTCCTTTGGTAAATCAGTGCCTTGTCATTGTTATCGGTGCAGTGTGCGCTCCTTTGGTAAATCAGTGTCTTGTCGGTGTTATCGGTGCAGTGTGCGCTCCTTTGGTAAATCAGTGCCTGTCAGTGGTATCGGTGCAGTGTGTGCTCCTTTAGTAAATCAGTGCCTTGTCATTGTTATCGGTGCAGTGTGTGCTCCTTTGGTAAATCAGTGCCTTGGCGGTATTATCGGTGCAGTGTGTGATCCTTTGGTAAATCAGTGCCTTGTCAGTGTTATCGGTGCAGTGTGTGCCTTGTCAGTGTTATCGGTGCAGTGTGTGCATTATCAGTGCAGTGTATAGCACCCCAGGGCCCCTGCAGCACTCCCTTGCCGTGCCTCTGTATGCCGAGGGCGTGCGTTTTGGAAGCAGGAGTCCCGCGTGATTGGGTGTCGGATGGAGGGAAGTCTGTGCTCGCTGAGAATTATCACCCGTAAGTGGTGTGCCACCCTCCTCCCCCCCCCCCCCATCCCACACCACCTCTCCCCCTCTCGCTTCTCCTCCTTCCACTTTCAAAATCCGCCCCTGGAGAATTATCTTGTCTTTCTGTTTGTTTGTTTTTGTTCTTTTTTCATCACCAGCAGCTTTTAAAGTAAACTGTAATTTGCATGTTGGTAATTAATCTTATAATGGGTCATTTGCATATATTATTCCATAAGTCGGTTGGTGGTTTCGTTGCTCTGTGTTTCTGGCTCTTTGGCTTCTGCCGCCGTGCGTCCGTCCCTCTGCCTGGAGCCGGAGAGGTGGCTCCGGGTCTCCGGGGAGGGCTAGCGCGCCCGGACTCCACCCTGTGTGCCACGCTCTGGCGTGCGCAGCCGGAGCACCGCTGGAGAAACATCTGGAGACCTCTCACCAGAGAGACATCAGCAGTGCCCCTTGCCGGAGCACCTGTCAGCTCTGTCCTCCTCTGCGCTCCGGCCCTGGGTTTTCTAAAATACTTAAGCGAAGGCGAGAAAAGATATATAATAATGTCTCTCTCTCTCTCTGTTTCCTCCTGACAGAATCGGGTCAGTCAGAAGCAGCAAATCAACAGGTAGACGTGGATATCAAACCCCCCTTGAATGGTAAGGAAACGGGGAATTGCTGGGCTGCATGAAACCCCCCCCCTGGACGGGTAACAGCGCCTCCTGCTGCCTGTCCCTCCTCCGGGCTCATTTCGAAAGTCTTCCCCATCCTAACGACATCTTACTGCACGCAGCTTTTTACGTTGTTCTTTTTTTTTTTTTTGGGGAGCACCAACGCGTTGCGTTAGGGGCCACGCTCCCCCTCGTTTGGAAAGGCCCCTCTCTCTCTCTCCCTGAATCCGTTCTCCAGCCGTCCGTGATGTGTATTCCGGCTTTGCTTGCGTCGCTATGCTGCCCGCGTGGGGCTTTAACGAACTGTTTCTCACTGAAAGAAAAAAACAAACAAACAAAAGTGTTTTTAATAAATAGCTTGCAATGGAAAACCAGCCCTGTCCTTGGCGTTGCCTTGCTCCCCCTAGTGGAGAGATGCTGAAGCGCACCCTTCGGGAGCTGCCGGCTGTGCAGGCCCACTTAACAGCTGTAGCAGCTGGGAGGAGGAGACCATCCCCCCCTCCACTCCCTCCCCCGAATCCCTGGCTGGGAAGGGCGTGGGGCGGTGAGACGGGTCGAGGCTCTCCCCGAGCCAGCCTGATGAACGTGGGAGGCGGGCCAGTGGCAGCCTGCGGTTACCACGGATTCACCAACCCGTGGCTGCGTGAGCCCTCCAGTCTTGCTAAAAGCACGGAGGAGCAACCCCCCTCCCCCCGCCCCTGCCTCATTTCACCGAGTCGCACGGGGGGGTGGGGAACCATTATGCGCAGCCACCCTGCTCTCATCAGGGACTCATCTTCTTCGGTGTAAGTTTTAAGGGTGCCGGGGTGGCGGATCACGGATTTCCCCGGCTGGCATCCGCCCTTCCCCTGCTGGAAACCCCGCCGAGGTCCTAGACCCGGGCCCAGCGCCGCTCGACCCGAGTACTGGCGGGGGGGAGGGCGACGTGAACCCTGACGCATGTACTCCCCTTTCAGGAGAATAAGATGGCAGTGCTTTAGAAGATGGTGCTCCCTGCCATCCCGGGCCCGGGGAGGAGAGGGCGGGTGTGTGTGTGTGCATGTGTGAGGGCCTGGTTTTGGTTGAAATGAGGTGCGCCGCCTTGGGCAGTGAACGCAGATTTCAGATAAGCCAGTAAAGGCCCTTGGATGTTGAAGCTGCTTCGGGAAGGAGCGGGCTCGGGCTCAGGCCCCCGACAGCCCTCGCTCCCCCCCCGCCGTTGCGTGCCTCGCCCGTAGCGTGACGTCCGCGTCCCCCGCCGGAGCTAACGCAACCCGTGACCCCCCCTCTCCCCCCTTGTTTCCCCTCCCCAGGGCATTTCAATTTCCAGGACTGCTTCGTCACGTCGGGAGTCTGGAACGTCACGGAGCTGGTCAGAGTCTCCCAAAGTGAGTACAACCCGCGCGGGGGGGGGGGAGGAGGAGTTCCCCCACGCCAAACCCATTCCCGGCCCCTGAAAATGCTGGGGGGGGGGGCCTCACTCCCGGGGACCCGTGCCGTGCCTGGTGGGGGGGGAAAACCAGGACCGGCCTGGGGGGCTTTCCCTCCCCCGGCCAGGCCAGCGTCCCCCCCTGCATCCTAATCCTTCTCTCGTTGCCTTTCAGCGCCGGTCGCCACCGCCTCGGGACCGAACTTTTCTCTGGCGGATCTGGAGAGCCCCGGCTACTACAACATAAACCAAGTGACGCTGGGGCGGCGATCCCTCACCTCCCCCCCATCCAGCAGGTGAGGCCCCTGGGCAGGGAGGAGGAGGAGGGGGAAGGGATGGAGGCCTGACCGGGGGGGTGGGGGCTGCCAGAGCCGTGTCACAGCTGCCTTTTCTCTTCCCCCCCCCCCAAAACAACAGCTCCACGAAGCGCCCGAAATCCATCGATGACAGCGAAATGGAGAGCCCCGTGGACGACGTCTTCTATCCGGGGACGGGACGCTCCCCTGCCGCGGCCGGCAGCCAATCCGCAGGCTGGCCCAATGACGTGGACGCAGGTAGGGGCCCCCCCCCCCCCGTTACGAGGGCCGCCCGGCTCCTGAAGTCTGACGTGCACAATAGCGCTATGTAGCGGCGGACGTTGCACGTGTGGTGCGTTCTGCGGCGTCCCGCTCGCCTGCCCTGTGCACCCTGCGGCCTGGCACCCCCCCCCCCCCCACCCCCGGGGACACATTGGTTACCTGCGGCCATCAGCAGGGACGTTTGCACACAGAGAGAGAGAAGCCAGGGCTGTGAGTCTGCCTGAGGTTGGGGTCTGTGAGTCTGCCTGAGGTTGGGGTCTGTGAGTCTGGCTGAGGTTGGGGTCTGTGAGTCTGGCTGAGGTTGGGGTCTGTGAGTCTGCCTGAGGTTTGGGGCTGTGAGTCTGGCTGAGGGTGGGGTCTGTGAGTCTGCCTGAGGTTGGGGTCTGTGAGTCTGGCTGAGGTTGGGGTCTGTGAGTCTGCCTGAGGTTCGCGTCTGTGAGCCTGGCTGAGGTTGGGGTCTGTGAGTCTGCCTGACATTTGGGTCTGTGAGTCTGCCTGAGGTTGGGGTCTGTGAGTCTGCCTGAGGTTCGGGGCTGTGAGCCTGGCTGAGGTTGGGGGCTGTGAGTCTGGCTGAGGTTGGGGTCTGTGAGTCTGCCTGAGGTTGGGGTCTGTGAGTCTGCCTGAGGTTTGGGGCTGTGAGTCTGGCTGAGGTTGGGGTCTGTGAGTCTGCCTGAGGTTCGCGTCTGTGAGTCTGGCTGAGGTTGGGGTCTGTGAGTCTGCCTGAGGTTCGCGTCTGTGAGTCTGGCTGAGGTTGGGGTCTGTGAGTCTGGCTGAGGTTCGCGTCTGTGAGCCTGGCTGAGGTTGGGGTCTGTGAGTCTGGCTGAGGTTGGGGTCTGTGAGTCTGCCTGAGGTTTGGGGCTGTGAGTCTGGCTGAGGTTGGGGTCTGTGAGTCTGGCTGAGGTTGGGGTCTGTGAGTCTGGCTGAGGTTGGGGTCTGTGAGCCTGGCTGAGGTTGGGGGTCTGTGAGTCTGCCTGAGGTTGGGGTCTGTGAGTCTGCCTGAGGTTGGGGTCTATGAGTCTGCCTGAGGTTCGGGGCTGTGAGTCTGGCTGAGGTTCGGGTCTGTGAGTCTGGCTGACGTTCTCTTCCCAGAGGTGCAGGAGATTATGTAACCTCCTGGCAATCATTTCTCCAGTACTCCAGTGATTTCGCTGAGAGTGAAACCGGAGAGTTAGAGGGAAGCGGGGGAAGGGGAAGATAAGAGTCCAGGAAACTGCATGGAGGCAGGAATTGGGGGGGGGGGGGGGGGGGGGGGGGGGGGGAGGGGGGGGGGGGGGGGGGGGGGGGGGGGGGGGGGGGGGGGGGGGAGAAAACACAGAAACGGAGACCATGAGAGCAGATAAAGAGCCTGTGGCCCATCCACATCCCCTGCCACTCTCTGAGGATTTCCCTGTGTTTATCCCATGCCTTCTTGAATTCAGGCTCTGCCCTCCTCTCCACCACCTCCACAGGGGGAGGCTGTTCCAGGCATCCACCTCCCTCTCTGTAAAGAAATATTTCCCAAGATGACTCCTGAGTCTACCCCCTGTCACCCTCATCCCATGACCCCTCCTCGTTCTAGTGCCTCCTTTCCATTGATAGAGGCTCAGCTCCTGTGCATGGAAACCTCTGAGATACCTGAATGTCTCTATCCTATCTCCCCTCTCCTCCAGGGTGCATCATGTTTAGATCTTTAACTCTATCCCCATGTGCTTTAGGATGAAGACCACTGACCATGTTAGCAGCCTCCTTTCCATTGGTAGAGGCTCAGCTCCTGTGCATGGAAACCTCTGAGATATCTGAATGTCTCTATCCTATCTCCCCTATCTCCCTTCTCCTCCAGGGTGTATCATGTTTAGATCTTTACCTCTATCCCCATGTGCTTTAGGATGAAGACCACTGACCATGTTAGCAGCCTCCTTTCCATTTATAGAGGCTCAGCTCCTGTGCATGGAAACCTCTGAGATATCTGAATGTCTCTATCCTATCTCCCCTCTCCTCCAGGGTGCATCATGTTTAGATCTTTAACTCTATCCCCATGTGCTTTAGGATGAAGACCACTGACCATGTTAGCAGCCTCCTTTCCATTGATAGAGGCTCAGCTCCTGTGCATGGAAACCTCTGAGATATCTGAATGTCTCTATCCTATCTCCCCTCTCCTCCAGGGTGCATCATGTTTAGATCTTTAACTCTCTCCCCATGTGCTTTAGGATGAAGACCACTGACCATGTTAGCAGTCTCCTTTCCATTGATAGAGGCTCAGCTCCTGTGCATGGAAACCTCTGAGATATCTGAATGTCTCTTCCCTATCTCCCCTCTCCTCCAGGGTGCATCATGTTTAGATCTTTAACTCTATCCCCATGTGCTTTAGGATGAAGAGCACTGACCATGTTAGCAGCCTCCTTTCCATTGATAGAGGCTCAGCTCCTGTGCATGGAAACCTCTGAGATATCTGAATGTCTCTATCCTATCTCCCCTCTCCTCCAGGGTGCATCATGTTTAGATCTTTACCTTTATCCCCATGTGCTTTAGGATGAAGACCACTGACCATGTTAGCAGCCTCCTTTCCATTGATAGAGGCTCAGCTCCTGTGCATGGAAACCTCTGAGATATCTGAATGTCTTTATCCTATCTCCCCCCTCCTCCAGGGTGCATCATGTTTAGATCTCTAACTCTATCCCCATGTGCTTTAGGATGAAGACCACTGACCATGTTAGCAGCCTCCTTTCCATTGATAGAGGCTCAGCTCCTGTGCATGGAAACCTCTGAGATATCTGAATGTCTCTATCCTATCTCCCCTCTCCTCCAGGGTGCATCATGTTTAGATCTCTAACTCTATCCCCATGTGCTTTAGGATGAAGACCACTGACCATGTTAGCAGCCTCCCTCTGGAGCGACTCCATCCTGTTTCTATCCTTCTGAAGGTGGGGTCTCCAGAATTGTACTCAGTATTCCCAGTGAGGTCTCACCAGGGTCCTATACAGGGGCAGCATCACCTCTCTTTTTCTGCTGACCCTTCCTCTCCCTATGCACCCAAGCAGCTTTCTGGCTTTTACCCTCGCTTTATCCACAATAAGATCATCAGGCGCGATCACCCCCAGATCCCGCTCTTCCTCTGTGCTTAGAATAATTTCACCTCCAATGCTGCACCTCTCCCTTGGGGATTTTGCATCCTAAACGCATTACTCTGCATATTTTAGCATTAAATCTCGGCTGCCAGACCATTCCTCCAGCTTCGCTAGATCCCTCCTCGTGTCCTCCTCACCTTCCTGGCTGTCCACCCCGTTACAGATTTTGTTATCATCGGCAGGAAGACAAAACTTTCCCGACGACCCTTTGCGTTATGTCGTTCGCAAAAATGTTGGGGAAAAAAATCAATCCAAGGACCGATCCCTGAGACAGAGAGCGCTAGTAACACCCCCTCCCTCCTCAGAGACCTCTCCATTTACCCTACCCTTCATCGCCTCCCTCTCAGCCGGTTCCTGACCCGGTCACTCACTCTATGGTCCATTCGAAGGGCTCACAATTCGTGTTCCCAGCCTCCTGCTTACTTCCAATTTTATGAACGGGGACCACCATCCGCCCGTCCCCAGTCCTCCGGAACCGCTCCAGACTCTTAAGGAAGCACTGAAAGAGGTCACCGGCGTGGCTCCTTAGTTACCCTCGGGGCAACTTGCCTGGCTAACGTAAGCGGATGAGTGCCTGTGTTCAGCCTTACCGGCCTGACGTTATCCGTCTGTAACTCGTCTGGATAACCCGGGGCTTATCCCCATTACCTTCAGCCGCATCCTCGGTTACCCGGATGATTAACGTCCGGTCTCTGAATATCGGGCTCCTCTAACTTTAGTTGGGCTCCTCGCGAGCGGCGCTGTTCTGAAAACCGACCGAGGCTCTCCTCGCTCCCGGTGCTTATCACCGTTTGCTTCTCTTTTCTGTTTGTCCCGCTCCGGGCCCTTCCTCAGTGGAACGACCCCGATGGGAAATATTCGTTAAGCAGTTCTCCTTTCTTCCTCGTCGGCCTCTTACGCGTCCCTCCCCTTCACCTCCGAGTCTCGCGATGCCACTTTTGCACTTCCTTCCGTCACTGACGTATCCGACCCCCTGGTTTTACGGTGTTTGCGGGTTTTTCTTCTGTTTTAATGTTTGCGTTCCTGACTGCTTTCCCAGCTTCTCTTTGCTTTCCCAGGTACTGTCGCCTCTCTCCCTCTTTCTGCCGTCTCTTGTACTTTACGAATGCGAACCTTTTCTACCTTTATTTACTTTCCTGACAAAAAGATCAGTTGCCACACTTACCACATCTCCCGCTGCCCTTCCGCCTCCCCTAGATTGTCCCCTCCAGCTGACGACTCCTGGAGCTGCGCCCTCCCCCCCCCCCCCCCCTCCATTTTGAGAAAGTTACTTTTCCTGAAGCCTGGGACCCTCGCCTTCATCTCTCGCCTCCTAATTCTGAGCCGCAGCATCCGGTGGTCACCAGAGGCTCTGCCCCCCCCGTCGGTGAGCGCCAGGCCCAGTATCTCCCCCCACCCTCCTCCCGTCACCCGTGCACAGAACAGGTCTCCTTGCAGAGATTCCAGCATCTGCCTGCATCTGGCGTGTCCCGGCCAACATCTGGAAGATCAAAATCCCCTAAGCAGCAGCAGCAGCAGCTGCTGCACCTCCCCTCTCACAGCAATCCCGTGAGCGTCCTCCATTAAATCTCATCTCCCTCTCCTCCGTCTGTGACGGGGGACCTGCATCTCACAGCAGTGCAAATAAATGCTCCGTTCCCTCTTTCCAGATTAACCCAGGGGGCCTCCCGCTTACCTCGTAAGCCCAGCAGCGCCGTTGCATTAATATTGTTCTTCATAGGTAACGCCTCCTCCCTCCCTTCCTTCCTGAATAGATTGCAGCCCCCGGTACAACTGTAGCCCGGTCACGGTTTCCCTCAGCGTCTTCCGTGCCCGACTGAGGAGGGGGGGGGGGAGAGAAGGAGGGGTGCGGTAGGAGTGATAGAGAGGAAGGAGGGAAGGGGGTCGGAGAGTGAGGAAGAGGAAATGCTGACCCTGTAGGCTGGGCATCCAGCTCTGGGTCGCAGGGCAGTGGCAGAGGCTGAGCCGCTGCTGGGTTTATCCCCTACGGGTCCTGACTCTCCCTGCCGCCCGCCCATCCCAGTGGCAGCAGCAACGGGACCAGAACCCGGAAGCGCCTGGGCTCCGCCGGCCAGCAGGGGCACTGGAGAGGGGGGAGGGGAGGGGGTCGGTTGCCCGGCGTTGCACGGAAGGAGGTTGGGTGGGGATCGTCCTTGGCGCTTCGGGTGGGCGCAGCTAGGACAGCAGGGGGGGGGAGGGGTAGGGTGGAAGGGGGGTGGCTGGAGCGTTTCCTTCTAACCGGTTTCTTCCCCCCCCTCCCCCGCGCAGGTCCGGGCTCCCTGAAGAAACCCGGCAAGCTGGAGTTCTGCGGCGCCCTGCCCTCCCAGACCAGCTCCTCTCGCATGGCTTTCACCCACCACCCGCTGCCCGTCCTGGCAGGAGTCCGACCAGGTGAGGTCACGGCCCTTCCCTGCGGCTCGGGTTCTGGGTGGTGGGGGAGGGGGAGGGGGGGCACCTCGCCCCGGGGCTTCGGCAATTCGGAGGGAAGGGACGGGGGACGGGCGACCGGCAGGCGCCCTCCTGATCCAGAACGGAGGTGCTTTGCAGTTTTTTGCCCCCCCCCCATGCAGGCGGGGTACTGGGGTTATAGGGTGGGGGTTGAAGCTGGATGCGCTGCACAGAAGATCTGTGTCCTTAATACAGAGGCGCAGCCATGCAGGCCGGACCGGCGCGCCCGTCCTCGTTAAAGAGCCGATGGACGTCGGCGTCGCCTGCTTCTGGGTGGGGGGGGGGGGGGGGGAGGTCCCTGCAACGAGCTGTGTGCGTGCGCCTTTTGACCTCTGACCTTGTCTTTGCAGGGAGCCCTCGGGCCACGGCCTCGGCCCTCCATTTCCCCTCCAGCTCCATCATCCAGCAGTCCAGCCCGTACTTCACGCACCCCACCATCCGCTACCACCACCACCACAGCCAGGACTCGCTGAAGGAGTTCGTGCAGTTCGTGTGCTCGGATGGCTCCAGCCAGGGCACGGGGCAGGTGAGGCCCTTTACCCCCCACCCCCCTCTCCGTCACCGCCTTGGGCCGCGCGATTCGCCGCTGATGCCGGGGGAGGGGGGGGGGGAAGAAGGCATAAGCTCAGTCCCGGTGCTGCCTGGACCTTCTCCCTCCGTGCAGGAGCGGTGAGGCTGCTGAAAGGACTTGAAGTGATCGGGGCTGAGAGCCGGCGAGGCGAGGGGGTGATGACAGCACGGCCTCCCGCAGCCTCCTTCCCCCTACACCCCTGTTACAGCAACATCTCCCCCCCCCACCATGCATTCCCCCACATAGATCCCCTGTTATAGGACCATCCCCCTCATAGATCCCCTGATATAGGAGCATCCCCCACATAGATCCCCTGTTATAGGACCATCCCCCACATAGATCCCCTGATATAGGAGCGTCCCCCTCATAGATCCCCTGATATAGGAGCGTCCCCCTCATAGATCCCCTGTTATAGGACCATCCCCCCTTGTAGATCCCCTGATATAGGAGCATCCCCCTCATAGATCCCCTGTTATAGGAGCATCCCCCTCATAGATCCCCTGATATAGGAGCACCCCCTTATAGATTCCCTGATATAGGAGCACCCCCTTATAGATCCCCTGATATAGGAGCATCCCCCTCATAGATCCCCTGTTATAGGAGCATCCCCCTCATAGATCCCCTGATATAGGAGCACCCCCTCATAGATCCCCTGATATAGGAGCATCCCCTTATAGATCCCCTGATATAGGAGCATCCCCCCTCATAGATCCCCTGATATAGGACCATCCCCCTCATAGATCCCCTGATATAGGAGCGTCCCCCTCACAGATCCCCTGACATGGGAGCACCCCCCCTCATATATCCCCTGATATAGGAGCATCCCCCCTCATAGATCCCCTGATATAGGAGCACCCCCCTCATAGATCCCCTGATATAGGACCATCCCCCTCGTAGATCCCCTGTTATAGGAGCATCCCCCTCATAGATCCCCTGATATAGGAGCATCTCCCTTGTAGATCCCCTGATATAGGAGCACCCCCTCATAGATCCCCTGTTATAGGAGTATCCCCCTCATCAATCCCCTGATATAGGAGCATCCCCCTCATAGATCCCCTGATATAGGAGCATCCCCCTTATAGATCCCCTGATATAGGAGCATCCCCCCTCATAGATCCCCTGATATAGGAGCACCCCCTCATAGATCCCCTGATATAGGACCATCCCCCTCATAGATCCCCTGATATAGGAGCGTCCCCCTCACAGATCCCCTGACATGGGAGCACCCCCCCCTCATATATCCCCTGATATAGGAGCATCCCCCCTCATAGATCCCCTGATATAGGAGCATCCCCCTCATAGATCCCCTGATATAGGAGCATCCCCCCTCATAGATCCCCTGATATAGGAGCACCCCCCCTCATAGATCCCCTGATATAGGAGCATCCCCCCTCATAGATCCCCTGTTATAGGAGCATCCCCCCCTCATAGATCCCCTGATATAGGAGCATCCCCCTCATAGATCCCCTGTTATAGGAGCACCCCCCCCTCGTAGATCCCCTGATATAGGAGCATCCCCCTCACAGATCCCCTGATATAGGAGCATCCCCCTCATCGATCCCCTGATATAGGAGCATCCCCCTCATAGATCCCCTGATATAGGAGCATCCCCTCATAGATCCCCTGATATAGGAGCATCCCCCTCATAGATCCCCTGTTATAGGAGCATCTCCCTCGTAGATCCCCTGATATAGGAGCACCCCCCTCATAGATCCCTTGATATAGGAGCATCCCCCTCATGGATCCCCTGTTATAGGAGCATCCCCCCCTCATAGATCCCCTGATATAGGAGCATCTCCCTCATAGATCCCCTGTTATAGGAGCATCCCCCCTCATATGTCCCCTGTTATAGGAGCACCCCCTCATAGATCCCCTGATATAGGAGCATCCCCCCTCATAGATCCCCTGATATAGGAGCATCCCCCTCATAGATCCCTGATATAGGAGCATCCCCTCGTAGATCCACTGTATAGGAGCATCCCCCCTCATAGATCCCCTGATATAGGAGCATCCCCCTCATAGATCCCCTGTTATAGGAGCTCCCCCTCGTAGATCCCCTGATATAGGAGCATCCCCCTCACAGATCCCCTGATATAGGAGCATCCCCTCATCGATCCCATGATATGAGCATCCCCTCATAGATCCCCTGATGATAGGAGCATCCCCCTCATAGGTCCCTGTTATAGGAGCATCCCCCTCATAGATCCCCTGATATAGGAGCATCCCCCCTCACAGATCCCCTGATATAGGAGCACCCCCCCTCATAGATCCCCTGATATAGGAGCATCCCCCTCATAGATCCCTGTTATAGGAGCATCCCCCCCTCATAGATCCCCTGATATAGGAGCATCCCCCTCATAGATCCCCTGATATAGGAGCACCCCCCCTCATAGATCCCCTGTTATAGGAGCACCCCCCCTCGTAGATCCCCTGATATAGGAGCATCCCCCTCACAGATCCCCTGATAGAGGAGCATCCCCCTCATAGATCCCCTGATATAGGAGCATCCCCCTCATAGATCCCCTGTTATAGGAGCATCCCCCCCTCATAGATCCCCTGTTATAGGAGCATCCCCCTCAAGATCCCCTGATATAGGAGTATCCCCCTCATAGATCCCAGTTATAGGAGCATCCCCCTCATAGATCCCCATGATATAGGAGCATCCCCCTCATAGATCCCCTGTTATAGGAGCATCCCCCTCATAGATCCCTGATAATAGGAGCATCCCCCCCCTCATAGATCCCCTGTTATAGGAGCATCCCCCTCATAGATCCCCTGTTATAGCAACACCCCCCCTCATAGATCCTCTGTTATAGGAGCATCCCCCTCATAGATCCCCTGTTATAGCACACCCCCCTCATAGATCCTCTGTTATAGGAGCATCCCCCTCATAGATCCCCTGTTATAGCAACACCCCCCCTCATAGATCCCCTGTTATAGCACACCCCCCTCATAGATCCCCTGTTATAGCAACAACCCCCCTCATAGATCCCCTGTTATAGGAGCACCCCCTCATAGATCCCCTGTTATAGCAACACCCCCCTCATAGATCCCCTGTTATAGGAGCATCCCCCTAATGGATCCCCTGTTATAGGAGCGTCCCCCCTCATAGATCCCCTGATATAGGAGCTTCCCCCCTCATAGATCCCCTGATATAGGAGCATCCCCCTCATAGATCCCCCTGTTATAGGAGCGTCCCCTCATAGATCCCCTGTTATAGGAGCACCCCCCCCTCGTAGATCCCCTGTTATAGGAGCATCCCCCCTCATAGATCCCCTGATATAGGAGCATCCCCTCGTAGATCCCCTGTTATAGGAGCACCCCCCTCATAGATCCCCTTTTATAGGAGCATCCCCCCTCATAGATCCCCTGTTATAGGAGCGTCCCCCCTCATAGATCCCCTGATATAGGAGCACCCCCCTCATAGATCCCCTGATATAGGAGCGTCCCCCCCCTCATAGATCCCCTGTTATAGGAGCATCCCCCTTGTAGGTCCCCTGTTATAGGAGCATCCCCCTTGTAGATCCCCTGTTATAGGAGCATCCCCCTCATAGATCCCCTGTTATAGGAGCATCCCCTCATAGATCCCCTGTTATAGGAGCACCCCCCCCCTCATAGATCCCCTGTTATAGGAGCATCCCCCTCGTAGATCCCCTGTTATAGGAGCATCCCCCTCATAGATCCCCTGTTATAGGAGCATCCCCCTAATAGATCCCCTGATATAGGAGCATCCCCCTCATAGATCCCCTGATATAGGAGCATCCCCCTCATAGATCCCCTGTTATAGGAGCGTCCCCCTCATAGATCCCCTGTTATAGGACCATCCCCCTCATAGATCCCCTGTTATAGGAGCATCCCCCCTCATAGATCCCCTGTTATAGGAGCATCCCCTCATAGATCCCCTGTTATAGGAGCACCCCCCCTCATAGATCCCTGTTATAGGAGCGTCCCCCCCTCATAGATCCCCTGTTATAGGAGCGTCCCCCTCATAGATCCCCTGTTATAGGAGCATCCCCCTCGTAGATCCCCTGATATAGGAGCACCCCCCCTCGTAGATCCCCTGTTTATAGGAGCATCCCCCTTGTAGGTCCCCTGTTATAGAGCTTCCCCTTGTAGATTCCCTGTTATAGGAGCATCCCCTGTTATAGGAGCATCCCCCCTCATAGATCCCCTGTTATAGGAGCATCCCCTCATAGATCCCCTGTTATAGGAGCACCCCCCCTCATAGATCCCCTGTTATAGGAGCATCCTCCCCCTCATAGATCCCCTGTATAGGAGCGTCCCCCTCATAGATCCCCTGTTATAGGAGCATCCCCCTCGTAGATCCCCTGATATAGGAGCACCCCCCTCGTAGATCCCCTGTTATAGGAGCGTCCCCCTCGTAGATCCCCTGTTATAGGAACATCCCCCTCGTAGATCCCCTGATATAGGAGCATCCCCTCATAGATCCCCTGTTATAGGAGCATCCCCTCATAGATCCCCTGTTATAGGAGCATCCCCTTGTAGATACCCTGTTATAGGAGCATCCCCTCATAGATCCCCTGTTATAGGAGCGTCCCCCTCATAGATCCCCTGTTATAGGAGCATCCCCCTCGTAGATCCCCTGATATAGGAGCACCCCCCTCATAGATCCCCTGTTATAGGAGCGTCCCCCTCATAGATCCCCTGTTATAGGAACATCCCCCTCGTAGATCCCCTGATATAGGAGCATCCCCTCATAGATCCCCTGTTATAGGAGCATCCCCTCATAGATCCCCTGTTATAGGAGCATCCCCTCATAGATCCCCTGTTATAGGAGCATCCCCTTGTAGATACCCTGTTATAGGAGCATCCTGTTCTTGTCCTGCTGTGCCTGTGATAGGGAACCTTGGTTCCCCGGAGCTCCCAATCTTGCATTACTGCCCTGCTGGCTGACACCGGGCGGGTGGACGGGCTTTAGTCTTCCTTACGTCTGTCTCAGTCTTGCTGGAGTGCGGAGCTCTCTCTGCAGTGAGCGGCAGTGGGGAGTGTCCCCAGGATCTCTGATGGGGGGGTGCAAGAGGGGAGCCAGAAACATCTAAGAGGGTGCGTACATGTGCATTATTGTGTGTGTGCGTGTGTGTGTGTGGCGCGAGTGAGCGGAGAGGGGGTGGAGACCCCTCCCCCCCCACCCCAGCCTCAGGGCACTTGGGGCGTGCTGAGGACTGAAGGGGAGGGGGTGGGGGGAACCTGACAGAGCCTGGAATGGGGTGGGGTGAGCGAGAAGGCAGCAGCATCCGCTCCCCCTCCCCCCACCTTATTCCGGTTTCACTCACCTCCAGTCGCAGAATCCAAGTGGTGAGGTGGGGGGGGGGGGGGGAGCCTCCAGGCGCTGCCTCTCCCTCCCCTCCTCCCGCTACGCGCGTCCATCTTAAGGTTCCCGTCTGGCGCGGTCCACAAGTGCCCCCCGGCTGCGCCAGGGAAAGGGAGGGGGGCAGGCGCCCGGCCTCGGCCTCACCGATTGCTCGCTCGCTGCCCGTCCTCCCCAGCATCCACTTCCTCGTGGGGGGGGGGGGGGCAAAGGAGAGCGTTCCTCCCCCTCCAGACCCCCACTTCCTTCACCTTTCGGTAAAGTCTTTTCCATTTTTCTTCTTCATTTCTCTCTCTTTCACTCCCTTCCTACCATTAAAAAAAAAAAAACCAAATACATTTTTTCCCTCAAGGACTTTCACTGTTTGTTTAACCCGCTTAAGATTCTGCCCGCATTAGATGCCCCCGGGCGTGCATGGGGTCCATGGCTCCGGCGCAAGCTTGGGGGGCTGCAGGCAAGAGCAGGTGCACGGGAGGAGGAGGAGGAGGAGGAAGGGCCAGCCGTGCACTGCCTGCTCCCCTCCTACCCCCCTCCCCCGGCTTTTAAACGCCCCGGGAGCGGCGCTGCCAGCTGTGCGACGGCGGAGAGGGCTGCGGCAGATGCCACCCTAAGAAGCCTGCCGGGCAGACCGGATGGGACCGTTTGGTCCTTTTCTGCCATCGTTACTGTGCTGTTTATATGACCTGAGGTGAAGTGGCCACCTGAGCTCCGTGCTGGCCCCACACAGGAAAAAAAAAAAAAGAGTCGACAAAGCAAGGGCCGCCTCACAGGGCATAACACATGTGTGATGAGTTTGTCCAGAAGCCCCGTGCTATTCCCTAGCTTTAAAACCACCTGCTCGCCTTCAAATTAACGTCACCTGCTCTTTTAAAACAGTAAAATCCTCCCTGCCCTCCAGACACTAAGCAGCCTCTCCCCCCCCAACCCAAAAAAAATATGACACAGCAGCCTTCAAGGTCATTTATTTTTTGCCCTGTCGGTATGCGAGACGGAGGGCTACCGAGTGCCCCCGCGCGCTTTCGGGAAGCAAACACGGTCGTGTGCAAAGGTTTAGGGACTCCTGGTGAACACCGTATGTTTCAACGAGATCCTTACGTGGCCCGGCGTCTTTCTGTGATTTGTTATATGCAAAATTGCTATTTATTTAGTGACTTAAAACAGGTTGAAAATAATAAAACAGTGAACAGCGGCACATGCAAAAGTCCGGGCATCCTTCCAGTTGATTGATTTTTCTACTTTTAAAAAAAAAATCTGTAAAGGTCCCGATGCGTTAACTGATTCGTTAGGTTTCAGTTCAGGTTGTGGTTCTTGTTATGTCTTAACTTTCAACAACCATGGGGCTCCTGAAAGCAGCTGATCGTTTTGAAATGAGGATAATTCACTTTTACGAAGCTGGGAAATGCTATTAAAAAAAAATAAAAATCTCTATAAGCTTCAGCTAGAATTTTCAACTGTCAGAAATATAAAATTTAAAAAAAAAAGGAAGTTACTACAGTATTTTGTGTTTCTTGTGGCAGAACAGTTCAGTTTTTGTTACATCTGTACAAAGTACTTTCTTCCAAAATGTTTCAGGCTTATCGAGGTTTTGTTTTGCATAGTTTTAAACAATGTTGATTTTTTTTTGATGAGGTCTTAGAAATATCTTCTTCTAATAACTCTCCCAGGCAGATCGTTGCAGACAACCGTGCCAGCTAAACATATTTTAGCAGGTAATCTGCAGCGGATTCTGTTTTGCAAATCTAGCCAGTTTTTGGGCAGTTCAGTCGGAGATTCTTTTTTCCTTTCAGGCACTTCAAAGTGGATTGGGTTCAGGTAGTGCAGGCATTTCCCCTGTCCCCGGAGGGCTCACAGTCTTAAGTTTGTACTCTAGGCAAGTGACTTGCCCAAGCAGTGGCAGCAGGATCTCAATCCTGGCTTCCCTGGTTCGCAAGCTGCTCCTGTACAACCACTATTCACTCCTGCTTCCAGATCTTGACTTCACCTTCAGCAGTTCCTTGTAACTTTTTTGTTGTTTCTTAACAATGTTTCTGACAGTTGAAATTGCTAGCTGGAAGCCTTTATTTTTTATAGGCTTCCGCTGCTTTGTAAGAGTGAATGAACGTCATTTTCAAATGATCAGCTGCTTAGAGGAAGCCCATGGTTGTTGAAAGTAGACATAACAGTCACAACCTGAGAGGCTGGAAGAGTCAGGGTATTTGTTCAATAACTGAATTGTCTCCACCTGACTAACTGAAGACCTTTTTTTTTTTTATTTTTTTTAAATTAATTAAAGTAGAAATAACTCAACCGAAAGGGTGTCCAGACTTTTTCACATGCCATTATTAATATTTTCAATCTGTCAGAATCAGAAAATGAATAGTAATTAGGCATTCAAATTTGCAGAAAGATATGTTGTGCTTAATTTTGTACCACGCGGAGGTTGCGTCAGCTTCTGTTCACTCAGAGACCCATTGAAACATAACAGTTTGACCAGGGGTTGTCTAAACTTTTGCACACAACTGTATACATTTATTTAATGGAAATAAAGACAGAGAGATTTTTTTTTCCTCGGTGAGTGGGCTGTAACTCTATTCCCTTCAAGGACCAGCATGTGGCAGAGCTGGTTCCCAGTACCTTCAGCTGTTATTCTCTCTATATTCACACCATGAACTCATACTGTGGGGTAGAGGGGACGAGGTAAAAGGGGGGTTGGGGGGGATATGAGCGAAGCTGTTCTATTGGGCAAGCAGTCCATGTTTTTACAACTTTTATTTAAAAAAAAAAATTAAACAGAAAGTCATCGGGTGCCGGAGGAATTCGGGTCGCAAGGAAATTTTTTAAAAAATTTTAAATTTTTTTTTTAATTTACACATTTCACAAAGGAAAGATACCCCCCCCAATACAAAAAAATCCCACTCCTATCTCCCCAGCTAAAAAAAAATCCCTCCCACCCCCCTCCAAAAAATAAAAGTGAAGGGTACTGCAACTTTAAAATTGCCTATTCTGTTCTAAACCTCGTTCATGCCTCGCTCTATTTCTCTTGTTCACAGCCCAACGGCAGTGGTCAGGGCAAGGTCACGGGGTCATTTTTGCTGCCGCCCCCACCGCCTGTGGCCCGACCCGTGCCCCTTCCTATGTCCGACCCAAAATCCACCAGCAGTACCCCAGAGGGCGGAGTCTCAGCAGCTACGACACTATGTAAGTGGCGCTCACAACCCCACGACCTTCTCGCCCCCCCCCAACTTCCTCAAGCGTGAAGTGGGGGGGGGGGGGGGAGAGGAGGAACGGGAAAGAAGAGGTGGAGGAGGGGAAGCAGTGTCATTCAGAACAGGGGTGGGGAGGGAAGGAGAGGGGGGAGGGGAGGACCACCACCTCCACCGGGTCACCTGGCCCCCTTCACCCCCTCACTGGTTTCCCATCTCCCTCCCCTCCCCCCTCCCCCCCCCAGAGAGGTTGCACCAGTTGCCTGGTGTTGCCCCAGTTGCATGCAGGGACTTCATCCCTGAGACTACATCTCCCAGCATGCCTCGGTGGCAACAACAGGGCTGGGTCGGCATCTCCAGGCTGAATTGGGGGGGTGGTCAGGTGGTGGCTCCATTTTTCTCAGAGATGGGCCAGTCCGGCCCTGGTGTTACCAGTTGTTCCACAAGCAGAGGAGGGTGTGTGTGTGTGTGTGTGTGTGTGCAGGGTGGGGGGGGTTGGCAGAGTGAGGCAGGGAGGTGGAAACGAAGGGCCACATGTCCCAGCGTGCACTGCCTGCGCGTCGGTGTGCCCGCCTGTGGGTTGGGGGAGGAAGGAAGTGATACGGGGGCAGGAAGTGGGGTCAGCTGAGGGGATGGAGGAGGTTACAGGGGGCCACGTGGGCTCATGCCGTTCCTGCACATTCAGACTTTTAATTTGGGATCATCTCTCTCACTGGCACCCACCCAGCTTCTGCATCCCATGACTCGGCCGCAGGGGGGTGGGGAGGACCCATTAACTGGGGCGCAGGGAGCCCCTCCTTCATTTCTCTCTCTCTGCAAACCTTCAGGGGGGACTCCCTCTTTTCTTTTTGTTTTCATTTCAATTTTTTTGAATTTTCATGTCTTTTTTTTTTTTCCCCATAAAGTGCTGCAGAAGGATATTTAGGAAAAAAAGGTTTAAATATCAGTAGTGCAAAGCAGGGATCAAAAGTGCAGCTGGAATAGAGACACCGAGCGCACATGTGTGCAAGGACACACCCACATATACACACAGATCTCACTATAACACACCCAGAGGCACAAAGACATGAACACACGCACACACCTCCTGTACCACTCATACACACACAAAACAAGATACACCCAGAGGCACAAAGACATGAACACATGCACACACCCTCCGTACACACTCATGCACCACACACACACCACACCCATATACACACAGATCTCACCATAACACACCCAGAAGCACAAAGACATAAACACACGCACACACCCTCCTGTACACACTCATACACACACACACACCCATACACACAGATCTCACTATAACACACCCAGAGGCACAAAGACATGAACACACACACACACCTCCTGTACACACTCATGCACACACCCATACACACAGATCTCACCACAACACATGCAGAGGCACAAAGACATGAACACACATACACACCTGTACACACACACAGACCCCCCATATACACATAACTCACCATAACACACCCAGAGGCACAAAGACATGAACACACATACACACCTGTACACACACACAGACCCCCCCCATATACACATAACTCACCATAACACACCCAGACATGAACACACGCACACATACAGTACACACTCTTACACACACCCATATCATACAGATCTCACCATAATACACCCAAAGACATGAACACACACACACACCTCCTGTACACACTCATACACACACCCATATACACATTTCTCACCATAACACACTCAGAGGCACAAAGACATGAACACATGCACACATTCCCTCTACATACTCATGCACACACCCATATTGTAAATATCTCACCATAACACATGCAGAGGCACAAAGACATGAACACACATACACACCTGTACACACACACAGACCCCCCACATACACACAACTCACCATAACACACCCAGAGGCACAAAGACATGCACACACCTACAGTACACACTCTTACACACACCCATATACATACAGATCTCACCATAATACACCCAGAGGCACAAAGACATGAACACACGCACACACCTCCTGTACACACTCATACACACACCCTATACACATTTCTCACCATAACACCCAGAGGCACAAAGACATGAACACACGCACACACCTCCTGTACATACTCATACACACACCCATATACACACATCTCACCACAACACACGCAGAGGCACAAAGACATGAACACACATACACACCTGTACACACACACAGACCCCCCATATACGCATAACTCACCATAACACACCCAGAGGCACAAAGACATGAACACACGTGCACACATACAGTACACACTCTTACACACACCCATATACATACAGATCTCACCATAATACACTCAGAGGCACAAAGACATGAACACACGCACACACCTCCTGTACATAACTCATGCACACACCCATATTGTAAATATCTCACCATAACACATGCAGAGGCACAAAGACATGAACACACATACACACCTGTACACACACCCAGACCCCCCCATATACATACAGATCTCACCATAACACACCCAGATGCACAAAGACATGAACACACGTGCACACATACAGTACACACTCTTACACACACCCATATACATACAGATCTCACCATAATACACTCAGAGGCACAAAGACATGAACACACGCACACACCTCCTGTACATAACTCATGCACACACCCATATTGTAAATATCTCACCATAACACATGCAGAGGCACAAAGACATGAACACACATACACACCTGTACACACACACAGACCCCCCATATACACACAACTCACCATAAGACACCCAGAGGCAGAAGACATGCACACATGCACACACCTACAGTACACACCCATATACATATAGATCTCACCATAATACACCCATAGGCACAAAGACATGAACACTCGCACACCTGTAACACAAACCACACACCCATATACACCCAGATCTCACCATAACACATGCAGAGGCACAAAGACATGAACACACACACCCACCCATATACACACAGATCTCACCGTAATACTCCCAGAGGCACAAAGATATGAACACATGCACATCTGTACACACACACACACACACACACACCCATATATACAAAGATCTCCCATAATATACCCAGAGGCACAAAGACATGAACACTCGCACACCTGTAACACACACACACACACACCCATATACACCCAGATCTCACCGTAATACACCCAGAGGCACAAAGACTTGAATGCACGCACACCTGTACACACACACAGACACACCCATATACACACAGATCTCACTATAACACACCCAGATGCACAAAGACATGAACACACGTACACCTGTACACACACACACACACACCCATATATACAAAGATCTCACCATAATATACCCAGAGGCACAAAGACATGAACACTCGCACACCTGTAACACACACACACACACCCATATACACCCAATCTCACCGTAATACACCCAGAGGCACAAAGACTTGAATGCACGCACACCTGTACACACACACACACCACCCATATACACACAGATCTCACTATAACACACCCAGATGCACAAAGACATGAACACACGTACACCTGTACACACACACACACACATATACACACAGATCTCACTATAACACATGCAGAGGTGCAAAGACATGAACACACGCACACCTGTACACACACACACACCCATATACACACAGATCTCACCATAACACACCCAGAGGCACAAAGACATGAACACACGCACACACCTCCTGTACATACTCATGCACACACCCATATACACACGGATCTCACCATAACGCATCCAGAGGCACAGAGACATGAACACACACACATCACCTGTACACACTCATACACACACACACACACACACACACACACACCCATATACACATCTCACCATAACACATCCAGAAGTAGAAGACATGTGTACACCACCTCTCCACACAACACATGCACATGAAATGGAAGAGAAATCTAACCCGATTGGTAACTGCCTGTCGATTGGATTGCCTCACCTGGGAGGTGCATGGACACACACATATTGAACAAAGCTACTTCCAGTAGTCATGGATGCCCCCACTCTGGCCCAGCAGAGGACCCTCGGCGCACAGACGCTGTTAGTGCAACACTCTCTTCCCTCAGCCACCGAAGCCCGGGATCCCGGTGCTGGGCGTTACATCCCTTACTCCCCCCTTGCTGGATGCTCTTAGTTGATTTCCCGCGTACTTGGTGGCTCGGTTGGGAGGAGAGCCGGCATGGGGCACCGCTGCCTGAGGCGTGCCGGTCCTTTGCGCAGATCTGGAGACCCTACGGGTGCACAGAAGTGGAGTGGGGTCCCCAAAGAAGGCGGTGTCCTGGACCCTCGGGCTGAGGAATAGGTGGAAGGGGGGGGGGGATCTTCTTCGTTCCCCCTCATCCTCGTGGATTTTGGGACGGCGGCTTTTTTTTCCGGACAGTTCCATTTGAGTCTGCGACTGCGGGAGGGGTTCTCCCTCGTGTGTGTGTGTGTGTGTGTGTGTGTGTGTGCAGTCGGCTGTCGTCGGTTCTGCCCCACATTGCAAAAAGCAGACCATAACCCACCCACCCCCCACCCCTAAAATTAGCATTTAACCTGCCTGCGCTGCAGTATCGTGAAGCCAGCCCCTAACATCTCTTAGGATTTCTTCCTTGCCCGGGGGGGGGGGGGTTCCTTGACCCTGGGGTGGTCTCTGTCCTCCTACGCAGGTGGCAAGACGAACCCCTCTCCGTCTTCGGCCCGTGTTCGTGCTGAAAGCTCGTTGGATGTGGCTTCTGAATCTGGGAGGGTGGAGAGACGTTTCCTGGAAAGCTGTAATGGTCTGAATTAGAACTCGGAGCCCTCACCCTTTGCCGAGGGGCTCGTACGGGCAGCTCTGCATGCCTCCCTCAGCGCCGTCTGAAATTCAGTTTCTCCATCATGTTTCAACATTAACTCATCTTCCATTGCAGTTGCTGTGTGCTTACGTGCCCTGGGGGATAGACAGAGGGGCAGAGCCTGTGTCTGTGTTAGGTGTCTGCTGGCTGTGTGTGTGAGTTTATGCAAAGAATGAAGTCATATGTTCAGAAATGACAGCCTGTGCGCGTTAGGTGCGAGCTAGGATGTGCATGCATGGAACCTTTACATTCAGAACTGGCAGAGCCTGTGACACAGGACTATATGATAGGGTCTGTGTGTGTATTTGTGGTGTCGTGTGGTGTGCGTTGGGGTGACTGTGCGTAGGTGCGACAGGTCTGTTTGTGTATTTCTGTGTGTTGTTAGAGATGGCTGTGTGTATGTCTGATAGGTCTGGTGATGTGTGTCTGTGTGATAGGTGTGTGATGTGTGTCTGTGTGAAAGGTGTGTGAGGCTTGTTTGTGTGTTAGTGGCTGTGCATATATGTGATAGGTTTTTGTGTAATTGTATGTGTGTTAGAGATGGCTGTGTATATGTGTGATGGGTCTGTGTGTGTAAGGATTGGCTGTGCGTATGTGCAATAGGTGTGTGTGTGGTGTGTGTGTTGTTTTAGGGGTGGCTGTACGTATAGGTGATAGGTCTGTTTTGTGTTGTGTGTCTGTGTGATAGGTTGTGAGGCCTGTTTGTGTGTTAGTGGCTGTGCATATATGTGTGTGTGTGGTGTAATTGTATGTGTGTTAGAGATGGCTGTGTGTATGTGTGATAGGTCTGTGTGTGTATTTGTTATGTGTGTTTGTTAGAGATGGCTGTGTGTATTTGTCACGTGTGATAGGTGAGTGAGGTCTGTTTGTGTGTTAGGCTGTGCATTTATGTGATAGGTGTGTGTGTGTGTGTGTTAGGATTGGCTGTGTGTATGTGCAATAGGTGTGTGTGTGTGTGTTAGGATTGGCTGTGCGTATGTGCAATAGGTGTGTGTGTGTGTGTGTATTAGGGGTGGCTGTACGTATAGGTGATAGGTGTGTGTGTGTGTGCAGTGTTGGGTGTATGTCAGTCCCTAGCCAGATGTGTGTTTGATGGTTAGTAAAACTTCTCTCTCTCTCTCTCTCTCTCTCTGTCCTCCCTTGCCCCTCACCTCCGTGTCTCTCTCTGCACAGCATTCTCAGCGGCAGCCTCCTCCCCTGCCAACAGGTTTGTCGGCATCGGACCCCGGGACAGCAACTTTCTGAACATCCCCAGCAGTCTCAGGTAAGCTGGACCTATCCTGCTGGTGTCACATGGACACAGCGTGGCTCCTCTGGTGTCACATGGTTACAGCGTGGCTCTCATGTCACAGCACAGGCCTCTGGTGTCCACAGTCACAGCATGGCTCCTCTGGTGTCACATGGTCACAGCATGGCTCTCTTGTCACAGCAAGCCTCTGGTTTCACATGGACACAGCGTGCTCCTCTGGTGTCACATGGTCACAGCGTGGGCTCTCATGTCACAGCAGAGGCCTCTGGTGTCACACAGTCACAGCATGGCTCTCTTGTCACAGCACAGGCCTCTGGTGTCACACAGTCACACAGCGTGGCTCCTCTGGTGTCACATGGTTACAGCGTGGCTCTCTTGTCACAGCACAGGCCTCTGGTGTCACACAGTCACAGCATGGCTCCTCTGGTGTCATATGGTCACAGCACAGGCCTCTGGTGTCACAGCGTGGCTCTCATGTCACAGCAGAGGCCTCTGGTGTCACATGGTCACAGCGTGGCTCTCTTGTCACAGCACAGGCCTCTGGTGTCACATGGACACAACATGGCTCTGATATCTCAGTGCAGGCCTCTGGTGTCACATGGTCACAGCGTGGCTTACTGCAGGCCTCTGGTGTCACATGGTCACAGCGTGGCTCTGGTGTCACAGCGCAGGCCTCTGGTGTCACATGGTCACAGCGTGGCTCTGGTGTCACAGCGCAGGCCTCTGGTGTCACATGGTCACAGCGTGGCCTGGTGTCACAGCGCAGGCCTCTGGTGTCACATGGTCACAGCGTGGCTCTGGTGCCAGAGCGCAGGCCTCTGGTGTCACATGGTCACAGCGTGGCTCTCGTGTCTCAGTGCAGGCCTCTGGTGTCTCATGATCGCGGCCTGGCTCGGACGTAGCGCGTGCGAAGCGTGGTCAAAGGCAGGCTCCCGAGTCACAGAACTGTTTTTATCCACTGATTCCGTGGCTTCACAGCTGTGGGGGTGACACGGGTCTCCCACCCTGCGGGTGAGCGGAAGGGGCCAGAATCCCTCCGCGGTCTAAAAATCATTTGAAAGGGGCGCAGTAGAGCAGGGGGAGAGTTTGGTTCAGAAGCTTTGAAAGTTCGTCCGTGGGGCGCTCTAGTGGCCGGAGGAGAGAGGGAGAGGGGGTGGATGGGAGGCGCAAGTCCTTAAGGAGAAACTTTTTCTCTCTCTCTTTCCCTCCACCCCAGACCCTGATGCTCCCCCCCACCCCCCCCCCCCCCACCACCACCCCGGTCACGTCTGCCCCGTCTGGTTTCCAACGGCAACCAGACGTGTCGTCAACACCCAGATGAACTTGGACTTGAGAAGGGAGGGCCTGGGTCAGGCTTACGGGGGCCCCTGCCAAGAGAGAGGCTTCATGTGGAGGAATGCGCTCGGGTTACGCGGGGAGGAGAGAGGCCTCGGATTTCATTTCTGCTTTTTTCCCCGTACAGCAGCCCCCGCTCTCTTATTAAAACAAAAAAACATAACCCCCCCCCCCCCACCCACCACCACCACAGGAGAGAGCGGGAAGCCGGGACCTTTCCAGGCCTCTCCGCAGCTGAGTGAGTGGTGGGGGGGGGGGAGGGAGGGGGAGTTTTAAACGGGTTTCATTTTTCTTCCTTGGGGAGGGAGAGGGGTCCAGGTGGAAAGCTCCAGAACAAGGTAACTCCCCCCCCCCCCACCAAAGCCAGATGGGGGAGGGGGAGCTGTAAAGGGGGGGAAGAGAGAGGAGAGGGAGTTGGAAATATTTATTCTAATAATATTTTCTTAGCGGCCTGGTTTGAATTCTTGTCTTTGTTTAAACCTCTTGCTTGCCAGGGAGGGGCCCCGCCTGCACTGGAGGGGGGGGGGGGGGAGTGCAGCCGCATGCCTGGCGGGTCGTGAGAAGTTTCAGGAAAGTTTGCGAGAGGCATCCCACACCCCCCCCCCCCCCAGCGATCTATGACTCGCTCTCTGCCCCGGGCAAGAAACCATCCTACCCACCACCATCCACTACCACCCTCCTGCTGATTTAATATCCCACTCCCTTACCCTCACCTTCCCCCCCCCCATACTAAACTAATAAAATAATGATTTGGGGGGGGGCGGCAATGGTACTCCCAGCAGAAGCCATGCGTTGACTTTCCCTCCCAAGCCGAGGCAGCATACTTAGGGAGAAGGTGGGGGGGGGGGGGGGCAGTAGAGTAACTGCCCCAGCCCAGGTCAACCCAAGTGGCTTGATCCGGTCCTGGGTTTGCCCCCTGGCACGGATTTCCCCTTGCCAGAGTGAGCCCCGGTGAGCCCCAGGGCGGTTCGGGCTCTCAGCATATCCGCATGGACCTTGCATGAGATGCGTTTCCATGCTCCGACTTTCCGGTCCCATTCGTTTCAGTCTGGGGAGGGCATGGCCCCCCTGTCAGTCCGAGGGAAAAACTCCACCGCGTCTGGGAGGAGATGGAATTCCTGTGAGTTTAGAACCGAGCCATGCCCTGTGATTTTACCAAAATACATTATTTTTTTTTTGCTGACCTTAACGTGGGCTCCGAGCGCCCCCTCGTGACGCCCCTTGGATTCGCAGGCTCCGAATTCACCTCCCTCCGGCTCTCTCTGCCTTTGCTTACCTGGATGAATTAATGCATCGGGAATGCCCTGCGTGCCTTCGCATCCCCCGCACTAAGGGAGGGAGGGGGTTAGTGCCACGTCTTGGAACCTTCCGTGCCGTGGAACAAGAGCGCGCAGGGGTTCCCGAACCCGTCCGGGAAATCCAGGATGCACGAGATTAAGTTCCATGCAGTGCAGCCCATAGGTGCGGGTCTATCTCGTGCATGACATTCATTGCGCATCTCCTAGGAAGCTGGACTGGCTGTGGGTGGGCGTGGGTGGGAGGGACCCGCTGGAATACCGCGCGCTGCTTATCCCGTGGAGTTTTCCATGCCGCGCCAGCCTGCAAAGCGAGGCAGACCTCCGGGTTTTGTGTGCGTGACGGGAGCGCTCCCGCACGCGGCCAGAAACCCATGCAAGGGAAATGTATTTTAATTCTCGTGGGTGTTTTTTTTTGGTTTTTGTTGTGCACCTGAGCGTGAAAACAGCACTTATTTTCTCTCTGCTTGACTTTTTCTTCTTTTTTCAGTCCTGGTTCCTCTGACGAGAGATCTTGAGAAATTTTACATCTGCAAAAAAAAAAAAATATGAAAATTTAAAATCTTAAAAAAAAACAACAACAAAAAAACAACAACAGGAGTAACAAAAGAAATTAAAAAAAAAAGTCCACCAGGCGACGAAAAGACAAAACAAGAAGAAAAAATAACCTGACAAATTGTATCATCGGCTCTCGACCACGCACGGCGAGAAGATAAGGAAGGGGGGAGGGGAAAAAAAAAGGAAACTGGAGAAGGTCGAAAGAACCGCGACGCGAGCTGCGCGCGCGCAGAGAAGTCGCGTTTCCGTGGTGAAAGGCCGTGGCCCGCCGAGGACTGGCAAAGACTCGTTACGCATGTCGGGCTCCTACTGAGAGGGATGCGGAGAATCATCCGACCCGCACCACCACCACCACCACACACCACCACCCGCGCATCAAAACAAAAGGAATCGAGAATTTAAAAAAAAACAAACAAACAAACCGGTGGGACTCGTCCGCATGCAGAGAACTGGCGAACGCTTGGTCGGGCATCGCTCGCTTTTCCTCTTCCTCTCCCCCCCGCCCCCCCTCCTCCCCGGACTATGACCTGATGGCGTAGCTCTAGTTGTGAGGAAGGCGATGGTGCTTTGGCGGAGGGAACGGGCTCCTCCGTATATAAACCTGCAGGAGCCCACAGATTTTTGTGTGTGTGTGGGGGGGGGGGGGGGGGGTGCGCCAGAGGTACTGATGGGGTTTACCCCCATTTTATGCTCGGCTCCTTAGGAAGACTGATTTCACTATAATAGGCAGGTTCTGACTCCCTAACGCCCCTCTCTTCCGCCGGCCCTCGCTTTGCTCTAGAGGGCCAAGCCGGCGGTTCGGTGAAACAGCAGTCGTTTGGTGACAGATCGGGGGGCGGGTGGGGGGGTGCCTGGGAGGCGTCTGCTCTCTCTCTCTCTCACCGTGGCTGCTGTGGGCAGTCATGGTGGTGGCCATATCTTGTGAAATCTGGAGATAGGAAATGAGGTCGTGGCTGCTGGACTCATACACACCCACCACTGACATCACTTCCTGCCTCTGGGTTCCGTGAATTGGCTGTGGGCTTGAGTTCGTTTAAGGTGTATTCCTGGCCTGCAGTCAGCCACAGGCGTATCCCACCTAATCCCTTCCTGGGCATACAGACCCTAAAGGGGCGGGGGGGAAGAAGGGGGTCATGCCCCTGAGCAGAGTGTCATTGGTTTGTATACCAGCCTTGGGGATTGATGGGGTAAAGCAGTGGTTGAGAATTTTTTTTTTTTTTGGGAGGGGGGGAACCATTATCGATGAATCTTTGCGCTTTTCCTGTGTTGTTCGTTGGCAGAGATCTATGTACAATGCTGAATATAACCTGTGGGGGGCATGGAATCCCTTTGCGAAAGGAAGAATGGTAAAAATCTACCTTTTCCCCAAACACTCCACACCATCGAACATTTGAGATTATTAGAGTCTGTTAAAAACAGCAGAAACGTTCTGCAAGGGCCAAACCCACTAACTCATCTCACTAGCCCCGTGACCCTCCCTTGAACACACTAAATCAACCCAAAAGTTGACTGATTCCTCCCAGGAGCCCAATGACTCCTTCCCCCAGACCTGCTGATGGTCCACTCCCTCACAATTGATACACCCGTCCTGTGTCACCCGCACAGATTAATGTCTCTCTATAGACTGATACACCCTCCTGTGTCACCCACCAGATTGTCTCTCTATAGACTGATACACCAGTCCCTGTGTCACCCGCGCAGATTAATTCTCTCTAAAGACTGATACACCCGTCCCTGTGTCACCTGCACAGATTAATGTCACTCGGTAGACTGATACACCAGTCCCTGTGTCACCCGCACAGATTAATGTTTCTCTATAGACTGATACACCCGTCCCTGTGTCACCCCACATTAATGTCTCTCTTTAGACTGATACACCCGTTCCCGTGTCAACTGCACAGATTAATGTCTCTCTATAGACTGATACACCCTCCCCTGTCACCTGCACAGATTAATGTCTCTCTATAGACTGATACACCCGTCCCCATGTCACCCGCTCAAGATTAATGTCTCTCTATAGACTGATACACCCGTCCCTTGTCACCCACACAGATTAATGTCGCTCTATAGACTGATACACCCATCCCCATGTCACCCGCACAGATTAATGTCTCTCTATAGACTGATACACCCATCCCCGTGTCACCCGCACAGATTGACTCTCTATAGACTGATACACCTGTCCCCGTGTCACCCGCACAGATTGACTCTCTATGGACTGATACACCCGTCCCCATGTCACCCCACAGATTGTCTCTCTATAGACTGATACACCAGTCCCTGTGTCACCCGCACAGATTAATTCTCTCTATAGACTGATACACCCTTCCTGTGTCACCTGCACAGATTAATGTCACTCTGTAGACTGTTACACCAGCCCTGTGACACCCGCCATGATTAATGTTTCTCTATAGACTGATACACCTGCCCCCGTGTCACCCGCACAGATCATTGTCTCTCTATAGACTAACACACCCGTTCCCGTGTCACCCGCACAGATAATGCTCTCTATAGACTGATACACCCATCCCCGTGTCACCCGCACAGATTGACTCTCTATAGACTGATACACCCGTCCCGTGTCACCCGCACAGATTGACTCTCTATGGACTGATACACCCGTCCCCGTGTCACCCGCACAGATTGTCTCTCTGTAGACCGATACACCCGCCCTGTGTCACCCGCACAGAGTAATGTCTCTCTGTAGACTGATACGCCTGCCCCGTGTCACCCGCACATTATTAATGTTTCTCTATAGACTGATACACCTGCCCCTGTCACCCGCACAGATTATTGTCTCTCTATAGACTGACATACCCGTTCCTGTGTCACCCGCACAGATTAATGTCTCTCTATACTGGCACACCCGTTCCCGTGTCACCCGCACAGATTAATGTCTCTCTATAGACTGACACACCCGTTCCTGTTACACCCGCACAGATTAATGTCTCTCTATAGACTGATACACCCGTCCCTGTGTCACCCGCACTGATCGATGTCTCTATAGACCGATACACCTGCCCTATGTCACCCGCACAGATCAATGTCTCTCTGTAGACCGATACACCTGTCCTGTGTCACCTGCATAGATTAATGTCTCTCTATAGACTGATACACCCGCCCTGTATCACCCACACAGATTAATGTCTCTCTATAGACTGATACACCCACCTCTGTGTCACCAGCACAGATTAATGTCTCTCTATAGACCGATACACCCGCCTCTTTGTCACCAGCACAGATTAATGTCTCTCTATAGACTGATACACCCGCCCTGTATCACCCACACAGATTAATGTCTCTCTATAGACTGATACACTCGCCTCTTGTCACCAGCACAGATTAATGTCTCTCTATAGACCGATACACCCGCCTCTTTGTCACCAGCACAGATTAATGTCTCTCTATAGACCGATACACCCGCCTCTTTGTCACCAGCACAGATTAATGTCTCTCTATAGACTGATACACCCGCCCTGTATCACCCACACAGATTAATGTCTCTCTGTAGACTGATACACTCGCCTCTGTGTCACCAGCACAGATTAATGTCTCTCCATAGGCCGAT
Organism: Rhinatrema bivittatum; assembly: GCF_901001135.1. Lineage (NCBI taxonomy): Eukaryota > Metazoa > Chordata > Amphibia > Gymnophiona > Rhinatrematidae > Rhinatrema > Rhinatrema bivittatum. Next base: position 42,127,419 of record NC_042633.1, read on the forward strand.
ACCCATCCCTGCATCACTTGGTGTAAAGGACTGAGGCATGAAGTGATCCTTTTATAATGTAAGCAACAGTCTTCCTTGACTTGACTGTGTTGAGACCATTTAGTTAGGCTTCATTTTTTTGGTTTTTCTGCAAAATAGTTTTGGTTTTGGTTTTTGGTTTTTTTTTTTAATTAGTGTTTAGCTTGAGGAGAGGAAATCTTTTCAGCGAGAGTCCGTCCCTCCCTACACCTTAGATTAGCCCGTAGCCGGGGGTCTTAGCCAGTAAAATTGGGTTTAGCTACAGGCCACTGAAACACGGAAAGAAAACGCGTACGACGTCGCACCTTAAAACGAACAAAAATGCAATAGGTCACGTTAAACAGGTTTTTTTTTTTTCTCCGTGATGAGTGACAGCGGAAGGCTTTGGGTGCTGTCGGACGCCCATGGACGTATGCTTGCAAACCTATGCTAAAAAGCTACTCTAAAGCCCGCAGACATGAGATTCTTGCATCTCCTTCCTGGCTAATTGCTCTCTCCTGGGCATCCCTCGTAACCACGTGCCGATTTTAAATGACAGATTTTTTTCCTCTCTGCCCCTTCCCTTGGAGACTCAGCTCAAGCGCCGTTATGCACCCGGCCTTCCTTGGGGGGGAGGGGGGGGGGAGTGAGAGGAGCAGTTTGGGTCCTTTGCTAAAGCTTTGAGGGCTGGCGGACACAGAGCAGGTCACGGCCCGCTGTCAGGCTGCGCGTGGCTGGTCAAGCAGGCGCTGCTTTGCCCTGTCGGCTACGGGGATGGACCGGCGCCGGTCTCTCCAGGCCTTCTTAATGGCTTCCGGGACTCCCCGGGGCATTGCTCAAGTAATGTCTCGCTCTCTCTTAACTACCCCCCCACCCCCCCCCCTCCAAGTGAAAATAAATCTGTTTGTGGTAAGGGAAGTTTGAACCGTGGTCGGGGGCCGAGCGCTGCGGGTTTCCCCTCACCAGATCCGTTTTAACCGCTGAAGTGTTGACGCGTGGCCACCCCCCCCCCCCCCCGGATTTACGGTTGAAATCTTGCTTCGTGCTGAGAGAGGGGGGGGAGGGGGGGTCAGTACCTCTTCGTTAAGCGCGGGGTCGCCGGTCTCCGCTTGCCGCTACGTGTTTTCTACCCGTCGGGTGCGCGCGGGGGTGGGGGGACAAAAAAAAACCGTGCCCGGCTCGGCGACCCCCGTAAACCCCACCCCCCCCACCCCGGGCCGCCCGTTACCGACCACGTGCGCGCCACCTCCCTAAAGCGGAGGAAACCAGCGAGCGGCCCGGAACGAGGAAACGCCCCCCCCTCCCCACCGGCACGCAAAGAGGGTGGGGTGGGGGCTTTATGGTGTCTGAGCGTGCGGCGCCATCTGTTGGGGGGGGAAAACGGTTCCGTGGGGGAGAAAGAAGGAGAAAAAAAAAAAGACACTTTAAATCCAAATCGCACCCCCTCTCCCCCCCCCCCCCCCCCGATGAAGTCGCGTGCAATGTTGGATGTATTGTTCTGGGTGGGGGGGGGCAGTGGGAGGGTTTTTTTAAATATCTTTGTATTTGGAGATTGTTAGGAGAAGATGAGTGGAAGGAGATTTTTTTTTTTTTTTAAAGAAAAAAAAAAAAAGAAAATAACCCAAATATTGTTCTATTTTGATTTAAGGAATTTAACCAGGTCCCTGGGGGTCCGGGGGACTCTAAACTCGATGGACCTGCCCAATCTCCTCACCAGAAGGGATATAAAACAAAATACGAGAGGTTTTCTCTCTTATCTTCGGTTGGTTTTTATGTATATTATATAAATATATATATATATTTTTTTAATTCTTTTTTTTCTTTTGCTTTTTTTTTTTTTTTTAATGTTTATTAGTTGGGATGATTTTATATATATATATATATAATTTTTTTTTTTCTTTTTAACCCTTCCTCCTTTCCTCCGCTATGAGACCGCTTTAAGGAATTTAAACAAACAAAAAAAACAAAACAAAACCCCAACACATTTTCACAGAAACGGACGCAAAATTTAAAAAGGGAAAAAAAAAAAAAAAAAAGAGATAAAATCCTACATAGAAAAATATTGCATTAAAAAAAAAACAAAACGCAAACCAGTTCTCTATATTATGGTGCTTTTATGTTTTTTTCTTAACGTTCATCTGGTTCGCTTCTCTGCATTTTTTTTTTTTTTTTTTAATTACAGTAAAAATCCCGGGGTCCCCGTCCCTCCCGAGAGGCCGATCCAGGCCTGCTGTCGTGCGATCCCCCAGCGGGAAGTGAAAAACTACATATCCCAACATGCAGTTGGGCGGGGGGGGTGGGGAGGGGGAGAGAGGCCTCTCCTGTTATGACCCAGGTGAGAGGGCGACCCTGGATAAAGTCTTACAGATTTGCTGGGGGGGGGGGTGGGGGGGTGAGGCACTCGGCAGGATTCTCGCGTGGAGCGTTGCGTGAGCTGCAGCTCGCCATGGAGCCTCCTGGCGTTTGCTGTACGGCGAAGGCTGTGGCGGGGTGAGAGGAGACCTTTCCCCTTTCCCCCCCGCTGCGGCCGCCCCCGTGACACGTGCAAGGTTCGCCCGGCTGGTGTAATTATCTCGTTGGCTTGAATTGGTCCCTGGGTCCTGGAGATCGTAAATCGTTCTCTCTCGTCTGGCTGGAAAGAGGCGACTTCCTAGGGTTGCCGCCTTGCCTTAGAATCCAGCAAGGCAGATGGATCCGGTCCTGGTGTTACCTGCAGTGCATGCTGGGAGTTGTAGTTCTGATGGGTTTTTTTTGTTTTGTTTTTTAAGGTGGGGGGGGTGCACCTGCAACCTCCATCTTTATCCCCGAGCCTGCCCTATCGCAATGCCTTACAGCAAACCACTGGCCACTTACTACAGTGCCTTCGACTTTTTTTTTGGGGGGGGGGGGAGGGTTGGTACGCTGACCCCCCCCTCCCCCCAGCCCTCAGCAAGAGTGGAAAGACGGCACCCGAGCTACTGATTGGGTCGGGTCTCCGTCTGCCCTCAGACTGAAAGCATGGGTGGGGGGGGGGGTCCGTAAGAAGAGACCCCTGCAGTAAAACTCCTTCGGCGCGCGCAGGGAGGAGAGAAGGCAGGTCTCCTTTTATGCCCCCGCCTTGGCTGGGCGTCCTTGTGACGGGGATGACTTGTTTCGGTCCCGGGCTCCGGTGACGACCCCCCCCCCCCTCCCAAACGCACGCAGAAGGGAAGCAGCCGGCTCACGTTAGGAGGCTCCTGCGAGCCCGCGGCTGAACGCCTCCCCCGCCGTCCGCACCTTAATAAAACGCGTCTCTGGCTTTTCTACTTTATTTTTGGAAGGGGGGGGTTATTTTACTGTCTTTCCAGCTTGCCGGGGGGGGGGGGGGTGCAGATTGCTTCCTTGGTTTATTATTATTTTTTTTTTTTTTGCGGACGTGCGTCCCTCCTGCTCCCCCCTCCCCTCCCTGTGAATACAGTGTTCCCCCCCCCTCCCCGCCCGCCGCTGTCGATGTGATATATCCGGTACGGTTTTGTTCGCCTAAAGCTTGCGCCGCTTTCTTCTTTCCCTTCAATGGTTTTTCTGTGTCTGTGAAACAAAATGTGGGGGTGGGGGGGGGGAAGGGGGAAGGGTGGGGGGTGAGCAAAATCCCTCTCCCTGTGGGTGCTGCGTCCAGGGGTGCACCTGGGGGAGGGAGAGGTAGGGTGGGGAAGATGGCGTGACGGCCTCTCCCCCTCCCCTCCCCCTCCCAGAGAGATGGAGCCTTTGCCATGCTAAGGGGGGGGTAGAGAGGGGGACTGGGTCACCGAACACGGGGGGGCCGCAAACCGGCGCCAGATGGCCCTGTTCGGGTCACCTGGGGTGAAGCGGGGGGCCCAGCCTGTGGGGGGGGGGTTTCCAAGGCTTCCACCACGGATGGGCGGGAGAGGGACCCGCTAGCGCTGCCTCCACCGCGTAACGCGTCTCTCTCCCCCCCCCCCCCCGGCCCGTCCTGCGTCCTGAAGCGGCGGCG